>NC_059345.1:26749047-27350047 GCF_019703515.2 Myxocyprinus asiaticus
TTACATGTTCTACTGACTCCTTAACCCCACACTTGCTGCATAACCCTGTTGGATGTTTTCGTATTAAATGCATTGTTGCATTTAACTCTGTATGCCCCAATCTGAGTCTTGATATAACACATTCTTTTTTCCTTCTTCCCCCTAGTATCCTTCCTCTTCCGACCAATGGTTGTACTGAATATAAATGTCTTCCCTTTTCCTCATTATCCCAATAGTATTGCCACTTTTGCATTATTTTCTTTTTAATTATTGCTTTCATTTCTGATCTACTGTATGATATTTGCATGTCAATGTCTTCTTTCATCATTGCTTTTTTTTGCCAATTTGTCTGCTTCATTTCCTTTCACTCCTACATGAGCAGGTACCCATACAAATTGTACTTTCCTGTTTGATTGTTGCATATTATATCAAATCTGGAGAATCTCCAAAACTATGTCTTGTCTACTATCAGAATATTGAGCGTACAAACTTAATAATGCCGAACTAGAGTCTGAACAAATGAGAGTATTAGTTGATCCTATGTCATTTATTTTTGTATTGCAATCATAATTGCAAGTAATTCTCCTGTAAATACTGAAACATGATCTGATATCCTTTTTCCTTCTGCTGTTTTCAACGTTGGGATGGTATAAGCAATTCCCACCTGTCCTTTTCCTGGATCTTTAGATACATCTGTATAAACTTGAGGAAGACGATCATATTTTGTCCAAATATACTCCTTTGTTATTTCTGCCTCTATTACTATCTGGTCATTTCCTTGCCTTGACTCTAATAGGAATAAATCTACTTTAGGTTTTGGCATAATCCATAATGGAGTTGGAGGTAAAGTTACTATTGATGCAACTTTATACTCCTTTAATTTCATTTCTTGTACTAAATCTTCAGTAATCCAACCGAAGCTAGTTTCCTTTCCTTTTCCATGTTCCCAACATGCTTCTAACACCTTTTTGGTCGGGTGCTGATCTTTTGGACTTTTTAAATTAGCCCAGTATGACATTATTAACTGCTGTCTTCTTAAGTACATTGGCATCTCACCCAACTCCACCTGCAAATCCGGAATTGGAGAAGATGTATATGCTCCACAACATATTCTTAATGCTTGAGATTGTATTCTTTCTAATTTATCTAACTGAGTTTTAGATGCTGATCCGTATGTTATACAACCATAGTCAAATACTGTTCTTATCATTGTTGTATAAATGGTTTTTAAAGCCATTCTATCAGCCCTCCATTCACTTCCTGAAACACATCTCATTACATTTAACATCTTCTTGCATTTCTCTACCATTTTATCTGTGTATTTTCCATGTTGCTTCACTGTCAAACCATATTCCTAAGAAATCTTACTTCTGAAACTCTTTCTAATTCCTTATAATATAACTTTATTTTTAAATCTTTATTTATCTTTTTATTTGTAAAGAAGATGGATTTACTTTTCTCTACCGAGAATTTAAAGCCCCACTTATGCGACCATTTTTCAACATTGATTAAGGCTGATTGCATTTTTTTAACTATATATTCTTCATTTCTTCCTCTGAACCAAAGGGCTCCATCGTCTGCAAACAGCGGTTTACCCAAATTAATATCAGCTTTAGCAAAAACATAATTAATTATAATAATAAATAGTAATGGACTTATGACACTTCCTTGGGGTGTCCCGTTTTCTATCAAGCCCCTATTGGGTATAACTTCTCCAATCTTCACTTTAATGTTTCTTTCAGTTAAGAAATCTTTAATCCACTTTGGCATGGGGAGAAGAAATTTCTTTCCTCCAGATAGTACATTAATCGATCAGTAATCATCTTTTCCATTAATTTACATAAATGTGTAGTTAAAGCTATAGGCCTGTAATTTAATGGTTTGCTTGGGCCTTTCCCTGATTTCCTTATAGGTATTATTAATGCTTCTTTCCAATTCTGTGGTAAAACTCCTTCCTCCCATATTCTATTATAAAACTTTCATATTATTTCTAATGAGGCTTCGCTGAGTTACTTTAACATACTATAGCTTATTTCATCTTGTCCTGGTGCTGATGCCTTCATTTTTTTAATGCTCTCTTTAATTCCTGATTTGAGAAAGGTACATCCAACATACCATTCGATGTTTCTATCTTTTCCAATAGATGTGGATATTCTTTTGACAGTTTCTCTCTCATTTCCTTACTCTCCTGTCAAATTGTCTGAACTTTTTATTTTTGTAAATGCACTCCTGAAAATTTCAGCTTTCTCATCTTCCATATTTAACACTGGATAATCATATTCTCTTTGAATTCCACTCATCTTTTTAATCGTGTTCCTTATTTCTTGTATAGGCATGTTTTTACCTATTTCTTCACAAAATGATATCCAGTATTCTTTCTTTGCTTCTCTTATTGTTCTTCTTGTTTCTGCCTGAAATTTCTTATATATTATCATATTTTCCCAGTTGTGGGTTTTCTTCAATATTTTAAATGCTTTCCTTTTCTTCTTTACTGTTTTATACATTTCTCATTCCACCATGGTACTATTCTCTCCATCCTCTTTCCTTTACTTTTTGGAATACATATTTCTGCAACATTCTTTATGGATGCAACTATTTCTGTATTTATCCTATCTATACTTCTTTCTTCATTAATCTCTGTTCTTAACAAAAATCCTTCCTCACTCATTATCTTAAATTTTTCCCAATTGGCTTTCTCATACTTCCATTTTCCTGCATTTCCTTGTTTTCCCTTCCTTATCTCACTATTATTCATGATTGTACTTATTATTGGGTAATGATCACTTCCAATTGTACATTTATTTAAAACCTCCCAGTTCATTATTCCTCCTAATGTACTTGATACAAGTGTTAGATCCAGTGTTGACTCTAATCCTGATTTCACATCCACCCGTGTCCTATTCCCATCATTTAAGCATACCAAGTTTTTCGCTTTCATCAATTCTTCAGTCATCATTCCATTTATATCTGTTCTTTCTCCACCCCATAACATGTTATGCACATTAAAATCCCCTCACAATATCAGCTTTTCACCACTTTGACCTTTTATATTTTCTAAATTCTCCATTGTTAATTTTTGGCACGGGTTATAGAAGTTTATTATTACATATTTCTTCATTTCTATCCATATTTCCACTACTATACATATTCCATTATTTCTCCTTTTTCCAAGATTCTATAAGGTATTCCATCTTTAAAGAATGTGACACACCCACCACCTTTACCTGCTTCCCTGTCTCATCTTACACTTGTATATCCTTTTAAAACAAAATCTATCCTAGGATTCAATCATGTTTCCTGGATACATATTATATCTGGTTTATGTACCATATGATTTATATACCCTTTAAATTCTTGACCATTAGAACATAGACTTCTTGCATTCCATTGTAGGATTAATAAATAATAACATAATCAATGTTATCCAACCCATGACTCCTGACTTTGTTGACTGTCCATTATAAGTCATTTCCCATGTCAATCCTCTTATATCTAGAAATCTCTCTGCTTTTACTGTGATCTGAATCTTTTCAGTTCTTCTTTCTGTCTGGGCTGTGCAATTAATTACTTCTGCTACAAAGAGCACAAAGTTTTTCTTGCTTACTATCATTGCATCTTCTGTTATTCTGCTATCACCATTTAATCTCCTTGTCTCTTCATTTCCTTTATCAATTCCCATTCTTTCCTTTCCACTTTGCTTATTCCTTGAATCTACTGCTTTTACTGCTTCCGCATATGTTATATTATGCTTGACTTTTTCTTGTTGTATCGCCACTGCCCTTTTTCTGACCACACATCCTCCAAATGCCACGCTGTGATTTCTCCCATAATTGCAGCATTTTAATTCTGCTCCTACTTCACACTTCCCATACTCATGTTCTCCTCCACAGCATGCACACCTTGTCTTTGCTTTACATACTGTCGCAATATACCCATATCTTTGGCAATTATAACATCTCAGAGGGGGAGCCACATACATCCTTACCGGGTAACTAATTAAACCTAGTTTTACATGATCTGGCAAATCTTTACCTTCCAACATTAGTCACACTGACAAACTATTGACTCTGCTCCCTTCTCTGTTCATTTGCAATCGTCTTGCTTCCATGATTTTCCCTCCTTCAAAATTCTTTTTTAGTTCCTCCATTAAGGAACTCCCAAAGGGACCACAGGTATCACTCCATACACCCATGAATTTTTACCAACTATCTTATAGTTCATTACCATTTGTTTGCCCACATTTTTAGTTTTATTGCTTTAATTTGCTGCTCTTCGTTATTGCACGTTATCATCAATGCGCCGTCCTATTGTATTTTAGCAAATTTTATTTCACCTACTAGTTTCCTTAATTCATGAGTCAGCACCATTGGATTCATTCCTGCTATACCATCTCTTCCTTTAAATTTCAGTATTATCCAGAATTCCTTCCTATTCTTATCCCTTTCAACTTCCTCTCCCTCACTATCTAGGGAACAATGTTCCGATCCTTCCTCTTTCCCTTTTTTTTTGTCTTTTTTGTTGCATATTTTCCTGTTCTTCCTTCTACCTTTGTCCATCTTACCTCCATTTCATCCTCATCTTCACCTGTGTCTTCCACTCCTCTTTTAGTCTCTGATCCATTCCCAGTTCTATTTCCTCGTGATCTTGTCATCTCAAGAGAAATTTTAGGTTTTCTCCGACCTCACACTCCTAACTCCTTCAATGCTGATTTCGGACCAGGCCGTCCTCTGCAGAATTTCTGTAGACAGCCCTACACCAGCACTGGTTCTATCTGCATGCTTTTATGCATTGCACTGCTGCCACATGATTGGCTGCTTAGATAATCGCATGAATAAGAAGGTGTACAGGTGTTCTTAATAAATTGCTCAGTGAGTGTATGTCCCTGTTTATAAGTAGCCTGCACTTTAAATAAATTAATCTTTTCTCTCTCCTGGCTCTGCAGGGTCTTGGTTCTCAGTAGAGGGTAAAAATGAAGAGAGAGGAGTTTCTGGCGTTTCTTACCTGAGGAAACTGTATGTGACAGTCAATGATGTCACTGTGACAATGATGAAAAGCAGGAGAACTTTGGTCAGTATCCACAAAAGCTGTCATCATTAAATCTCCATTTACTTAGACAGATGGTCCCCAATATTCAGCAAGTGGTGAGAAATTTGGGCGTGTAATATGACATACATTTACATTTTGAATATCACGCCAGAAAGTTCAGTCTTGTCTTTATCAGTTAAGGGATATTTGAAAGGTTAGACATGTCTTGAGTTTCAAGGATACAGAGAAACTTTAATACAGGCTTTAATTTCATCTCGCCTTGATTATTGTAATGCCCTGTTATCAATTTTAAATCAACGCACTTCAGCATGGCCACAATCAGTGCAAAATGCTGCAACTAGATTTTTGACAAGAACTAGGTCTTCAAATCATATTACTCCAGATTTAGCTTCTTTGCATTGGTTACCAATTCATTTTAGGGTTGATTTTAAGATTTTATTAACTACATATAAGGTTGGTGCCAGAATATGTAGCATAACTTTTAAAACCTTATGACACAGTTAGACCTCTTAGATATTCTTGTCGTGAACTGTTGGCTGTTCCAAGATCCAGATGCAAAACTAAAGGTGATAGAGCATTTGTAGTGAAGGCCCCACAATTATGGAACAGCCTGTCCTGGGATATTAGATCTGCTGAATCTTTGTCTGTTTTTAAGTCTCGTTTAAAAACTCATTTGTATAGACTTGCTTTTATTACTATGTGAATGTGTTGTGTTTTATTGTCTTTTTATTTAATTTAATTTAATTTTATGTTTTGTGAAGCACTTTGTGCTAAATGGCTAAAAGGTGCTTTTAAAAATAAAATTATTAGGGGCTATTAATTATTATTATAATGAAGGCATTCTGTAATCTTGAGGTCAAGAAATTAGATTTCAAGTCAACAGCTAAAAATACATTATAGTCTCTCTATGAATATAATCTCCAGGATTAAGTAAATGCACATATTAATTTTCATGACCCTCTGCTCATCTTTGATAGTTTCTTTCAGTTATTTCTAATCTGTTCATTATCTGTTCTTTATTTTCACCCTTATCACTTTATCCCTCTGTCCATTTTTTCCAAGAACAATCTTATCTCTAAAGCAAAACAAACAAAATCCTACAATTCTTTATTTTTTTTTTTTAATCAAAGATAACCTTTTCCTTCAATCCACTTCTGTGGCTGTTTTTCTCTTATCCACACATCCAGGTGAATGGACAGAAGGTGTCCCTCCCCCACTCCCCATCTCCACTCATGTCTCTCTCCCTTGCTGGGCAGTATGTTATCCTCACTACTCCATTTGGCTTGGTGGTGCAGTGGGACGGCAACCATTATGCCAAGATCACTGTTCCCAGGTACTGAACCTCTAAAAAAAAAAAACAGCCCCACTGGAATACATCCATCACTTTGACCTGAAGTATTTAGCTAGAAACACAAAGCTCCATGATAATTGTTAGGGGCTATGGGTCAAGAGTAAATCTCACAAAAGTAAATTGAAAAATGTCTCTAGGGAAATAATTATACTTGCACTAATATCTCTGTCTCTGTCTCAGTTCCTACTATGACCAGATGTGTGGCCTGTGTGGGGACTATGATGGAAACCCCAATAATGACTTCACTAAGCCAGATGGCTCCCAAGCTGAAAGCTCAGATCAGTTTGGCAACAGCTGGCAAACTGATGATGATGAGGATGAAACGTAAGTACCTCTCACTCTTCTTTTTTTTATCTGCTTAACTGTTAAGGCAGGACAGTGTTTTGAGGATTACGTCTACTTCATATGCTTGACGATGTAACACAGATCTGTATTTTGTTTTTAGATGCAAACCTGACACCGGGCCTGGCCCACCCTGTGATCCTGAGCTGGAGGATGTGGTCTCTAATCCAGAGAACTGTGGAAAAATAACTGACACAAATGGACCATTTAGGTTAGGACTGATGTCTCACACAAACAAGATTTACACCTTCAGTGTGGAAAATTTAGGGGCGCATTCCATGAGACACATATAAAAAAACACCCAACGTTAAGTGTTAAAGTCACCATTATGTGTTTTTAAATTCACTGCTGATTTGTGCACAGCGAGCGCTCTGCTGTGTGATGATTGTGCGCAGATATTTCATCAAAATCAGTTGGAGGTTCGGATAAAAAAAATTATAGACGATTTGACCAGCAGTTCAATAGCCCTGACTTGTCAACACTAATACATTTTGTTTGAAATCACATTCATTTCGTTACATATGTGCCTCTCATACACTAGAATGCCATTTTCCTATACCGAAAACGAAGACTTTTGAAAATGCTCACCTTAACCACATACTTTGGAAACTGAATGACGTTAGTAAACTGAAAATGGAGTTTTCCAACGAAAATGGATAAGTGTTTTGGCCTATTAAACGTTGTGTACGAAAACCAAGCCAAACAGACCGAACCAAACCAAGCCTTCCAATGAAATTCCCAAAGACTACAGTAAAACCATGTTGAATCCTACCATTTGAAATGAAATAGTCTGTTTCATGACAAATTTGTGTGCTCTAATTTTAATATTCTTTTTAACATGAGCTAACAAGACCCTAAAATTATTTTACTGCTTAACCATTGTACACATTCTGTGCTCCTCACAGGGACTGTATTAAGGTGGTGGACCCACTGCCTTTCTTCCAGAGCTGTGTGTTTGATATGTGCCGTTATCAGGGGCTGCAGCAGGTGTTCTGTGACCAGCTTCAGGCTTATACCGATGTTTGCCTGAGTGCAGGTGCACCTGTCCATCAGTGGAGGGAGCCAGATTTCTGCCGTAAGTAATACACTCACATATTAAATCACACAGAATGAAGTGCAGAATGGTTTAAAGGTATAAAGCAGTATAATTTGGTAATTTTTATCCCTCATGCAAGCATCACATTTATTTGTCCCAGTGACAAGTCTGCTGTCAACTCTTTCTAATGCATAAACTAAATTGTTGACGTGAATGCAGTTCAGGAGGTTGGAATAGCAAAGTTCAACACTTAGGTGAGCTTTAAACTTTTTATTTTTATTTTTTATGGGCTTTTCATGCCCAGGCCAGGCCAGTGGAGTGAGATAGGATAGCAGTCCAAGAGAGAAGGGAAAACAACGTACTGTAGTCCACACTCGAACCTGCATCCCCACTTCAACCTCAATTTCACTGTCATTAAATGACAAAGTTTTCCCCATTTTTCCGCAGCTTTGTTATGCCAACCTAATAGCCATTACTCTGTATGTGTGAGCTCCTGTCCGGAGACTTGTCTGGGTATCAACGGACTGCCAGGCTGCAGTGAGAAGTGTATAGAAGGCTGTGAGTGTGACCCAGGCTTCGTCCTCAGTGACAACAAATGTGTGCCTGTTAAAGACTGCGGCTGTGTGGACTCTTCAGGCTCCTACCACCCTGTGAGTTTTAATGCATTGCAAGCATGCACGCGATGCACTAACGCAAAGCACAGTTTCTGGAAATGCTTCTTTATATATATATATATAATATATATATATATATATATATATATATATATATATATATATATATATATATATATATATATATATATAGACACACACACACACACACACACACACACACACACGAGTAAAAGGGATAGTTCACCCCAAAAAATTAAGAGTCTTCCCTCATGTTGTTTTAAACTTATATTACTTTCTTTCTTCCATGTATCACATTAGCAGATGTTAAGCAGAATTTTAGGGACTGACATTCACCTTAACTGCATCTTTTTACCATATAATGAAAGTGAATGGTAACAGAGGTTTGTAACAACTAACCCTTTAAAGTGGAAGCGTGTCATTTCCTCCACTAGTGTCACCAAATGGAACTGCAAAAAAAAGAAAAAAAAAAACAGAAAAAAAATACGTTTTCAAACAAATTCCAGAAAACTCCCCCCATCTTCCATTGGTTGTACAAACAGGTAGTCCCGCCCCACACTCATGCCATTGGTTGAGCCGTTGTTGCTGTGTTGGACTAGAAGAATCCCTCAAACAAACAGGAATGTTTTGATAGCATCCCACTTTTGATATGTTTTTCTAGACACCATAAGGCAGTATCCTTGAAATTATATCGCTAAACACTTGAACAGATGTGATCAGATTTCTTGGGGTATTGTTAGATGAAAAGCTGACCTGGAAGCACCATATTGATAAAGTAAAGGACAAGTGTAAAAAGGTCAACAATCTATTAAGATGCCTGTCAGGATGAGACTGGGGAGCAACCAGAGCATCATTGTTGAATATGTACCAGGCCCTTATGAGAGCTACATTAGACTATGGGTGTATAGCTTATATGTCAGCAGCAGAGAGTCACCTTAATAAGCTGGATGTGGAGCAGGCACAAGGACTAAGAATATGCAGTGGAGCATTTAAAACATCTCCAGTAGCTGCCATACAAGTTGAAATGGGGGAAATGCCATTATGGATAAGAAAGGTGAAATTTATGCTGGCGTACTGGATTAATATGAAGGGGCATAATAGCTCACACCCTCCTACAGGACTGTTGGGAGCACAATAATACTAATTTTAGAAGCTTTGGGTGGACAGGAAATATAAAAGCAGACAATTATGGTTTATATAACATACAATACAGTCTGACAGTTCCATCTTCAGTTATTCCTCCATGGTTATTTGTGACGCCATTAATAGATTTAAATATACAGCAACAACTGAGGAACCTGCTGGGAGGGTAGCACAAAATTACATTGAACAGCACTTTGTAGATAAGCTGATATTATTTACAGATGGCTCAAAAACCCAGAGACTGGACGTACAGGAGCTGCAGTTTCATTCCACAGTACGAGGTAGAAATTAAGGAAAGAACTGTCTACAGATCACCTATCAGTATATGCAGTTGCGCTTGTAGCTATTTTAATTGCTTTGCGTTGGTTAGAAGAAAACAACATTAATAATACTCTAATTGCATCTGATAGTTGGGTAGCACTCACAAGCATTAGATCCGTGAAATCATGCAGACAAGATCGTCTATTTAAAATTCATAATTTAATAAGCAATCTACACAATAAGGGTCTGACGGTTTTCTTTGCTTGGGTTCCTGCTCCTGTAGGAGTAGAAGGAAATTAGGTTTTTGACAAACTAGCCAAGCAATCACTCAAATTGCAAACAGTAAACATGCAAATTCCGCTGAGTAAAGCTGAGGTCAAAACAATCATAAAGATGTGCACACTGTGGTCACTCTGAATCTGTTCAGAATGTGCTGCTGGAATGTAGGGAATATGAGGAGGAAAGGAAGGAACTAATATCAGTATTAAAGAAAGCTAAGCTAAATGTCATTATAAGAAACCTCCTTGGAGAGGCATCATGGGGAATATACAGTCACCTAATTGAGTATCTGAAGGAAACAGGGCTAATAGAAAGAACTTTTTTTTTTCTCTTTCTTTTCCTGCCAATCAGTTTTAAGGTTTGAAAAACAGGTGTGACAGCGTGCTTGGTGGATACATTTCTTACTCATTCCTATCGATGTGATTATATTTAGGTGAATGAGAGCTGGTATCTTGAGGGCTGTATGCACAAGTGTACATGTGAGGGTGGAGGAATTATCCAGTGTTTAGAGACCAGCTGTTTGCCTACTGAGAGCTGCCAACTTCAGGATGGAGACTATGGCTGCAAACCACTCGGTAAAAATGCTAGTACTAGCTTATACTGTACAAACTGAGTAAAGGTGTTTACATAACTTATCACATGATACATCCTCATGTGAATTCTGCACAAACATGTTCACAGTATTGACAGCATGATCCGGGACTAAACTTTCTGAATTTTATCTCTCCATATTTATCTATCTCATTTAGATACAGGCATTTGTTCGGTCTCTGGTGACCCTCACTACACCTCCTTTGATAAGAAAGTACATCACTACATGGGCTCCTGCTCCTACACTCTTACAAAGCCCTGTAATGAGACCTCTGGCTTGCCATACTTTACTGTCGAGACACAGAACGAGCATAGAGACAATAATAAGAAAGTGTCTTATGTAAGATCTGTCATTATCAATGTCCATGGCATGAAGGTGAATCTGGGCAAAGGCCGAAAAGTTCAGGTAAGAGACATTTCAGGGGTTTGTGAGACCCAAATGACAGATTAAAGGATATGAGAACAAGCCTGCATTCATATGCTTAACTTATTTTTTACATTCTGCAGGTAAATGGAGTTCAGGTCACTGTGCCTGTCACACTTCCAAATGATGTTAAGATCTTCCTAAGTGGCAAATTTGTGGTGCTCGAGACAGACTTCGGATTGCTCGTCAGATTTGATGGAAATCATCATGCCGATGTCACCCTACCTTCCTCCTACAGTGGCCTGTTATGTGGACTATGTGGTAAGAACTTTTCCAAATCTAATTAACTCGCAAATTTATGGTATTTCATAACTAAGAATTATTTTTGTACATTTATACATATTCTACTACTTCTGCTAACCTATTCTAAATAGTCAGACAGTCTGTCATGATTAATCTTACTAATTACAAATATATGCTAGGAAATTTTAATGGTAATTATAATGATGACAACATCAAGTCCGACGGGAACCCAACAGACAGCACCAATGAGCTTGGAGAAAGTTGGCAGGTGCCCGATGACAGGCCAGAGTAAGTGTTAAAAATTAATCATGAACTTCACAAAAGTGATATAAACATGTTTCTATTGTGTGATGAATGAATTAAGAAAACAGGTGAGGAAAGAGAAATAAAGCAGAAAGGAAATGTGTGACTTGATTAACCTTCATCTAAAGACACATTTCTATCATTGAAGATTTAATCATTCATGTTTACTCTTCCAGTTGTATTCATGGAGGAGGAGACATTGAATGTGATGACAAGATCCAAAGTGAAGCTCAAAAACTTACTAGCTGTGGAATGATTACCGACCTCAATGGTGAGACATATACACTGATACATACATTTTAAAAATGCTTTGATGCTGAGGTCACAGAAAACATGTATAAAACCGTTTCAGCTCGTGTTTTTACCACAATTTGGAATTAATATTTTTAGTTTTGTATTTCTGTTTTTTTTTTTTACATTTAATGTCAAATCAGCATCCAGTGTTCAGTTATAGGATATAATCATTTGCCAATCGTCTATATAAGTATATTAATTGTCCATTATTAGCTATTGTATAACACCAGTAAAAGCTATTGTATTTGTTCCCTTCACTCAGGTTATTTGTTGTACATATAAATATATGCTCATGCTCACGGAGTCAACATTTAGCCAAATTTGTGTTTTTAATTGTTATTGCTTGTAATCTTGTTGATTTATATATTGTTTATAAATTGGGTAGATTCTGCTCAAGTTTGATTGCTTATTTAAGGTCTGTTGACATTAGCATTAGATTTTTTTATTGACATTCCATCATATGTTTATCCTAGAATGCTTGAGTTTGTTTAATTTATCTTGTTTAATGTATTTATCATTCTGCCCTGGAGACATTGTGGGAAATACTTCTGCCTACCCTAAAGATGATCTTAGTACATCTGTTCATGGCTTTCCATTTCTTAGTTAAGGGCTGTTCTTATGACATGTGACACCTGTTTTGCCCCAGCATTAATATCTATTCATCATTTTTGTTCCCAGGAATCTTCAAGCCATGTCATGCAGTTGTGCTTCCTGGTCCTTACTTTGAGAATTGTGTGTTTGATCAGTGTGGCACTGGTGGCAGTGTAGTGGCACTGTGCCAAGCTATTGAAAGCTATGCCGACCTGTGCGCTCAAGCTGGGGTGCCAATTAACTGGAGGAATAACACCTTCTGTCGTAAGTGTTTGAGAATGCACATGTCTGTGCCTGTGGGTGTGTGTCTGTTTGTGGTAGTACACAGGCATTCTGTAAAGCAGAACAAAATAATTTTTCTTTTGTTTTCATCAGCCATCATTCCAAAGGTTCATTGAACACCCCTCCTTTCTTTCTGTTTTTTCCCCCAGCTATGAAATGTCTGGTTGGTAGTCACTATGAGACGTGTGGTACTGCGTGTCCAGACAGTTGTCAAGACCCTGGATCTGAAGGCACCTGTAATAAGCCCTGTGTTGAGGGATGTGTGTGTGACACTGGTTTGGTGCTCAGTGGAGACAAGTGTGTACCCTTCAGTGAGTGTGGTTGCACTGACAAGGACAACTTCTACAGGCCTGTGAGTTGTTTTGTTTTCCCACAATCATAAATAAAGAGTCTAATATGTTCGCATACACTGTAAAAGTGGTGGTAACCAGCAATTATCACCTAGATTGAGCTTCTAGTCCACTCAGAGGCTGATATATTCTATGAAACAATGGGGGTGGTGAATGAACTGAAAATTAGACTGAATGTCTATGGACAAGCACATTTGTGAGGGTGGAAAATTGTTAGAGCGCTACCTACAATTCAGTAAAACTTTTTGCTGGGAGACAGAGCAAACAGAACCAGAATTACTTGCTTGCAAATGTTTTGTTCAAAAGTTTGCATACCTTTGGAGAATTGGTAATATCTGTACCATTTTTAAAGAAAACATGAGTGAGCAGGCAAAACACATTTCTTTAATTTCTTATGGAATCCATATTCAACTGTAGGTTATAACAGAATGGCACAATCATAAAACAAAACAAACAAAGAAAAAAATGAAATGACCCCTGTTCAAAAGTCTGCATACCCTTAGTTCTTAATACTGTGTATTGCCCCCTTTAGCATCAATGACAGCATGCAGTCTTTTGTAATAGTTGTCTATGAGGCCCCAAGTTCTTGCAGGTGGTATAGCTGCCCATTCATCTTGGCAAAATGCCTCCAGGTCATGCAAAGTCTTTGGTCATCTTGCATGAACCACACGTTTGAGATCTCCCCAGAGTGGCTCGATGATATTAAGGTCAGGAGACTGTGATGGCCACTCCAGAACCTTCAACTTTTTCTGCTGTAACCACTGGAGGGTCAACTTGGCCTTGTGCATAGGGTCATTGTCATTCTGGAAAGTCCAAGAGCATCCCATGCGCAGCTTTCGTGCAGAAGAATGCAAATTGTCTGCCAGTATTTTCTGATAACATGCTGCATTCATCTTGCCATCAATTTTCACAAGATTCCCCGTGCCTTTAGAGCTCACACACCCCCAAAACATCAGTGAGCCACCACCATGCTTCACAGTGGGGATGGTATTCTTTTCACTATAGGCCTTGTTGACCCCTCTCCAAACATAGCGCTTATGGTTGTGACCATAAAGCTCTATTTTGGTCTCGTCACTCCAAATTACAATGTGCCAGAAGCTGTGAGGCGTGTCAAGGTGTTGTCGGGCTTATTGTAACCGCGCTTTTTTGTGGCATTGGTGCAGTAAAGGCTTCTTTCTGGCAGCTCGACCATACAGCTCATTTTTGTTCAAGTATCGTCATATTGTGCTCCTTTAAACAACCACACCATCTTTTTCCAGAGCAGCCTGTATTTCTTCTGAGGTTACCTGTGGGTTTTTCTTTGTATCCCGAACAATTCTTCTGGCAGTTGTGGCTGAAATCTTTCTTGGTCTACATGACCTTGGCTTGGTATCAAGAGATCCCTGAATTTTCCACTTCTTAATAAGTGATTGAACAGTACTGACTGGCATTTTCAAGGCTTTGGATATATTTTTAATATCCTTTTCCATATTTATAAAGTTCCATTACCTTGTTACGCATGTCTTTTGACAGTTCTTTTCTGCTCCTCATGGCTCAGTATCTAGCCTGCTCAGTGCATCCACGTGAGAGCTAACAAACTCATGGACTATTTATACACAGGAACTAATTGCAATTTAAAAAGTCACAGGTGTGGGAAATTAACCTTTTAATTGCTATTTAAACCTGTGTGTGCATCTTGTGTGTCTGTAACAAGGCCAAAAAAAATTTTTTTTTTTTTTTGGTGAGACTTTCTGACCCCAAGACCCAACTAATTTCTGGAATTCTCCAGCTGTGATCCTTGGAGATTCTTTGGCCACATGAACCATCCTCCTCACTGTGCATGGATACAATATAGACACACATCCTTTTCCAGGCCAATTCTTTAGATCTCCAGTTCCAAGTTCCATTTGTTAATTGATGACACTTAAAAAAAAAGATCTTGTATTTATGACGGGAGAGTCAAATGAGTGCATTCTAAAGAATGATGTTTTGTTTTCAACTTCATTTTAGTGATAATGTAAATAATTCACAATGAGATTAAACAATAGGAAGAATAGAACTGACCTGACTGAAATACAGATATAATACTATTTTGTTGCGGAAGGTGGAGTTTTGGCTATTCAGGGCAAGACAGTCATACTTTGAGTCAGGGGACAAGGTAGGAAAACATCTGGCTAGATATATAAAACAGAGTTTTTTTCTACCATTCCCTCAGTGAAATCTGCTAGTGGTGAAATATTTACCTCAACCATTGATATTAATAATGTTTTTAAAGAATTCTGTCTTGATCTCTATAGTTCCACGTCTTCGTCTACTGATGAGGATATTAGAAACTTTGTGGAACCATTAGAAATTCCTAAATTGATGGCTGAGCAAATAAATTATCTTGATTCTGAGATAACCTTGGAGGAGCTTGGCGAGGTAATTAAGGCCTTGTCTACAGGCAAAGCTCCGGGGCCATATGGCTTTGCCGCTGAGTTTTTTTAGATCTTATGCAACAGAACTGGCTCCACTTTTGCTAGAAGTTTATACTGAATCATTAACGAATGGAAAGCTTCTGGTGGCCTGGTAAGCTCAGTGGTAAAATACACTATCTACCACCGCTGAAGTTCACTAGCTCGCTAGTTTGAATCCCAGGGTGTGCTGAGTGACTCCAGCCAGGTCTCCTAAGCAACCAAATTGGCTCGGTTGCTAGGGAGGGTAGAGTCACATTTACATTTACATTTATGCATTTGGCAGACGCTTTTATCCAAAGCAACTTACAGTGCACTTATTACAGGGACAATCCCCCCAGAGTAATCTGGAGTTAAGTGTCTTGCTCAAGGATCGAACCAGCAACCGTCTGATTACCAGTTATGTGCTTTAGCCCACCACTCATATGGGGTACCACTCACATGGGGTAAACTCCTCGTGGTCACTATAATGTGGTTCGTTCTCGGTGGCTTCACATGGCGTGAAGCTTCCACACGCGCTATGTCTCCATGGCAACGCGCTCAACAAGCCACGTGATAAGATGCAAGGGCTGACGATCTCAGACATGGAGGCAACTGGGATTCGTCCTCCGCCACCCAAACTGAGGCGAATCACTACGCGACCATGAGGACTTAAAAGCACATTGGGAATTGGGCATTCCAAATTAAAAAAAAAAAAAAAAAAGAATGGAAAGCTTCTGCCAACCATGACACAAGCCCAGATCAGTTTGATTCTTAAAAAGGACAAAGATCCAAGCAAGTGTAAGAGTTACCGTCCAATTTCCCTGATCCAGCTAGATGTTAAAATATTGTCAAAAATTTTGGCTAACCGATTACGTAAAGTTATGACATCTCTTATACATATAGATCAGGTGGGGTTTATTCGGGGCCGTAGCCCTTCTGATAACATTAGGCGTTTCATCAATATCATGTGGTCAGTGGCGAATGATCAGTCTCTGGTCACTGCCATCTCACTTGATGCCGAAATGATGTTTAATATGGCAGAATGGGATTATCTTTTTAAGATTTTGGAAATGTACGGGTTCGGGAATACTTTTATTGGTTGGATTATGTTACTTTATAGACACCCGGTAGCGGTGGTACAAACGAATAGATTAATTTCAGATTATTTTACTCTGGATAGGGGCACTTGGCAGGGTTGCCCTTTTTCCCCATTATAGTTCTGTCTTGCCCTGGAATCATTAGCAGCCGCGATAAGAAAGGAGGATGATTTTCCAGGGGTGGTGGCGGGAGGTGTGGCGCATAAGCTTTTGCTTTACGCAGAAGATATTTTATTATTCATCTCCGACCCTACTAGATCTATGCCTTGCTTCCACAGAATTATTAATTCCTTTTCTATGTTCTCGGGATACAAAGTCAAGTGGTCTAAGTCCGAAGCTTTGGCTCTAACAGTGTACTGCCCAGTAACAGCTTTTCAGCCGGGCGCCTTCCAGTGGCCCAAACAGGGCATTAAGTATTTGGGTATTTTATTCCCAGCAAATTTGTGTGATTTAGTTAGAGTTAATTTTGATCCTTTAATAAAAAGGTTTTTGAGCGATGTGGGCAAGTGGGCTTCATTACATTTATCTATGATTGGGAAGGTTAATGTTATTAAAATGAATTGTATACCAAAATTCAACTACCTGCAACAATCTCTCCCTATAGATGTCCCCCTCTCTTATTTCAAGCAATTCGATAGCATAGCGAAGTCCTTCATTTGGAATGCCAAATGTCCCAGATTGCATTTCAGTAAATTGTATAGGCCGATTAACAAAGGTGGGCTAGGCCTACCCAAGATTTTGTTTTATTATTATGCATTCGCTTCCACCTGAGAGAGCCACTCCCTGGTTTTGTACTGAACAGGAAGTTCTTGCCCCTATTTCGCCATTGCAGAGGCTTTCTATCAAACTAATCGGTGAAGTTAAGTTACACCTCGTTATCTCGCATTTGCACTCGGTATGGACAAAAAGTGTCCAGGGTGTTTAATTCGGACATTTATTTAAATGTTGCCTCGAGCATATGGCTGAACCCAAAATTATGTATCAATACACTATATGGCCAAAAGTTTGTGGACACACCCTTCTAATTAACGAATTTGGTTACTCCATTAAATCCAGTAAAGAAAAATCTTAATGTTTCTTTATGTAATGGCTTGGGCTTTGTGTGCTTCCAAATTTGTGGCAACTGTTTGGGGATAGCCCTTTTCTGTTCCAGCATGACAATGCCCCTGTGAACATAGTGAGGTCCATAAAGAAATGGTTTACTGTGTCTGGTGTGGAAGAAATTGACTGGCCTGCACAAAGCCCAGACCTGGACCCCACTGATCACTTTTGGGGTGAACTGGAACAACAACTGTAAGTCAGGCCCCATCGACTAACATCAGTTCCTGACTTCACTGATAGCCTTGTGTCTGAATGAGAGCAAATCCCTGCAGCCATGTTACTACATACAGTATAGTGGAAAGCCTTCCCAAAAGAATGGAAGCTGTTATTACAGCAAAGGGGGAAATTGATGCCTAAGGTTTTGAAATCAAATGTTCATTAAGCACATATGGTGTCCACAAACTTTTGGCCATATAGTGTAAGTCCCCTTTCTGCTGGTCAGAGTGGATTGTGAGGGAGGTTAGTACACTCTGTGACCTATATGAGAGTGGAGTGTTGAGATCCTTTGAAAATTTAGTTCAACATTTTGGGATTCCCAGATCTCAGTTATTTAGGTATTTACAGCTGCGCCACCTGCTCTGTACTATTTTTGGGAGTAGCATACACCCCCCTAAAGCGGCAGATTCTCTGGGAGTGGTGATTACTGCTTTTGGAAAAGGTCATAAGCAGAGGTGGGTAGAGTAGCCAAAAACTGTACTCAACAGAAGTAAAAGTACTAACATAAATAATTACTTGAGTAAGAAAGTATCCAATTAAAAGAGTACTCAAGTAGTGAGTAACTTGTTACATTCACAAATGACATAATAGACGTTTACTCCCCTATATTCCATTACATAATACACATTTAACATGTATTACATAATTATTATTATTAATGGAAATTCTGTCATCATTCACTATCATGTTGTTCCAAACCCCTATGACTTTCTTCCATACAACACAATAAGGAGATATTAGACAGAATGTTTGCCTGAGTCACTATTTACTTTCAGTGAATGTGTTTTTTTTCTCCCTATTTTGAAAGTGAATGGTGACTGAGACTGTCAATCCCTAACATTCTGTCTAACATATTTTGTGTTCCACATAATACAAAGTATCACGCTGGTTTGGAACAACATGAGGGTAGGAAAATTATGACAGAATATTAAATTATGGCTGAGCTATCACTTTAAAGAGATAGTTTACCCAAAAATGAAAATTCTCTCATCATTTACTCGCCCTCATGCCATCGCAAATGTGTATGACTTCCTTTCTTCTGCAGGACACACATTAAGATTTTTAAAATAACATTTTAGCTCTGTAGGGCAAAAGTTTTGATGCTCCAAAAAGCACATAAAGGTAGCATAAAAGTAATCCATAAGACTCCAGTGGTTAAATCCATGTCTTCAGAAGTGATGTGATAGGTGTGGGTGAGAAACAGATCAATATTTGTCATTTTTTGAATCAATAAAAAAAAAACGGTTAAATCACAAAAAAATAAAAACAATAAGAAGAAAACTACGTAGTTTAATTTCATTTCATTTATATTTGTAGTTCAAGCTCTACCTCTTTTTGATATTTAAAGTGTGTAATGTAACATATCCGTGTGTTTTTCAGGTTGGAGATAGCTGGTTTACCAAAGATGACTGCACGGAGCGTTGCGTGTGTTCACCTTTCAATATTGTAACATGTGAGGCTTGGGAGTGTGGTCCTGCTCAGGAATGTAAAGTCAATGAAGGTCAACTGGGCTGTGTGAACAGGGGTACATGCTCTACCAATGAATTATCTTATTTCTATACAGTAAATCTTATTGTCACTGTTTTTAAATGTTTTTATTATCATTGGTCAATGTGGTTTCAGTTTGGTGATCAGTTATGTGAAATTGATCTTGATTGAAATGGATATTGTTTTTTAGCTATAATCAAACTGACATTAGGGTGACATTATCATAATCAACAATATACAGGATATACAAATACATGTGTATTTGTCAAATATAATAATAATAAGAGTTAATATGAACATTATAATCTAACCTTGCCACCTTCCTTCTGTTCAGGAGTGGGCATTTGCCACATTGCTGGTGATCCTCACTACTACACCTTTGATGGCATTATGCACACTTACATGGGTACCTGCACTTACACACTGGTGGCAATATGCAACAGCTCGATGGTGAAACCCTTCACCATTGTGGCTAAGAACGAAGAACGTGGTCAGCCTGAAGCTTCATATGTTCGTTCAGTGACCGTCTATCTGCCCACTGCCAACATCACACTCAGCAAGAATGGCAGAGTAACGGTGAGTCCAATGAAAGAGGAAGGGATGGACTGAGGAATACATAGAGTAGGATATGTACCTATGTACTATGCATTAATTGCATGTTATGCAGATTATTTCTCTAAGCCATTGTGTATGAGGATATAATCGAGAACTGTTGTATAATAGATAAGAAATAGTTAAAATTATAAAAAATGCATAATCAGTGGGATCATTATGTGTACAGCATAGATACTGTGACACTAAAGAATAGAGCTAGTAAACTGAACAAATAAAAAAAAAGTATTACGTTTCTATGACATACTAGCAACATTTCTGGCCTGTAATCTCATCTCTTTGATCCACCAACTAGCTGAATGAACGCAGGATAAAAACCCCCTATGAAATCACTGAAGCCAAAGCACGGGTATTTACCAGTGGAGCAAACAGCGTATTGGACACCGACTTTGGCCTGATCGTGAAGTTTGATGGAGTGCACCATATTGAGATCACAGTACCAGGAGACTATTTCAACAAGGTATCAAACTGCACAGCAAAATACAAAACTAGATCATCACCCTACTTGATGCATGTCTTACAAACCTTTTGATAATGTTTCATTAATAAGCCAGAATGTTTCCTTTTTTTAATAGCCCAATTGCATTAATGGAAATGAAAGAATTTCACCAAATGTTCAAGATCAACATTTACTTGTGTCCGAAACAGGCTTTATACACTCACAGTTATGCTTTCCTCATTCTTTCACTTTCCCACTTTAGGTGTGTGGTATGTGCGGTAACTACAATAGTGATTCCTCTGATGATAACTTGATGCCCAATGGAAAACCAGCCAAAGATGTCATTGAGCTTGGTGATAGCTGGAAGGCAGAGGGAGACAGTGATCCTGGGTGAGAACCATAACAACCAGATTCATAATACAGAAATAAATATACCTAGATAGATAGATTATATGAATATGAGCAAAATAATCACGCTTTCAGCGTACTTTTTTTTAAAAATTATTATTATTATTTTTACACCAAAAATTGAAAATCATTTAAATGTTGCCTGAGACTTTCCTTTTTACTTTATTGCATAAAACTCAATGTGTTTTATGGGTCAATCTGACTTGGAACAGGTCACATTTGTCTTAATTTTTTCTGTTGTATTCATCTGTTCCTCTTTCCCCCAACCACAGTTGCCAACCTGATTTACGACCTGATGTCAATCCCAACTGTGATGAGGATGAGGAAGAAGCCTTCAGGTCACAGTGTGCAGAGCCTATCCTGTCTGATCGCTTCAAGCCCTGTCACTCACTCATTCCTCCAGAGGCCTTCCTGGGCAACTGCATATATGACATGTGTGAATATGACGGCATGCAGTCAACTCTGTGTGATAACATTGAGGCTTACGCCCAGGCCTGTCAGAGTGCTGGAGTCACGATCAGCTGGAGAAACAACACCTACTGTCGTAAGTAAAAGAGACCAAGGGATGGACAGAGATGTGATGAGAGTGTGGGTAAAAGGAAAAGAGTAATCTGGTTAGAATAGTAAAGATATAAAGGGAGCAGAAATGCAATGCTGATACAACTAAGCATTTATGAAATCTTGCAACTAGTGGGTTCTAGTTTGTCCAATCAATGTTTACAATATTTTGGTGTAAATTCATCAGTTATTTAGTAATATGGCTAATGCAATGTTTGTTCCATGTGTTAGGCTGGCAAATCACACTTCTGCTGTTGTTTAGCTTTTGCAAAATTGGCAGTTTTCCTATTCAGCCTATGCCATGTTAACAATTTTGCATGTTGTTTGGCCTATGCAGTTCATGTTAACTTTTAGTACATTTGTACAATAAAAAAATGTTGTACATTGTTGGGTCGCCACTTGAGATCAAATCTGGATCCTGAAGCAAAACCAGTTTAGAACTACAGATGTACATATCTGTGCATCACCACACTACTCCAAGATAACATAAAGGCTTATCATAATTGAATCATAATCATAATTAAAATGTTAATGAATGCTTATGCATAATCTTTCATAGAAATGGCCTCTTAAACTTTGCAATTCACGTACAATGCATCATAGCTCCTTTCTTTGTATATCTCCAGCTCTCCCATGCCCTCCCAACAGTCACTACTCTGACTGCACAGTGCCATGTCCTCCCACTTGTGCTGACCTCTTCCCCATATTCTGCCCATTGCCACCCAACAGCTGTATAGAAGGCTGCCAGTGCGATGCAGGTTTCGTGTTAAGTGACGGCAAGTGTGTTCCCCTCTCAAGCTGCGGATGTGTTGACAGCAATGGAGAGTATCATGATGTGAGTAAACTTTGGAGATTACAACAAAACAACAGATTATTAGTTGCAGTTTTCCGCAACTTAAAGAAACGTTTGCGAGAACAACATGATAGTTGACAGAAATACCTAGACCACTCAAATCTATCTACTGGAAATTTCTTTGAAAGCTAAAAAACTACACTTCAAACACAGCTCAATACTGAAATTATTCCCTGTGTAAATTAATAATGCTCAAAGGCATTAAATGATACTTGAAAGAAAGTGCCAGAAAGATGTCAGTGGTATCATTTTATACATAATTAAATGTTACAATAATGGCAGTCATGTATTTCAGGTGGGAGATTCATGGATAACGGACCGCTGTGACCAAAAGTGCAGCTGCAGCCTTGGAGGAGTGCTGTCCTGTAAGCCTTTCGAATGTGATGACAGCTCAATCTGTGCTCTTGACAAGGATGGAGACCGTTACTGCAAACCGGAGAGTGAGTTAGGAACATTTTGCAATGCGAAATATTCCAAATAAGACAAAATTACCTGAATCAGGCCATCACAGTGAGCAAAAGTTGAGAATTACTTTATATGAAAGACAGAGAAAGAATTGAAAGATCTACCTATATGTTTTGTCTTTTAGCCTTGTCAAACTATGTAAACTAAGTCTATTTATTAGTTTACATTCAATTCATTCTCTAATTTATTATTTGAATATTGATCTGAAACAGTAAGTACAGCTACATTATGCAACAAGGAATACTTCATGACCAAAGGTCAAATTTGAGTAATGACTGCTTCTTACTTTTACTTCTCATAGAATTTGATGACTGCAATATTGCTGGGGATCCTCACTATCGCACCTTTGACAAATACAATCACCACTACCAAGGACTCTATACCTATGTGTTAACCCAAGGCAACAATCTGCCCAGCTCCCTCACTCCTTTCATTGTCCGTGGCAAAAATCAACGTCAAGGAGTTCTCAGCCGCGTGTCTCTCTTGCATGATGTCTACGTGGATGTGTATGGCATCAGTGTTCACATTTTACAGAAGAAGAAAGTGCTGGTGAGAGAGTCATGGGACATGACTTTAAAATCACCGCTGTTATATGGATTCATGTATTTTTTGGGCAATACACAATATAGTGGAATGTCTACATCAGATAACTTAACTGCAAATTGAACATCCTTTGCAGCACAGAAATGATTAGGGCTTTGACAGTTTATGATGGAGACTCCACATGTTTTCAAAGAGAAATTATGTGTGGTTCAATTGGGACCTATATGGACTGTGCTTTGAAATACAGTCCCTATATATTGTAGTCTGTAGGCTGAGTCTTTTTTGCATTGTTTTCTTCCATTAGGTCAATGGCGAGAGAATTTCTCCACCCTACAGTCCTGTAAAAGGAGTTACTATAAAAATGAAGTCTCGCTTTGTTATGCTCTCAACGGACTTTGGCCTTTCAGTGCGCTTTGATGGCAACACCCAAGCAGGTGAAAAAAGATCAATCTCACAAATTAGATTTTAGCACCAGAGAAATTAAAACAGAGGGCATCTTGCACTTGGCCAAACTGTATGGTGCAGCTGTCAATTAATTTCATGCCAAGCTTGCATGTGTTGCATATTTTTAAGGACAAGTATATAATCAAAAATTCTCTCTCTCCCCGTCTCCTGAAGTGGTGACCCTGCCCAGTGTATACAAATCTCGTGTGCTTGGTCTGTGTGGTAATTATGATGGAAGCTCCAATAATGAGTACACAAAACCAGATGGCACGATTACCCGCAACCTCAAAGAGTTTGGAGACAGCTGGAGAGTTAATGACAAAGATGGGGCGGGTGTTCGCGGCGCATCCCTACCAAAAATGGTGCACCTGCACAAGTACGGCAGACTCCCGTTATCTGTTATGAAAGTTCAGTCATGAGAACTCTCTGAAAGATTTGGTATGTTAATGTGGGTATGGCATATTGAAAGCATATTGGTCTTGGCAAACTAGATCTGCTACGATGCTGCTGCAGAAAAGTACAGAGACTTGCTACTGCTAGAAAATACACAGAAATACTGCACAATTAGACAAAACACAAGATGCTGCATCTAACATGTATGAACATGCTGCTGCACAAACAGACATTACAAAGAGTCCCCCAACAAAGCAGAAAAGCTGCACAAGACTCATAACATAAAAACAAAAAACAGTCCCCCAGCAAAGCAGATCTATAGGCAAGACTTGTGTACTGCTGCTGCCCCAAAGAGCCATGTGCACCAAGTGTTTGCTAGCTACGTGTGCCTATGGCCACTGGCCAAATGGCGTAATGCTAATGAACTAAATTCTGTGTACATCGGGCTGCTTGGCCGAAGGGCTTAAACGGCAAGTGACCTAACTCATAATGTGTACCTGAACCAGGAAAACCCAGAGTTTATTTAACTAGTGACTTAGACTAGCTATGTGTGGAATTTAATCTAATGTCCTAAGATCACGCAGTGTGGCAGCCAGATTTGGCTATGGCTTACCTTGTTAAAGTTGCGCTTGTATGTGCCATGGCCAAAAGCAGATCGTAAGTTGCAAGCTGATAGAAGAAAATCCCCAGCAAACCACCTGAGCAAATAGCATTTTTAGAGGGAAAAAACTCTCACAGCATGCTGCAGAGAAACTGACTTGACTGCAAAACTGAGCCATTTAAATGTTATGCGAGGAGATAGATGCAAGTTGATTGGCTACCGGATTACGTCAAAGCACCAATCAGCTTACACCATGCAAGCCAGTTGGCTTAACATGTCACATGTGAGTGAGCCGATTGGCCTTACAGATATCAAGCTCAAGAACTATAGAGTTTCATGGCTGAACTTGGGTCATTCATACCCAAGTTATTTATAAATATACAGGAATGATAATTTTCACGTGGTTTAGCCATATACCTCCATTAACTTTACTACTTTATTACATTTCCTTCAGTTTTATAAAGTGTTTGCACACCACCATTAGTTAATAACATTAAATGGTTTACTACTAGACTAATACTCATCTATTAATAGACGTGAAGTAGAGGAAGATCCAGATTCGGGCTTTGAGACAACAGGCTGTACTGATGCTCAGCTGGCTGAGCTGAATGGGAATAAACAGTGTGGAGCTCTAAGTGACCCTGCAGGTCCTTTTGCCGCCTGCCATGCTAAGATTTCTCCAGACAAGTTCCAGGAGTGAGTAATGTGTGTGTGTGTGTGTGTGTGTGTGAGAGAGGGTGTGTATGTGCTTGTGCGAAAACAAGTATGTGTTAATCTCCTGAGAACACATCTGATGTAACTGTCTGATAATGATAGAAAGAGAATAACGTAAGTGGGGAGTGGGTGTGTATTTCACTAACTCTGAATGAGAACATGTGAATGTAAATAGTGACTGACTGAGATATTGTGCAATGTGTGTGTTGGTATGGATGCACAGTCCTTCGTGACCAATGTGTATATGTGCTTTGCAGGGACTGTGTGTTTGACCTGTGCGCAGAGCAGGGCAGTTTAGTTCTGCGCTGTGAAAATTATGCTGTCTATGCTCGGGCTTGCCAAGATGTGGGTGTCAAACTTGGGCAGTGGAGACAACAGATGGATTGTGGTATGACAGACAAATACACACATTATGCACACAAATAGCATAAACATCTCCCAGTTTCGAACTATAAAAAACACACACACATACACACACCCACACACACACACACACACACACACACATATATATATATATATATAATCGTGTCTTTGTTTTTATATCATGGTGAGGACTTTTCATTGACTTCTATAGAGCGCAACAAAAAATCCCATTCAATTTTTCCTTAGGCGAATTGATTTTGAACCATAACTTATAAACCTTTAAAGACAGACCTACCTTGTGCTCCGAGGTTGTCAATCAATAGTATATGTTTCAGTTGAACCCATTAGTCCTTTGTTATTTCAACCTTTTTGGTCAGAACTACACTACCCATGATCCTGAAGAGAAATGCTCCACTAACTAGAAATCAAAGCACGCCAAAAAAGCTCTGCAGTGACCAGCCCATTGGCTTGACGCACTCTGAATGATGCAATCAAGTCATCCTCCTACACTCTCAAGCTACTTATATATTTTCAAATATCTAAATATTTTGCAATAAAATTAAAAATATTTTGTTTCTATACTTAGAAGGAATTAATGCAAAAAATAAGTACGGAACCAAGACAGCTGAAAAAAGTGGGTGGGCACTGTTGCACTCTGTTGATCTTATATTAAGCTAATGATATTTTTGATCCCTTAATGCCAACCCTACACTAAAGCATTTAGCATTTTTTTTTTTGTTTTTTTGTTTTTTGTTATTGAGCCATTTAGTATGTTTGTTTGTTTATTAAGCAATTTCCCTTATCGGGATCATTGGCTGGTCCACAAAATGCAGGTAATTTCAGGTTTTGATGGGGAAAATTAGTCCCCACTTGTAGGCAAAACCTGACCGACACACACACTCTTATATTATACACACAGAGAGACAGAAATCTTCCACATTTTTGCCTGAAATTATATAGGCAATAAGAGTGCATATTTCTTATAAATTTTTTGGTTTTAATCCTGACTGTGTGTGTGTGTGTGTGTGTGTGTGTGTGTGTGTGTGTGTGTGTGTGTGTGTGTGTGTGTGTGTTTCCCCTTCAGTTCTGGAATGTGTGGCCAACAGCACCTATTCCACCTGTATGACACCATGCCCAGCATCCTGTGCAGACCTGGCAGCTCCCTCAGAGTGTGAGCAGACTGAATGTGTGGAGGGATGCCAGTGCGCCCCTGGCTTTGCTCTGAGCGACAATGACTGTGTGCCTTTCAACCAATGTGGATGCACTTACCTGGGTCGTTACTATACGGTATGCCTTTTAATGCATGTACGATACTACTAACAAAGGTTAAAAGCAAGGATTCAACCACATTTTCAGAATTTGGGTTGGGGGGAGGGCAAATATAATTAAGTTTAGACCATATGGGCTGTTGTTTGTTTCGACACTTGCTAGAAGTAATGTAAAATGATTTTCACACAAAGATGTAACAAGATATTGCACTTGCTGATCATCTTTCTATATATGCTTCCACACAGCTGAAGGAGACGTTTGTGACAGATGATTGCTCACAGAGTTGTGAATGTACCACCACTGGTGCTGTTTGCCAACCGAAGAGCTGTGGAGAAACAGAGATTTGCACGGTGTTTGATACCAAACGTGACTGCTATAAAAGTGAGTCCTTGATCACGATTACTCACACTGTTATTATATTAAAACCATGTTATTGAAAATGTTATTGTTAATAAGCTATTGTGACTGGAAAGTGGAAAGTATGCTGATTGGTCAATAGCCGTGCTTTATTCATGATAAAGCGGTTATGATCTCTTCACCAAGCAACTATTTGTTTTGCTGTGCAGCATGAAAATGTGAAAAGGTCTGCACCCTGAAAATACTTTATTAGATTCAAGCAGGAGATAAAAAAAATAGTACAAATGCTTCGGCTGTCTGCCTTCGTCAGTGTATTACTGTGCAGCACCCATAACTGATCACTATTTTTGTTGCAAAGCAACATTGATACCATTTACTGTCGGACAATTGCCGAATTCCAGATGGCATTTTTGCACCTTTGAAGGGCATTACAGGAAGGAGATGGTACTTAAAGGGTTGTTCCAAACAAAAGTGAGCAACTGAATACCTTTACAAAGGGCCCTTCCACAAAACTGTGAGCAAAGGGTACATTTACAGTATACAGTAATACCCTGCTCCCTTTAGAGTACTCTTCAGAGTGAGAAGGGCATAGGGATGCTCACTTTCGATTGGAATTCACCCAGTATCATCCAATGGAAGGATGGCATGGATGATTTTACCTATAACATGAAACATAAAAAGTAACATGTTAATAAACAGGTGTTCTTCAAATTTTATTATGTGGTAACACTTTTATAAAAGCAATAAGGCACTCGAGGCTGTGCCATACTGTGAATAAAGTCATAGCTGAAGAGGCTGCAGCTGGTACTGTGTTTTGCATTGTACCTAACAATGTCCTTTAGCTGTGACTACAGTGCATTTACATTATGGCTCATACATTTTTGCTTAATGCATAGCTAGACCTGCCTTAGCATTTTATCTCCATATTCTGGAAATAATAGTCCTGGATTGGATGTAATGTGGATGCATGAATCATCTTAGGAACAGGTGTTTCAGATGAGTAATGCACTGATATTTAATTTCAGCTCTAATCTCTTTTGCCCCCTTTCTCTCTCTCTCTCTCTCTCTCTCTCAGCGAGTCCATGTTTGAGCTCACCCTGTCTAAATGAAGGTACCTGTGTGGAGACATCAGATGGTTCTGGGTATACCTGCACTTGTGTCGAGGACTTTGAGGGCAAAAACTGTGAGATTTTGAAAATCCCCCCCAAAAAAGGTTTAGGTAAGTAATTGTGAAAAAAACTATATTAACAGTACATTGTGTAAAATACCCTGAATATGATCCAGGTACATTTAGTATAGCCATAGTATATCATTCTAATAATATTCACCTAAGACATGTTTAAACCATCCATCAAAAGCAGTGTCTTTAACTCTTTAACTAAAGTATTTGCCTAAATGTATTTCTATTGCATATTATATTTCATGCTCAAATTAATAATGTAATTACATTGCAATAAATAATCAATAAAGTTTACCACTCTTAATGTAACTACACTTGTATACTTATTAGGAAACAAAGTTGTATGCAAATGTTATGTAACATAGTTTTTACTGCTTGCTGCTTTATAGATGAAACAAGTATTATTTTGATTGGAGTATTTGTGCCCCTTGGCATCATCCTTATAATCACAACAATTGCGTGCATTTGCAAGAAACACAGGTAAAGCCCATTTTAAAAAATACTCTAATAATCTTGAAATGCTGATCTTGCAATAATGTTAAAAATGTATAAAGCTAAGCACACATTTGAAACATATTGCAACTTCGAAAAGGTTTTAAGGTAATTCATGATTAATCTTAATTATTAATTTCTATTAAACAGCCGCAACAGTACTGGTTATGATTCAAGTAAGCTTGAGCTGAAAAAAACAGGTATGTGATTATTGAATCATTTTTTATTTTTATTTTATTTTTCTATATTTTAATTTAGCACTAGCAGTCTTCAAATTATTCTAAACTATATTCATACTATTTCTAAATGTGTCCACAGATCAGCCCTATGAAAATCTGGAAGATGTTAGGAAGCAGGAGGCAGACAGTGTGCTAAATGCTACAAAATTCTGAAATGCTAATTTAAATATTTATTTTAAAAAACAAATCGTTTTTTTATCTGCTGAAATGAAAATGTTTTTATATTTATTGACTTCTGAATGTGTCTTTGTGGAATATGTGCTGTAACTGGCAAATCCTCAATTTCTGTTAATCATTTTTAGTGTTTTTAATCTTATTTGCAAAATTTGTTGTAATTTTTGGTGTGAACTGTGCTATGATTGGGGGAGCAAGTGCAATTATCAAGTGTGTGTGTGTGTGCGTGTCCTATGTGAAATAAATGAGATTTTTTTTTCTACTGAAAGCATTTTCTGTGCTTTTATAATTTAAAAAAAATAGGCAAACAAAACATTTTATGCCATGGCTTCATTTATTCAACTTGTTCATAAAGGGTGCAACAATTCAATAACCAACAACATTTCCAACAACTCTGCTGTTTGAAATGTTCACAAAAGTGTTCAATGTAATTCAAGGCATTTGAAAACAAAAAAGAGACAATGCAGCAATTCAAAGAAGAAAAAGCTTTACCAGCTTTCATAATGACTAAGGATTGCCAAAAGGATTTCCCTCCAGAAATTCTTGGCAATACACAATGCTGTCCAAACGCACAATACAAGCTCAATACTCAATATATATTGCCTCAGACTTATACCTGGGAACATCCCAAGTACTATCATAGTTTAACAAACTTATGAGCAACTTTTAACCTCGGTGTATTTATAGACTGGGAGTAAATCCAGCGGTTGCAGCTGACATTTCTCATCCCTGCCAAACAGATATTTCACAGCCAATTATGCAAAATATGCCAGTTTGAGGAAAGAAAACGAATGCAAATGTTCTCAATTAACAGTGTTGAACAGCAGCCCACAAAAAGTCTTCTGAACATTTCTTTTTCTAAAAAAACAATAAGTTAGAACATTTTAAATAAATTGCTTGCCTTACACAAAACTGAACATCATTGTTCAAATGCTGTTAAAATGAAATGCAGTCTTTTGATGCCTCTAAAGCAATGTAGTCTGAAAAAGAAACTGGCTAGGATGCACTTATGGATTGTGCAAGGCAAATGGTTTAAATTAGACAATTAAAATACATCTTTTGTTGACATTAAAATATAATACCTTCATATTGTTGTTCCACAACATGGTTTTGACATAACATTTTGTGATGTCAGATGGATCAGTCTATTATGTTTCCTCAGAATAACAGACGTCTTTCCTAACATTTCAGTCTTACATGTAAACATTCAAAATCCTGTATCTGCTGACAAGGACCTCAAATAGAAATTTCAAGATTATATAAAACCAAAGTGCAATATTCCACAAAGTTTTTTTCAGTCCAAATGAATTTTCTGTAGTTTTATAGCAGGAGCACAACTCATACTCCACAAATATGCACAGATATGTAACACTTTTGCAAAGAAATCAATAAAAACCCATTAAATGGCAAGATGGGGTGATGTGATATGTCAGTTGATTATTGATTACCAGTACAGCCAAAGGGGTTGTAGATATGCATCTCTCTCTGAAACATGCATGGTCAATGTAAATGCATAGAAATCAGTAGAAATAGAAATCACTGTGTGGGCAGCATCTGCTCTGACGCTAACCTGGAATCTGTTTAGACATCTAGTGGGAGATGGCTAAGGTCATTCTGGGGCAAAAGAAAGATGATCCTACATCTGATGATCATATATTCTGCAGAACACCAAATGTGATGCCACATGCCTCCCAGTCAAGTTATTATAGTAATGTGATGTGTACACAGAATATTTCTTAGTCATAAAAGAAGACTCATAAATAAAATGGTGTCCACCATTAAGAACTGGAAGCGACTTCATTTGCCCGCTCTAAGGCCTCAAATGTTTGTGTGAGAACATGTGGGAATGCTATACAAGTTGAACACAGCTTGAGGAATTTATAACAGTGAAATAATTTAAACATAATATAAATATACATTTACCAACAAGTCACTACCAACTATTCAGAAAGGAAGTGTGAATATCGGTGACATGCAGTTACACTGCAGGGCAAAATAACGCCGATATACTTCACCACCAGATCAAATAAAATTCAGTTTAAACATGACTGGAAACTGAAAACTGCTTCTTTGAAAACAATCTTTAAAGTAATTAAGAAAAACAATAAAAATAATAAAAGCGCTTTCACAAAGTAAAGCAAATTACTGGAATGCAAAAAGACAGAATTACTGTCAATATGGACAGGGGAATTTTGGCAGTGTTGACAAATGAAATGTAGAAACGTCCAAAATATCCAATACTAAGTAGCATATTTGGAGAGAAAACAAAACACTATCGCACATTACACGCTTCCAAAATGGGGTATTTAAACAATCATCAATACACCATTTTATCTTGTAAGCAACACAAGTTTCAGAACTTCATGTCTCCAGTGAAATTTCCTACGGATAAGCTACAAAAAAAAAAAAAAAAAAAAAACCCTGTGACATACTGTATGTGCATGTGAATGTTTTTCATCCTTTCATTCAAAGACAGTGGCTACACATAACTTGCATTGAAATTATTTTAAAGAACCATACTGTACAGCATGTAAACAATGATTCCAGGTAAAAAGACAACAACATAAAAACAAATTGTAATAAAACCTAAAGACCATGGATTTTTTTTAAACATCTTTTTAAATATACTCTACTTCATGACACATTAATATGTACCCAAGTTCAAGAATTTCCCACCTCCTCTGCCTGTGTGTATTTAGGTGTGTGAATCCAATACGAGCACCTTGCACTCACGCTTGGCAATTTTGTCGAGCGAAAGAATGTTCCGGTCTGGAGGGAGGTATAGGGGACGACCAACAGGAGAGCCCACAGGAGGAGTGATGGCCCTGCGCTCCATAACACTGCCCGTCCTGTGATAAGCACACATAGACACGGTTTTATGAGAAAGTTTATGTTTTCCTGTAATAGTAATTACAAACCTAATCACGAGGAGAGCATGTTTCAATTTTTCTTACACAAAGTGTAAAAGTGTGTGAATCAGGTATTGCCTCTATTGGGACAAAATGTCCTCGAGGAAAAACCTGAAATAATCATCACTGTGTGTAATGTCAATGTAATGTCATGTAAAGTAATGAAAATCTGAAAATGCAAAAGGATTTCTGAAAGTTAGGTTTAGGGGTAGGTTAGTAAAGGGGATAAAAAATAAAATTAGCTCAGTATAAAAACAGCAGAGGTCAATGGAAAGTCCTCATTAGGGCTGGGTAAAAATGTCAATTTTCCAATGCATGGTGATCTTCGTTTGATATCGATATCGATTTTTAAATCCCAAGATCGATCTTTCAATCTGTGTGGCAACCCTCTCTAGTGCAAGTAAATCACTCGCATGTGCAACCAAATTTCATGGTATGTGACTCAAAAGGTCTATGATTAGCCACTGGCTAGTAAATGTTCAGATTTCACTCACCAGTGATTAAATTGAATAGTGGAGAAGACGTTATTAGCACAGAGGTCCTTTCACTGCATGTTGAGAGTAAACGTTTGTTTTAACTGGTTCTGTGTGACCAAAGACGAGATCCACGGATCCACATGTCACTGAATAATTTCTCTTTTAATACCCTTTCTGTTTTTTGTTTTTTTTTACATTCAGTTGTTGATTAAAAACAACAACATAAAAAGAAGCATTTAATTCTAAATCACACATGGATGCACTAAAGAAATTATGCACATCTTCTCACATAATATGCGCTCTTAAAGAGTCTGTGCCGACTAAGCACATACTCTATATATCAATGGAAATACTTGTAAATAGAACAAATTATACAAGTAAAAAATAAAAATGTAACAAAAATATATATGCAACAATTTATTCAATTTCAAGAAATTAATTGATGGAATAGCTTTTTTAAAAGCTATAATGTGACCAATTTGATGAAAAACGAATGATAAAATATAATTTGTAAATTTTATATTTTCAAACTGTACCTATAAGGGTTGCCTAGAAGGTTCCTTTATAATTAAGACAATTTCTTCTATATGTAATCAAAATGGACATTGTACCAGAAATGTACCCATATGAATCAATATAGAATCGAATCGAGATTGGAATCGAAAGCTTGTGAATCGGAATCGAATCGGGAAAACTGTATCAATACCCAGCATTGTCCTCATCATGACAGAAAAGCAAACACGTATGTATGTGTGTGTGCAACTGGAAAATTGGACTGTGATAATCATGTCTGTGTCTATGTGCACACATTTAACTCTATACCTCGTGAGGTGGAATTTGGATGGTTGCTGGTGCGAGAATGACTGAGAGCGGCCCAGACTAAGACTGGCCTGATGTCGGTCCAGAATGTCTCTGACTGCTGGGCTGGAAGGACTGTTCTTGCGAGACAAAGGTCGGGCATCAGGGGGAGGGTTGGATACGGACGCTGTGAACTGTAGCTTCAGCTTCATGTGCTGACTCAACTGAAATACAGAGAGAAATGGTAGAAATGTATGTGTGTGGATCCCAAACTCAATCCGAACTCCAGGTTTTTGTTGGAGGCAAAAGAGGTTATGAGCAATGCAATTGTCATTTCATATGCACACATAGGAACACACATGTACAAACTCTCTTTACCTCAAAAAGTCCTGCTCTGAGTATCTGGAAAGCCACACTGACGGAGAGGGTACTGCCTTTCCGACAGTATCCTAGGTTGCTGAGAGGAGAATGACACACCACTGCATTTACTGCAGGGTCCTCTTTCTGCGCACGACCTGTGAGGAGGACAGAGGAGAATTGAAAAACCATAAGGACATAGATAGCAATGTAAAAACGGTTAAGACAAATGCTCTAGGTGCATTGTGCTGTGGTGCTCATGTGGGAGATGTTAGTTCGGATCTGGCCCTGGTTGTGTCCTGATCTCGTCCTTCCCATAATTTCAAAAGCAGTCTCTTCAAGCACTTTTTCTCTCTGACTGATGTATATTCTTTCCTAAACCACTTACACAACACTTTTAAATTTACTGTCAGTTTTCTCATTCCCCAACGTCCTCTGACCTTTCATCTGTCTTTTTTTTTTTCACTTTGCTTCCTGCCAAGCATGATCCGAAAAATCTCTCTCCACCTTTTTCCAAACATCCTCCATGCACACCTAACCTCTTTTTTTCCCTTTCTCACCTTCAGGTGTCCAGACTAATCGGACGGCCAGGAAGTCCTGAAGGTTGTTGAGTAGAGTGTATCGCACCCGGAAATGCTCGTGGGCCTTGACAGCACTGGGACAGCTGGCAGTCATGATGAAGCGTGGCCGGTCCAGCCTCACGCTAGGGAGACTATAGTGAGTGTAGATAGAATTGGTGAAGGGCAGTTTAGAAGTGGACCATTGTAAGACTGCAACCAATGGCACCTCCAATCCCTGCACCAAAAAGACACACAAAATGATAAATGTGTAAAGGCCTTGTGATACATTTTTGTTGGGTGTACCACACAAGATTGTACAACATAATTATCTCAGTCATAATGGCCCACCTCACTTGAATCATCTTGTGGCTGGTTACTGAGCTGCAATTGAAAGAGAAAGTTCTGCTCTTCTAAAGCATTGAGCAAGCTGGGAAGATGGCTAGATTCACTGTCCATCCTATAAAATGATGCCATGGCAACCTCTCCTGACTGATGACTGAAGAAAACCATATAAACAAAGGGGTAAATCATCAATATAATATAATATAATATATGTGAATCAATTAAAACAATGTAATTTATTAAATCGCACAGTTTTCTGAGATGAATCGCGATTAATCATGGTATACGGTACATTAAAACAAACAATAAAATATAATTAGAAATATATTAGGAGTATAGAGTAGAAGTAGACACATTTTTACAGGTATAAATCTTTGATAAATGTATATTTTTACATGCCATAAAATCAGTGGACATTCTGTAATTAACAGTTGCGCAAAATTTCCTGCCGTTTTCCAGTGGACTTTTTTAATAATAGTATCAAATGGGCAGATTTAGTTTATAACAAGCTTTATTGGCAAGATAAGATTAATTGTAATTTGCCAATGCATTATTAGACACTATACATACAGATATAAAAGGTGTTGAATGCTGAAGTTTAATTTGCTGAAGTTTAAAATCTCAAAACTATTTTCTCTAGCTGCCGTTCAGTCTCTATCGCGCACTTGCTAGGTTTCTCTTGCGTGGATTTGCTTTTGACTGGTTCAGACTGCAGTGAGTAAACGAAGAGATTGACGATGCGACGAGATAGAGCAGCTTAACCTGTATCTCTCCCATACCTGGCTCACCGCTTGCAAGTGCAGTCTCCATTTTCTGTACAGTAAATCCACTCCCGTGTATATTACATATTATAATTAATACAATGCAATGTAATTTCATTTAATGTAATGCATCAATATGAACAGATCTCTCTCAGATGAATCTGACTTGGGCAAAAACCCCAAGATATTTTTAAACATGCAGAGAGTTTATTTATTGTTAACAAATTATCTATTTTATATCCCTTCCATTAACAGATACGCATGGTTTTATTTCCCCTGTTGGCTATCACAGATAGCAACTAGATATGCATTTAAGGAAATAACAGTGTATGAAAGGTGCAAAAGAACAGTTTTAGGGAAGCTTAGGTTTTGGAGTTTGGTTCTGTGTAAATAAAACGCTGTATCAGAGCATTGCTGTTGTCATGGCACTAAGCATGTGTCTTGTTTTCAGTCGCCTTCATACAAGAATCAAAACAGTCACAGTGCAGTGTAAAGGCGGCTATAAATGGTTAAAAATGTTGAAGGTAGACAAGATCAACCACAATTTAGTATGCAAAAATTACAACGAAATCAATGTTATTACATTCTGAATGCTTGATATTCTATGAATGTAAAACAAAAGGGACATTTTCAAACTTTAGAAGTAAATTTCTTAAAAAGTATAAAGTTAGCACAAAAACAGATAGCACACCTAATGCTGAAATCATCAACAACAAAACAGTTTGAATGGGGTTGGTGTGTTAAGTGTTTTGAGCTGTAGGGGTTTAGAACAAACCATAACGAGAATGTTTGAGGAATATCAATACATGTGTGATATCTTACATAAAAATGTTTATCTTACCAAACATTGTCAACCAGCAGCACTGAGCCATCTGGCATCATTGGTAAGTATGAGGCATTGAAGTTGGGCAGGATTCTGATGTCACGAACACACACTTCCTCTTGAGAACTCCTGTTTAACACTGAAAGCATCAGATGTTCATGCATACTTGCACAAAAAAAACGGCTGATAGGTAAAGACACAGGAAGCCACAAAACTCAAACAGAAAGTGCAAGGTAAAAACCTACAGAAAGTCTACTGTCAGCTGTAGAAATTCTGAGCAGTTTTGTGGTTGTTAAGCTGCTGTTTATTAGCATGAAACGGCACAATGATAAAATTCTGACAAGCTTAGAGAAAATACACTCTAGCTAAAACACAAGCAAATAAATGCATCCTCCCTTGAAGACTAGGTAGTGAGATACCAATTATATCATATTAAGACACAGAGTCATTCACAACTATGAAAAATTCACAAGATATTGTGACCTCTCTTCAAATGTATTTTGAAACAATAAGATTTCAGGACAATGAGAATCACAATTGCATTAAATGGGTCATGTCATTAAGGAATCTAAATTTCCTTGATCTTTTGACATGTAAGAGTTTATTGTGCTATAAAAACATACATTAAGTTTCAGAACTCAAAACTTCCTCCCTAATCCAAAAAGAGCATTTGTTCACACCAAGTTACAAAAATGGCTTATTCTCTATTTCCGTGACTTCCCTACATCACTTGGGGGCCTTCATTAATGCATAACCACCTCCAAAGCAAGAGATCAATGCCTCCTTTTACATCATCGCCTCTTTGGTTTGCCCACTGGTGAATGATGAGATCTGGACAGGTAGAGCTATTACTATACACCCAGAGGGACCACTGCTGTATCTGTTATTTAACTAACAAAGAGATAGCAATGTCAGGGAAGATTCAAAAAGGTTGTGCCATTCCTGGCTGTGGAAATTTAGCATCTCTGCCTAGACTTTTGAAGGATGACAATATTAGAAAAGAGTGGCTGAAGTCATTTTTTATCCAATCAGTGTGGGATTATATGTTTTGTTTGGCACATTTCTCTAAGGATTCTTTTGAGAACTATTATGATTCAGACTTTCCAAAGTAATTTGTATTGAAATATGGAGCAGTGCTAACTACATTGGACACGACAGTAATGCCAATGACCAACAAATAATAATACTCTTGTTTCTGTCTGTGTCTGCTTGATATGTAAGGAATTGTATAGTCAGCTGTTTTAATCACAAAATAAACTATGATCAGGACTCCAATGCGGAGCAGATCATGCTTATTACACGGTTACTTACCAAAGAAATACATAATTGCTTACGAAATATTGATTTGAGATTAAATAATTTTATTATGCAAGAAGAACACATAACATGGAGCGCAAAGAAAGAAAATGATGTAGTAAAAATGATGTGGCTGCCTTCTCACCTGTCTCGTATTTGCCAGGATGTCCCGTATTTTGGCCGAAAGAATGCATAGGTATGCGCATTATTCTGTATTTAAACAGCGAAACAAATGAGGGCAATCCCTACTCCGGTCGACCGGTGGTGTGACTCCCCACCCGGCGAACATCCCGTATTCCACATTACATGGGAGGCGAACACCCAGGTCAACTGTCCCTTACAGCTGGGTACAGATTTATTAACCCTTCACATTCACAGCTTGTGTAAGTCTGGGCAATTTTCACTGTTCTCAGCTTATATATATATATATAATATATATATAATTATCGTATCACCATATCTTGTATGCCTAATAATATAAGTATTCGGGAGCAACAGTGTGCTGTTCAGTTTACGATTGTTATTTCAGTCGGAACAACTGTAGTAGTTTGATCGCGTACGCCACATAAATTAGGACATATAGTTATTAATGACTGCCTGGACTGAGTGCTTTCAGGAGAATGTTTTTTTTTTTTTTTTTATCCCCTTTTTCTCCCCAATTTGGAATACCCAATTCCCACTACTTAGTAGGTCCTCATGGTGGCGCGGTTACTCACCTCAATCCGGGTGGCTGAGGACAAGTCTCAGTTGCCTCCACTTCTGAGACAGTCAATCCGCGCATCTTATCACATGGCTCGCTGTGCATGACACCGTGTGTGACTCTATCCTCCCTAGCAACCGGGCCAATTTGGTTGCTTAGGAGACCTGGCTGGAGTCACACAGCAGCCCTGGATTCGAACTCGCTACTCCAGGTGTGGTAGTCAGCGTCAATACTCGCTTAGCTACCCAGGCCCCAGTGCTTTCAGGGGATTTTGTAAATCCCTTGCATGTTTTCATTCTTTTATTCTTGGCAAAAACAGTTCCACGAGTGTTGGCGGGAGGTGTTTGCACTTTAAAGATGTTAGCCAATCATAACACTACGGTCCTAATAAAGTGCCCGATGTGGTCTTCTGTTGTTGTAGCCCATCCCCCTCAAGGTTCTACGTGCTGTGCATTCTGAGATGCTATTCTGGTTATCTGAGTTACCGTAGCCTTTCTGTCAGCTCGAACCAGTCTGGACATTCTTTGTTGACCTCTCTCATCAACAAGGCGTTTCAGTCTGCAGAACTGCCATTCACTGGATGTTTTGTGGCACCATTATGAGTAAACTCTAGACTGTTGTGCGTGAAAATCCCAGGAGATCAGCAGTTACAGAAATACTCAAATCAGCCCGTCTGACACCAGCAATCATGCCATGGTTGAAATCACTGAGATCACATTTTTTCCCATTCTGTTTACGTGAACATTAACTGAAGCTCCTGACCCGTATCTGTGTGATTTAATGCATTGCATTGCTGCCACCCGATTGGCTGATTGGATAATCGCATGAATAAGTAGGTGTACAGGTGTTCCTAATAAAGTGCTCAGTTAGTGTATATTGAAGCCTTAAAAAGGACAACACAGAAAACTGGGTGCTTCAGACAGAGGGCCAGAGACAGGATGGAAAAGGTCATGTCATACTGTATTATGACAGATTTTTGTGCTGACATTTAATAACATTATAAGTGAACCTCAAGGAAAATAATAAAGTAAACAAAAATGCATGACATGACCCCTTTAATGATTAAAACAACTGCACTTTGTAAACAATATACAGTAGAGAAGAGATTTAAAAAAAAAAAAAAAAGAGCTGACATTACCTTTCAGGACGGTTAAGTGTCTCCCTGAAACAGTCATTTGCTGGCACTTCACTGTGGGAGGGGGCAGGACATTAAGAGTGGTGCTGACTGTTAGCAAAAGAAAAAGAAAAAGAGTTTAATAAAAAACAGTTTATATCTAAAATGAACAAATTCTCAATTTTAGGTTTAAAATGCCTATAAAAATCCATGAAATTTAAAAAAAATACAACTGTAAAAACATGACACTACATGAACACACCAAAACATTACAAATAATGAAAGGAAGGAGAATCTAGTATAAAGTGACAACAGTGAATCATCCACTCTGAGTTACCTGAGGTACTGCTGAATCAAAAATGATATTGTGCAGTATTGTGCTGATGGAAGCAAAAGCTCACCCTGGGCTTTGAAGGTGTTTAGGTCCTGGCGGAATGTTTGGCAGGGGCTTTTCTGTTGGAGGATGCTGAGGTAGCCATGTTCTTGGAGCTCCACTTTCCCCTCTTCTTGCTTCCACACAGTCACTATTATCTGCATTCAGGTACACAATACAATCTAGTATAATCAGCAACATACTATATGTGAGATAATGTGGCATTGCATGTGCACTGGTGTTTGATTTCATATGGATTGCTTCACAGATATAATCCTTTGCATAAGAAACTTACACAAACAGCTGTAGGTCAGCAAAAACATTATGTGCAAAGACAAGCATGTCAAATAATGTATGTGATGAAAAAAGACCTACTGTCCTCATCAAATATGGGCTACTGATACACATGGATAAATGTGCACACACACACTACTCATACCTTCACTTTGAGAGTGTTGACAGGGAGTTTATCCAGAGACACAGTCAGAGGAAAGATTACCTCGTCGTTTAAAACAACTGGCTCATCCACAGGAGACTAAGTAACAAAAAGGGTCAAAGAAACACTTCAAAGTGAGACAGGGTCTGTGTATTATTTTCAGTAGCTACACAACCTTGCCCTACTGCATGGATCTGTAATTTTTTGAAAGGCTCATTTAAAAAAGGTTTGCACTACTGGGTGTGACTGAAAGCAGAGCAAACAGGAGACTAAGCCCTTATTTCACATTGTGGGTTGTACTTTCCTAACCTGTGCAATCTGTTTGGTACACTAATTACCTTGTTTTGCTATACAGTGCATTCATAAAGTATTCGGACCACTTAATTTTTTTTTTTTCAGATTTTGTTATGTTGCAGCCTTATGCTAAAATGCTTTAAATTATTATTTTCACATCGATCTACACTCCATACCACATAATGACAAAGCAAAAACCAGAACTTTGATAACTTTGCAAATTTATTAAAAAGAAAAAAACTGTAAAATCACACTGACTTAAGTAATCAAACCCTTAACTCAGTACTTAGTTGAAGCACCTTTGGCAGAGATTACAGCCTCAAATCTTTTTGGGTATGATGCGACAAGCTTTGCACACTTGGATTTGGGGATTTTCTGCCATTCTTCTCTGCAGATCCTCTCAAGCTCTGTCAGGATGGTGGACAGCCATTTTCAGGTCTCTCCAGAGATGTTCGATTGGGTTCAAGTCGGGCTCTTGCTGGGCTACTCAAGGACATTCATAGAGTTGTCCCTGAGCCACTCTTGCGTTGTCTTGGCTGTGTGCTTAGGGTCATTGTCCTGTTGGAAGGTGAACCTTCTGCCCAGTCTGAGGTCCTGAGTGCTCTGGGCCAGGTTTTCATTAAGGAGATCTTTGTATTTTGCTGTGTTCAGCTTTCCTTCAACCCTGACCAGTCCCCCAGTCCTTGCCGCTGAAAAACATCCCCACAGCATGATGCTACCATCACCATGCTTCACCGTTGGGATGGTATTGCGCAGGTGATGAGCAGTGCCTGGTTTCCTCCAGACATGACACTTGGAATTGAAGCCAAACAGTTCAATCTTCGTTTCATCGGACCAGAGAATCTTGTTTCTCACAGTCTGAGAACCCTTTTATGTGTCTTGCACTGAGGAAAGGCTTCTGTCTGGCCACTCTGCCATAAAGCCCAGATCAGTGATGTGTTGCAGTGATGGTTGTCCTTCTGCAAGTATCTCCCATCTCCACACATGAGCTCTGCTGGCTAGCTCAAAAAAGAGTCCTGGTTGTTCCAAACTTCTTCCATTTAAGAATTATGGAGGCCACTGTGCTCTTGGGAACCTTCAATGTTTTTTTTTTTTTTGTTTTTTTTTGCAGCCTTCCCCAGATCTGTGCCTTGACACAACCCTGTCTCTGAACTCTGCAGGCAGTTCCTTTGACCTTGTGGCATGGTTTTTGCTCTGATATGCATTTTCAGCTGTGAGATCTTATATAGACAGGTGTGTGCCTTTCCAAATCATGTCCAATCAGTTGAATTTACCACAGGTGGACTCCGATCAAAGTGTAGAAACATCTCAAAGATGATCCAGAGAAATGTGATGCAACTGAGCTAAATTTCACGTTTCATTGCAAAGTGTCTGAATACTTATGTCAATGTGATATTTCAGTTTTTTCTTTTTAATAAATTTTCAAAGTTATCAAAAATCAGATTTTTGCTTTGCCATTATGGGGTATGGAGTGCAGATTGATGTAATTTTTTTATTTTTATTTAAAGCATATTAGGTTGCAACATAGCAAAATGTGAAAAAACGAAGGGGGTCTGAATATTTTCTGAATGCATTGAATGTGCCTTTTAAACAAAAAAGCACAGGTGCATCCTTGATGTGCTGTCACACTATTGTTAAGTATGAAGAATCTGTCCTCAACTCAAATTACTATCCAAAACCAAGATTGCACTGAAAAACATTTGCTTCCATAGACGGTATTTCCAATCTGTTACAAAAATATGTGGGTGAGAAAATGATGAGAGAATTTTCATTTCTGGGTGAACTATTCCTTTAACCCTTTTGCAACAGTGTGACTACCTGCTATTAGAGATATCTTTAAAGCATTATGTTCTGCATGTTTTCCAGCCATTAACACTCACATCTGCAGCAAACAGTAGCTTACAACACAGGAAATGTCAACACTTCCTTGTTGCTAAAGATAAAGTCCAATTTATTTGAATGTACAGTCAGTTTTATCTGTACTTAGAAAATCTACAGTCCACTACAGCACCTGCACAGGAGCCTTGCGGAATTCCCTCACGCCGTTGCCCGAGCTGTTGTGAATGAGGAGCGGCTTGCATTCCCTGAAGCCCCGGTACCTCGGGCCCCCTCTACCTGCGCTGCCCACATCCGCAGCATCATCATCGTCCGTGTCCTCCACACACTCGTCCCCGCTGCTGTGGTAGTCGTGATACAAAGGCTGACCTCGCTGTCTGTTGTCGCCGGGGCAAACGCTGGCCACGGCGCAAAGAGTGTCGGCCAGCTCCCTCCAAGAGCGACTGTGATGCTCCGTCCCGCTGCCATCAACAGCCGCCGCAGTGCCGGTGGACGAAGAGGAGCCTGAACCAGATGCGACGTTCTGAGAGCGCAAAACCAGAAGAAAGCGCACGGTTTCCCCGAGATAGAGGTGGCTGCGACGCGGAAGCGTGCGATATCTGGCCGGGTCCGACAGATCTGAGATGGGGACGGCAGGGAAATACATAAAGTATTCGCATTGCGATTCCATCATTAACACCATGACCCACACACACACACACACACACACACACACACACACACACACACACACACACACACACACACACTGACACTGTACAGCAGCAGACAGAGAAGGGATCCGGTTAGCCTGTTCAGCCTAATAACACTCACATTCAAAGAAAATGGGATAAAGAATAAAATAAATCCGTTTTATCTTTCAGCTCAAGGAATTTTACGAGTGATCAAAACGGAAAAAATACACTCATCTTTGTTTTGCCCCATTTCGGTTGTCTCAGTTCGCGCATACGAACACATTCAAGTGCGCTATATGACAGGCATTATTATCGAGTTGAGATGGAGCAGAGTGTGATAAAAACTAGGCAATAATAGTTGTTTGTCGAGTAAGGTAAACAATGATCTTCTAGCTGTAAAGGCTAAATGTTGGTACAACTTTGATAATTAATATCAACTAATATACTAACTGTATTCAATATATTTGATTATTGTTAATATACTATATCTTATGGAAGCCCTGAACCGCAAGGTGGAAAAAAATAAATAAATAAATAACGGTGAAAAAAATAAAATAAAAATAGTGTCTCAGTTCCTTCCTGAGCCTAAGTCTTAAAAAAAAAAAATTCTCTGTTCCAAAAATTTTTTTTCTCTCTTCAAACATTTTTTATTCTCTCTTCAAATTTTTTTTCTCTCTTCAAAAAAATTTAACAAACTCCAGCTGTTACACGACAACGAATGACATATCAAACATATGTAACCTGATTTTGTCTTGATTAAGGTTTGCAAACCCTTAAATAAATAATAAATGTTTCATTCAGCTATACAGCAACAGAGAAAGCATTAAAAGCATAAGATTACATGTTTACTGATAGTGGCATCTGGTGGCCAAGGTTGGTACCACATGCATTTTTTTGAAGGGAGAATATATATATATATATATATATATATATATATATATATATATATATATATATATATATATATATATATATATATATATATATTCAGTTGTGAAAATAATCTCCAACAAAAACACAGTTTCAGTTATGAGCAAATGTTAAAGTCATTGTGTTAGTGTATAAATAGTGTATAGCAGTGATTGCAAGCAATTGGGTAAAATGCTAAAATCTGTTCTCAGTGACAAACTTTGTGAATATGGGTTTATTGTGAACTATCAAGCTTTAGATTTCAGAATTGATAAAATCGATAAAAATTGTTGTTCAGATATTTTATTGAAGGGAGCTTGGATGCATTAGCTAAACTGTCCAAATTTGATTTACTAATGGAATTGAATGTCTGCACACAAGCCCAAAATCTTGAATCATAACATGCAAAAAAATAAAAAATAAAATAAAATAAAAATGGTTTATGGGAGTATGTGTGGCTCACTGTAAATACTAATAAATATCTCAAATTGTAAAAAATAGTTGACTCAACTTCAGCTTAATTTTTTACTATTCTTACTAGTTTTATTAAGTTACCGTTACTCTCTAAACCCTTAAGTTGTCATTAATAAAAACATTTAAGCTGTCCTAATTAAACAGTACTTGAAATGTCACATTTTGGAATCATAACTCAAATATATACATTCTTTAAACTTTGGCTTCGAGTACTACTAACTCAAAATTATCAAGTACCAAATTGTGGCTGTGTAAAATACCCATAAGCCCTTGTGCTTTAATAAATGATGTATGTTTGGTCAAAACAAGGGAATTTATGTAGCAAAATGATAATTGTTATTTAAAAATGTATATAGTTTAATTTTATTCTTATAACTATTGATGTTTTGTTGTAGCTGGTTGATAGTTGTGATTTGTGTGAAGTCACCATGAGGGTGATTAGTGTTACCTGTGAATTTGGGAGTCTGTTAAAGCCATTCTTCTTTACTCAATTGTACTTTAAAAAAATGCAGATTTATGTGCACTAAAAAGTACTGAGGAGAATCTAGTGTGCCATATGACGAACCAAGATTCCAGTCATAATTTATCTAATGCTGTATAAGACGTGCTCAATTTAAATAAAAACAAATTATACTTCAGTCGCAGATAAGTCAAGTTTACTTGTTACTAGTTAAATTAAAAAATTAAGTTAAGTTTACTTTCAAAAATTACGTTCAAATAAGTATGTTTACTTAGAAAAAGCATGTAAAACAATTGCCTTAAAAAAATCTAAGGTCAATTTATTAGATTTTACAGTGCTCCATGTGCCAGTTGTGTTCTTGGTAAGCTACAAATAATGGCACAGACAGAAAATGCACGTGGAGGTATGCAGACTTATCAATGTGGTTTCAGCCCCTTCATAGTGTTTCAAATAGGCATCTTTCAGAAGTTACCTTATAGATCCTGGTGAATGATAAACTGGTGATTATAGCAGGTAGCATATGAAAAAATAATTTTAACATGTTCATCACACATAAATGTCAATTCACTGCAATTACTGAAAAAGTTGTATTTTATTTTACAACATACAAGTATTACCTAGTAAGATTTGCCATACTCCTAAATATTTACACAGGTTTCCCCATATATTTAAGAAACAGACTCAATAAATACGGTAAACAAAACAAACAAAAAAAAATCTCACTCAAGAGAAAACTGAACTGAAACACCATGTTGTAAATCACTTGAAAAATATAATTGCCTCAAAAGTGCAGAATAGATGTTTCCGATGAGTTTATTTGTCCTGTTCAAATTAAACTCATACTGACTAATATACTGTGTTCATGCTGTTGTGAGAGCAGTGCAGCGTCTTTTTCATTTGGAAAGCACACTTTTTAATTAACTAGCTAATGAGATTATTTTTTATGTCAGCTACTGTATATAAAATCTGCAAAGATGCACAGTTTAGGTGATCTGTGTTTGCCCCTTTGTGCGCCTGCAGGATTCATTTACTAACCAATATCTTAAAGGAAAAACTGTGTGCCAATTTTTTTTTCATAAGATTTTCCAAGCACAAAAACATCAGTACCTCTTTGGTTTATCTTTATATTGCAGTACCACAGGTAATCCAACTAAAGAGTCATGAAGACACCGAGCCTGATTTGTATGACTTGCAAGTAACACAGCACAATATTGCCAATCTTAAACGGAATCAGTTAAAGAGTGTTCTCTACAATAAGATGAACAAAAGTAAAAAAAAAAGTTAAATATATTTTAATAATACAAATTTTCTTCTATCACCCCTAGCCATATTTACTGAACACTTTCATTGAAATGACAGCAAACTTTAGCATTTTGCTTTTACAAAGTCTCTTTTCTTGTAGCCCCAATGTATTTGATCTGATTTCTCAGTCATTTTTTATTGGAATTAAAAAATAAAAAATAAAACACTAAGCTATATCAGGTTGGAATTTGGTTTAAAAAACAAATATATATATATATATATATATATATATATATATATTTGGTCAAACAACTCCACCAGCAATTTCAATCAATAACAATTGCATGTGAGTTCCAAACACACAAGCTGTGAGTGGAGAAAGTCAATAATTAAGATGGAGAATTTCCTGGTTAATTAAATGGCAATTATATAATCATATTACTATGCATGTCAAAATATTAAATTGTTTGTCAACTAAACAGATGAATGATTTCCATGCATATAAATCTTAACTACACAATAAAGGAAACATATGAATAAGCACACAACAATGACCATACATATAGTGTTTTTTTTTTTCTTCTCTTGTCTCAATAATGTTTGAATTAGAACAAAGATAATAAATTAAGCAACAGAAGATGTCATCTTGCTCTGTGCATTGTAATGTTTACACAAAAAAAGATGGCAGTTCATACATAGGGCTATTTGCACAGTGCATTCCAGTCACATTTCTATACTAATTTTTCTCAGCACTCACAATAAGAAAGACATTTTAGCTTGAAAGTATAAATGCCGTAGGTACACAGACAAATTTATATAAACGCATAATAAATACAGCAAGATTCTATATTAAAGCACTGCTTCCCAAAGGTACTAATTGTAAGGCAAAATTTTTAAGATTTGGAATTTGAGGTGGAGTTTCCTGGTTGACACATTAAAGTGTCTATGACAGGCCTCTGACATGACAGCATTTACCATGCCAATGAACATTCACTATCTATTTAGATTTTGTCTCTAGAAAACATACTATAACAGGAAGTGTATTGCCCAATTAAGATAGATACAAATCTACAAGTCCATTTTGTCTTTCATGAATGGTAAACATTGTTTCACAGTGTTAAAACTGGAGATGTCATTCTCACAGACCCATGTGAAGAGTTGTTATAGCTTATCTTATTGCATCATAGACCACTTGTGTGACTATGGCAGGCCTGCTTTCGTGGCTTTTACCATTTCCCAGTTCTAAAATCTGAATGTGCAGGATAAAAAGCAAAGTGTATTGTATTCCTCTTTCTAGTGTAATCCACACACTATTAATTCCTGTTGAACATTTACCCATATAAATAGATATTAAATCAAATCCTTGCCACTATGAACAGTACTGTTTGATTCTTCCTTAGTGTTGTTTGCCAGACAGTGAAGCTTCTGTGATTCTACTTAAATGAATACATTTGTATGTTATTCCTTTGATCAAATTGCTATTTAATTTGATTCTATGTGTACGTTTGTGTATGTTGGTACTGAGTGAGAAAGTGTGTTTTTAACAGTATATTTGAAACACTGCATAGAACCACTTAGTTGTTTTTGTACCATACATCATGGTTCATCATGGACAGAATAGCAGCACATCATATTTTCTAACTTATACCCATTGTTAACTTTCGCATGTCTGCACCATTTAACAACCCAGTCACTTCATTGAATTCATAGACCCCTTTCTTCCCCATGAAACCTTGTATTGTATAAAATAAGAGTTTAGAAGGGCAAAATGAGGAAGAGCCAATGGCAAAGTGTTCTGTTGCGAGTCTTGGATATCCCTTCACCTCTAGTAGTGCAGCACAGTGGCCCTGCTGAGCCAAATATGGGTCACTATCGAAGCCTTACTTTTGAATCAACCTGCTTTAATGATTGATTCCGAAGCAGCACTGTCCCATCCCAGTCTTTCTCAACCAACCTCCTCCCCTCTTGGTCTTCAGTCCTAAATATTGAGGGCTCCCTCCTTACTGGGTGCCTTCCAGCAAAAGCATCTGCTCCTGGGGGTTTCTGGGATCGAGGGAACTGATGAAGATCCAGTAAGTCTTTGTACTGAATCTCAGGCCTGATCATGCGTAGGCAAGCTTCCCATGTTGCATTGTCCAGTCCAGGCTGCAGCTCATAACCTAAGATCTTCACTAATCCACTCTGGAAGGGACGGATGGTCTTGTCCCGGATGCGACTGGCCTCTATAGGTCGGCCGCCATCATGTAAGCAGACACGAGCGAGGACCTCTCGTCTCGTCCTAAGCAAGGCCACCTCTGCCTCCATTCGATTACGCCCAAAGCGCTCTATTTCCTGCCAGAACGTGAGGTTGAAAGCTTGGTAAAGGTGCCAATCTAGGGAGTTCCACTCCCGTAATTTCAGTCTTTGCTTGTCTGTTAAGGCCAAAGGGGCTGGAGGTGCAGCCTTACCCACCCATCCTGACCTTCCACTGGGCACTTGCTGTCGGGCGTTTAGGCTAAAAGAAACCACAGCATCTAGTGGCCAGCAGAGAGCATGGCGGAGCAGCACCATAGACTGGTCAAAATACTCAGACAGAAGGATTAGCTTGAAGTTCCGACACACTGCTTCCACACCACGTTTGACCAGGGGCGTGCTGTAGTTAGCATTGTTATCCAGACCAAAGTCAAACCACAGCAAGTTGCGGGCATAATGGTTGTTTCGGAGTCTGGGATCATAGTACTTATGGGGGTTGTCTGCAAAATCACCCAGCCCCTTGGCATGCCTGAAAGCAGGGGCAACATTTTTGTAATAGGCATAGGAGGATTCCGCTAACGCCACAGGATCTCGAAGGATAGAAAAATAGAAGGTGTCAGCTGGCATGACCTTTTCAACCTGTAAAAAGGTGAAAAAGAGAATAAAATTACTGAAGAAATAAGTAATCATGTGACTAAACTCATCGATAGAATATAAATGTAATAGAAGAACAGATTTCTACACTTTTTCTGCTCAAAAGTTCAGATCACTGATTTATTCAAGTTATAAATATAGGTTCAACAGTTTGTGAAAATAAGGCCAGAAACATACTTCGCGCAAGTATACGTATGCACTTTTCAGCACTTGGCCAGCGCATTGCCTACACATGGTCCGGTTGTACATGCTTAACTTGCATTCTTACAGAGCCCCTTAGAGGGCAGGGAGGGAATTTTTTTTTTCTGAAATATACTGAACAAAAATATAAACGCAACATGCAACAATTTCAAAGATTTTACTGAGTTACAGTTCATTTAAGGAAATCAGGCAATTGAAATAAATTAATTAGGCCCTAATTTAATCTAATCAATGCGTATGGAAAATTTCTGGGATCTTTTATTTCAGCTCATGAAACATGGGACCAACACTTCACATGTTGTGCTTATATTTTTGTTCAGTGTAGTTTTACTTTCCTTTTCAGTAAGTTTTGCGTTCCATCGCAATACATTTTCCATGGTTTTACTATAGTAACCATATATATATAATCTTTTTATAGTAAACTTTTTATAGATATTTATAGTGAAACCATATAATAATACAGGAAAGTGAAAACAATGGTAATAAAAATCATAATTTTGTGGTTATAATAGTTTTACTACAAATACCATGTTTTTGTTTTTGGTACATGCCAAAAACAATGGTTAATACAGTCTACAATATTACTATAGTAAAACCAGTTTAACTATTGTATTTGTATAGTAAAACCATAATAACCACAAAACTATGATTTTTTTGTTTCTAGAGTTTCGTTTTCCTGTAGTATCACTATGGTTTCACTACAACTATCATGGTTAAAATATGGTTACTGTAGTAAAACCATGGTAAATTATTAGCGAGGAAATCCAAACTATTGTGAGGGAACGCAAACATTTGCGAGGGCATGCAAAACTTACTGCAAGGGAATACAAACCATTGCGAGGGCACGCAAAACTAATTACAAAAAAAATTAAAAAATCCCACCCTGTACACTTAGGGCCTCCATACATTCTTGCATTACTGTGGCAGTAACAAACATCAGTACTCAAGGGGGCGATAGAGTTACCTTTAAAAGTCTGTAAAAGTCATCCATTAAACTGAATGTGTTATTATTCAGGTAAGTTGCTATAAATGTATTGAATTTGCCTTACTTGCAATAAAATATTCTCTTCAAACTGTTGCTCTGCCATGACAACAGTCGGCTTGAAAGAGAAAACTCACCATAGCAGCGGAAGTTCACACTAATGTCCGCTATAGCACCAATTGTGTCAACATTACAACAATACAACAAAATCAAGCTTAAATAGCTAGAAGAGTCTCCGTTCCCTTACTTGTGTAAAGTATGTTTTGGACAAACTAACTTCAGCATGTCCAAAAGAATTAAGATGCTATGAAAATAGTACAATTTTGCAATTAATGTTATCAAATCAGCATGATTCCCACTGAACTGTCCAAGAAAAAGCTAGCTATATTGTGTGCTATACCTCTGGTTTGTTGAACCGCATATGGTTACCCATGATGTCAAATTCTGCTATGTGAGGACCTCTGTACCCTTTCACCTTCTGGGCGATAAAAGGAAGTGGGTAGCCGAATTGGTACCCAACAGGCAGGGCAAATTTAAGGCCCCGCTCCTCTCCAAAGCGATAGAGGATATTGAGAACGGTACTGCTGGCTGTCTTGTGAGTCTTCAAGAACATGATGTGGGTGTGGGGCTGACAAGATCCCAGTGAGGGCCCTTGGGAATTCTCAGAGGGAAGAGCATAGAAGGAACGAGGCCTCTCTGGCTGAATCCAGCTAATGTCGAAAAAGAAACAAGAGACAGGAAATTGATCGTGTGAAGCAGAATTAAGCCTCTCAAGTAACACTGAATCCACTAAGGAAAATGATGAGTGAAATGAAGAATCAATGAAAGAAAAATGTGAAAAAGACATGCAGTAAGTGCCGGTCCTCCCTATACACAAACTACGCAAGTTGAGTAAGGCCCCTGATCCCAGGATTGTCAGTATAAAAAGTAATAAATACTAACGTTCCTTAATATTGCTGTACGTTGTTTTACTTTGAAAGTGCTCTGCGAGAAAGGCTTAAAGGGTGGGGGATTGTTTTGGGGGTTACGAACACACTGACGGGGGCCCCACACAATGCTTTCCTTGGGGCCCCCAAAAGCCAAAACGCACTGCATAGATTAAGAGAGAAACCATGTAAACACATGACTCAATGGAATACAAATGAAAAAAGACAGACAGGCCAGTCAGGTTGTAGCTAATAATGAAGAGTACACAAGAGAAATCATTGAGCAAAAGTGAAAGAAGAAAGTGATGGAATTAGATAATAAACAAAACATTTATAAGAGAGTGGATGATAAAAGATTAGCCTAGAGCTTACAAATCTTTGTTTGTGTTCTGCAGAAAAAGTAAGTCATACACATTTGGGATGGCATGAGTGAGTAAATGATGAGAACATTTTCATTTCTGGGGGAACTATCCCTTTAAATATGTTGGATTCAAATAATTAGCTAACAGTTATGGAATACTGAATAGCTAAATATATGCCGAGTTTAAACGCGAGTTATCAGAAAAGTTCAAACATGTCCTTGTTTTAGTGTAATATCACACAGAATGTAGCATCATATGGGCTTTATGAGAACTGCGTTTCCCACACAGAAAAGCATTTAAACAAATGTTTGCCACGGATGACTTTTACAGTATGTTTCTTCTCTCAAAAAATTGTAGCAGGAAATAGTCCAGAAACATTTTAGCAATATCGTTCCTTAAAAGTCTGTTTAATGACAATAATATGGATCCATACAATGCCTCTAAAAGATTGGTGTACATAAATATATGCAGAAAATGAGAGGGAATGAGGAAGTCAGGTACACTGTAAAAAGTGGTAACCTGCAATTGATAGGCCTACTTTAAAGAGCTATTTCTACCTCACTCTTAAAGATTTTCTCGTCAAAAAACAGTAAAGAACTGGCAGCAGGGTTGCCAGCATGTTACTGTAAAATTAACGGTGTCTTGCTGTTGCTGAAATTAACAGCTAGATACTGTTTTTACAGCTACAGTATACAACTGTAATTTAGCAGCATGAAGCTGACAAACTGCATACTATCTACTGTTATTGAAATTAACAGCTATGTTCCCTACATGCACTGCGGCATGAAGAAATTACTTCAATTTTTTACTATTTACTGGTTTATTTTGATGTTGTTTTTGTTGTAGTCCAAGTTACTTGGATATTAATGTTCAGCTCTTACTTATTTACATAAATGTTTGTTAATTGTCACCACTGTTGCCTTTTGTATGCCGAGAGTTGATATAAGTGTCTTGACAACAACTCGAGTTATGTTGTAAGTTAATCAAAAACATCAAACACTCAATTTGCTGATATCATTTTGCTGAAATATCCTTTACTGTTTTTGCTTTTATGTTTTCATGTGTAATGCATCACTAATGCCACATATAGTGCCATTTGCAAGGTATGATCAGATATTCAGTCTGACCTTATATTTTGTCTTCAAAGTAGCACAGTGCAATAACTTGTGTTTTACTTAAACATAAATTGACTGGCTGGAAGAACATAATATAATAATAAAGAAGGTCCAAGGTGCCAGCTCAAGAGATCACTAATCGCCATAATGGTGACTTCAATCAAAACACAACTATTGATAACAAAACAACAACACTAATTAAACTAAGCCTTCTGTTAAGTCTGAATAAATAATTTTGTATTTTTTTTTTTGTAGCTCCAATGCATTGCAAGCACACATACTTATTCAAGCGCAAAGGCTTATGGGTATTTCACCATTATAACCCACAATGCAGTGCTATACTGTTATTTTACTGTGTACAGATTGTTGTTGTTTTTTTCATAAAAAAAAATAAAAAATACACTGTTTTGATGAAAGAATACACATTTAATATGTACATTGCTTCTAAGGTTGATTTTTCTTTTTTTTTTTCTTCTTTTTTTTTTTTTTACTTCTAATTAGACAGACTAGTGAAGGCTGATGTGAGATGATAAAGAACAGAGGTGTTGGTCAGAAACATCATGAACACTAACTATGTGCCACAAACTACAATTTTCATGGGGGGGGGGGGGGGGGTGTAAAATATATGTTTCAAAATGTCACCAAGTTTTCACCAAGATGATATCATGATTTTAAATGTTAATTTTCCCCTAATGCCTTGCATAGAACAGCTATTTACTGTAAAACTAGTCACTTCACAGTGAGCCTGCTCTTGATCTCCCAGAATGCAACATGTTTAACAGCAAACTACTGTATTTAAGAATCACAGTAGATTGCTGTAGGAATCTGGCCATAAATTTACAGCAATTTTTTACAGTGCTGATCTAACCCTTAAAATTAGTTTTGTCAGTGTAACCTAATGTAGTCGGGTTGATTCAGGGATTATTAGTGAACAGCTTATTTAGATTTAGTTACCACATGAAGCACAAACTTTAGCATTAAAAAAATGTTCAGTGTACTTGTGAAGGAATGAACCAAGGAATGGAAACATTTTCTTACCTCTTATTGAAGATGACTCCCAGGAGCTGCCCTGCAAAAGCAATAACAACAAATACAAGGAGTGCTTTCCACATGGGCCCCAGCCGATAACATCCCAGCCACCGCATTCTCCTATGATCAAGAGAAGGACTATTAGTCTTGCTTGTGAAATAGTACAATGTAGCAGGAGAGTGAGATGTTAATAAAAAAAAGAGCATGTGAAATAGGTAAAGTGTGGAATGGGGATGAAATGGGAAGCCCTTATTATAAAACAAAAGGTGAGATTGTGAGACAAAGACAAGTGGCAGAAAAAATAGAAGATATTAGATATGAGAGCGAAACAAAAGGCAACAAGCACAGGTTCATGTATTTGTTGTCATTTGTTGATGCTCTTTGTCAAAACAATAGGCACTGTGCGTGTAAAAAGCGTTTCTAGTAATATTCAATGCAGAACTACATGAATGCTGTTCTTAAAAGCTTATAAAGGAACTAAATCACATGCCTGGTTAACCTGTAACCTACACTGCCAAACAGGTTTTAATACAAACCAATTTATGCATCAGTGTAAACTGCAATTTGTTTGCATGAATACAGCTGCAGGGGAAAATTATGCAGCCCTGATACATCCTGGTTTAAGAAGGTAAAGTGGTAAAAACATGGCCTTTGTTTTCAAAACGGTGTAGCAGAATTCAGTCGGACAAAGACAGGCAGCCGCTCTCATAAATCACAGATTGCGCCGAGCGGCCGGTGCCCGTCGCCGCTGTTTGCTGCTTCTCTGAGCAGGACACACTTACCGAGATGACCTTCTGCAAACCATGATAAAACCCGGCCGGTATCACTATAAATCAGCGCTTCGCAATAGCCACAGTGCATCTCGGACACCTCGGCCGATGCCTTTCAAGACCGCCCGACGACGTCTATGTAATGTAACTGACCCATCAATGCATATCGTGTTAACAAAATACTGCGGGATTGCCGTCAAGTGCGTTAAATTCCTCGTTTGCTTGGCATGCATGTGCTTTGCTTCAGCTTCCAGAAGACAGCAGATGGATTGGACGGAGAAAAGGGACTGCTTTGTTTTTAGAGATAGAGAGAGAGAGAGAGAGCGAGAGAGAGAGAGAGAGAGAGTCACAGTATCAGTGTGGGCGGGTGTTTTGGGACCAGATTGATGCTATGTGAGTCGAGGTGACGTCACGTAGGCTTTATGCTCGCAAGCGGTAAGAGACGGTAAGGCGGAATTCACTGTAAATGGTGCAGAAAAGCGAACAACAACATCTATCATTACCATGAGATTGCTATAGAACTTATTCACGTACAGTCAGTCTTTATTTTTTGACGGGAATAACAACGATGCTGTGAGGGCTAGACTTGCCGTCTCTTCAATGTGTTGTACTGTTGTTTAAAGGGACACTTCACCCAAATATGAAAATTCTCTCATCATTTACTCACCCTCATGCCATCCCAGATGTGTATGACTTTCTTTCTTCTGCTGAACACAAACGAAGATTTTTAGAAGAGTATCTCAGTCCTGTAGGTCTATATAATGTAAGTGAATGGTGAATAAAAAGTTGATGCTCCAAAAAACACATAAAGGCAGCATTAAAGTAATCCATAAGACTCCAGTGGTTTGATCCATGTCTTCTGAAGCAAGCCCGTTGGTTTTGGGTGAGAACATACCAAAATGTAACTTCTTTTTCACTGTACATCTTGCCATTGCAGTCTTTAGGCACGATCATAATTTCAAGCTCGATTACACTTCCTAGTGCTTGATGCATTCACAGAGCACTAGATGGCGCTAGGAAGTGTTATCAAGCTTGAAATCATGATCGCCATGGAGACTGCTGTCAAGATGTACAGTGAAAAAGGAGTTATGTTTTGGTCTGTTCTCATCCAAAATCAAGTGGATCGCTTCAAAAACCACTGGAGTCATATGGATTCATTCTCATGCTGCCTTTATGTGCTTTTTGGAGCTTAAAAGCTTTGGTCACCATTCACTTGCAATGTATGGACATACAGAGCTGAGATATCCTTAAAATCTTTGTTTGTGTTCAGCAGAACAAAGGAATACACATCTAGGATGACATGAGGGTGAGTAAATGATGTGAGAATTTTCATTTCTGGATGAACTATCCCTTTAAAGTGTTTTGGGTTGTTCTGCTGATGAAGCATTGTACAAAAAAAAAAAAAAAAAAGGAAACATCTTTCATGATTTGTGTTAAATGTGATGTGATCTAGGAACTTTTACAGCTTTATCCTGTGCATGCCATTGAAGAGCCTGTTACTCTATCCCTCACAGCCTCGTTTTCATTCACATCAAAAATCAAAGATGGTGTTAATGTGAATAAAGACTATTAAGTTAGTAAACCTTTTTGAGAAAGTAACACGTAATTATGAAACAGGAAGGGTTAAGTACAGTCTACTCTTCTCTTTATTTGACACCTAAATTACTCATCCCTGGTTGCACACGTACATCACCCAGACGTCTATTTAATGTGTGTTTTTACATCTTGAAGATGTATTTTTTATGTTGTTTGATAGATGTATATCAATAAGTATGTCTCGGATATCAATAAGACATTAATCAGATGTCTTTGAGATGTTTATGATTTAGAATGTTTGTAAATCTGATCTTTTTCAAATGTTTATCAGACGTTAATTAGAATGTGATGCTTTCCAAATAAAAAGATCTAAATCATCTAGGAGATGTACGTGTGCTATCTGCGTACTGACATACCAATTTTATTCACAACAATAAAATTCTGTAATTCCGAAAGTTCTGTCTGTGGTTTTGGCAGGAAATGGGTGATTCCTATTTTACTCTAAAATCAAAAGAAATAAATAAGAAATGATATTGTTCATATAAAAAAAATGTAAGCCTATTTTTTAGGGCCATTAAGATTTTTCAGATATGACAGTTACATTTTCAGGTAAATTTGACATTCAGCAACAAATATTTAATCATAATCAATATTTTTGTCAAAAATAATGTGGTCCCTCTCTGCACGTTGCGCTCTGTTTGGTTGACATTCAAAGGCGGGCACTTACTCCGTAAAGTATCTATTTTGAGTGTATGACTCTCTGCTGTTAGGACAAGCTGTTTTGCGAAATGGAAATGTAAACTTGCATGACTTTTGAGTTCATATAATATTTGCAATATTGTAATATTTACAAATAAGAATATATCAGGTAAATGTAAGTTATGGGCTGGGGATAAACATCTCTGAAGCTAATTAAATAGCAGAAGGAATCTGTCAAAGCACCTGACACCCCACATGAAACCATTTGAGATTCTAAAAAAACGTTTTATATAAATCAAATCAAATCAAATCACTTTTATTGATATAAATTGATATAAAGCAATCGAATGCTTGGCTCGTGCTCTTTTCCGCTGCAACTCCATACCATTCTCAAATGGTGATTATTTTTTTCCCATAGAACACCTTTTTTGTACTGTAAAGTAAGTGGTTCTCCATTCTAGATCACAGATATCCAACTATTCATAATGAAATTCACTGACGATTACTGTATTTTCATTATTGAATTTTCTTTTGTTTTATGATATGTATATTTGATCGATTAGTTGTTGCAGCTCAGGTGATAACCCTTTGAAAGCCTCTAAGCAGCTTTATACATACGGCCCAAGTAAATGTCCTTGCTCTTAAATAATTAAGGAGCTGAGATCCAGTTTTAACACTTATGGACTTTTATGAATCACATGTATTATTAATTCAAGGAATAAGAGCAAAATTCCATCATTCTTAGAATTTTTACACACTTAAGATTATAATTTTTCTCTAAGCAGCTTTATACATACGGCCCAAGGACAAAATTAATAATACATGTGATTCATAAAAGTCCATAAGTGTTAAAACTGGATCTCAGCTCCTCAATTATTTAAGAGCAGTGGAGAGGAATTTTAAACTAGTTAAGAGTAGCACAGTGACATAGTTATGCGGGAACCATGCACTCTTAACAAAGAAAGAATGCGTTGAACTTTTATGATAATGAGGAATGTGGGCAAATGTGATTCATAGCTTAGAGAACAACAGAAATCCACTAGCATATTTTTTTTTAACTGCACCACATATTTTCAATTAATGATTGAAATTCAGCAACAACAAGTATTTTAAAAATGTGATGGGCTGCATGCCTAAGCTTTCAAAGGGTTATCACCTGAGCTGTAACAACTAATTGATAAAATATACATATCATAAAACAAAAACAAAAAATCAATAATGAAAATACAGTAATCGTCAGTGAATGCTATTCTGAGATGCGGGTTGGCGCTGTTTTGGCGGCACGAGGGGGACCTACACAATATTAGGCAAGTGGTTTTAATGTTGTGGGTGATCGGTGTATTTTGTACTTCTTTTATTACCGACACTTTCATTTTTTGGGTGCTTTTAATTCTTTTATTTCTTTGATTTTCTTTGTCAGTTTTAGATTTTTTTATGAATCATTTAGTTTGGTGTTAAATAAATGTATTTACACAGCAATTACAATCACAGGAAACAATGTATCATGCACTCAAATATAATATTTGTGTAAAAATGTGGCTGTATTGATTCTGTTGCACAGCTGAGAGTGCACTGATAGCAGTATTCCAGTGGTTGCCAGATATTCAATCCCCGAATCATTTTACATGACTAAGATGTTGTATTTGCATAATCTAGTGTCTACCATCAAACCTTTTGGTGACCGCAGTCCATTTTTAAAGTATCCCAAAAAACCACAACTCCCGATGCTATAGTTTTAACCTGCGATTGTGTCTTCAAATGAGCCCAATTTGACATGACCCCCTGGCAAGACTGCTCACACACTGCAGCTACTCTGGGGAAGAGAGAGTGAGAGGACAAGTGTGCAACGCTGTTAAAAAAAAGTTTCTCACTTGATTAACAAGATTTTGTTTCTTTCTGCCCCATTTTGTGTTCATTATGAGAGAAATATTCTAGAAGTATTCTAACAAAATGTTATAAAGTAACTGTGTTCTGAATACAGGTGCTTAAAAACGTAAAGGAGGCTGAATACAGTTTTTTATTCTGAATATGTAACGCAGTTACATGTATTCCATTACAGCCCACCCTATTTTTCACCCCAAGAACCCATGAAGGACATTTCTAAATGTGGGCAAATATAATAATTACATTTTTTTAAATAACTTTAATTTGATATGTAATAAGACTTTCATCGTTACAAACATTAGATATAACATAGCATATTGTATGGTTTTCTTTGTAGAACCCTTCTAAAACTACCTTGTAAGTAGTAATTCAGTTGTCACTGTGCATTCTGTTGTCATTACCATTTTAACTGATGCATGCTGACTAGTCAAATGTTAACTTACTGATCAGTGCCAGAAATAATTAAAACATCAGTTCTCATTATACAAAATAGAACAAATTTACAACGAAAACCATAGTTGCATGATATAATTTAGCCAAATAGGTGATGTTTCTGGATCAACATACTGCGCTTGTCCTGGGGCAACATTTCTACCAACCACTCACAACCCTAACACTATCCCTAACCCTAAAAGTAATATACCCCTCAAATAAAAGGGACATTATATGTTGTTCAATCTCCTAACCCCAGCTCTAAGAGTAACCCAGGGCTACAAACAATAATGGTAGCAAATGCAACAAAAATATTAAAATTTAAAATTTAAAATCAGACAGGAATATTTTCTTTGCATCAATATGCAGTTTTATCAAATCTAATCTGATGAGGAGGTAATGATTACACCTTTAGAGCACGTGCCAGTCTTTCCTGCAAAGCAATCCAGCAGGCAACAATGAACACGATGCAACATGTGATGTCTAATTCAGTGGTCCCCAAACTTTTTTAAACTACGGCCCCCCTTTATAGTATTTTTTCCCACAGCACCCCAACCACTGAAAACAAATATGCAGTTGAAAACACCTTTATTTAAAAAGGTTAATACTGATATTAACTAATTAAATTAAAATAATTTAGCCTTCAAGTGTTTCTAGTAAACATTGCTTCAAGTTTTCAAGCAGGCCTAATTTTTCAAGAGCTAGTAATAAAATAGAGTAATAAAATAGAGAAAAGAATAAACAGTGCTTTAAGTTTTCAGTAACAGCAGCAGAATTTTCCCGTCTGTTTACACCCTCCTAATACATTAATGGCTTTGTTTACATTCATATCGCATCAAGAGGGACATTTTGAAGCGCAGGCAGCTGCATTCACCACGAGACACGAGTGCTTTACAGAGCATGTGCAGACCCCAGTTTGGGAATGACTGGTCTAATTAATGAACGAATAACTCTTATGAGCCAATGCTGTGAATAATACAAACAAATGTACAGTTTGAATCAGTATGAATGATTTTTTTTGCAGCCGTAGGAGCAGTTACTTAGTTAACATTGAAAATACATTAAATTATGTTACAAAAAAAATATTGTTTATTGTCTAGCATAATTAAACCCAATTGTAGGTTACTTCACCTGTAAAACAGAATTTTCTTTGGCAGTAAAACTTTAAGGTGGGTGACATGATGAGACTGACAGCATCAAATGTTTACACAAATGTATACAAATTACAACTAGAAAAACACCCTAGTTTATATAACTTTATCAAAAACTTTGATCATTAGCAGCATTTCACTTTTTATTGAATTCAGTACAAAACAAAACATGTAACATGGCACAGAAAGATTATTTTCGGGTGTTGACTAAAATAATCAGTACATACTGGTCTGGTAAATAGAATCCTGTAAGAAACACTAATCCATTCCTTTATGTCCCTTTTTCACAGTGTACTGAGGCACAAATTCAACTACTATGTATGCACTAGTACACTGTACAGCAAAGTCTTCTGCAACCATTCCACATGCTAGCTGATCTTCTAACCATGGTAAAGCATAAAACAGAGTTTGATGCATCTTCTGCACCTCTGCACAATCGTCTGCATTGAGTAATTCTGTCATTTTGCTCCTAAATGTTTCATTTTAGGAGCAAAATGAAAACATTTAGAAAATTATTAGTTATTTGTTTAGATTGGAGCCATGCAACCATATCTCTAAAATTTGATTGGTTTATATACTGTACATTTTGTTCTACACTGAAAACCCTAATAAGTTCATTGCACTCATTTGATTGAGTAAACTTGTTGGGGTCTCCCAAAACTTGAGTAGTTAAGTTCATTTAACTTGGTTTTCAAATAGAGTGAACTTAACTATTTAAGTTGAGTTAACTACATGCAAGCAGACAACTCAGATTTGAATTTAAATGTTGTTTCTACTGTTGTACGTTTGAATTGAATTGATTCAATTTTAGATCAAACAACAGCACAGCTCAAATAAAGATGATAACTGATTCTAGGTCAGTTATTAAATAATTATATGCACTTCAGCTGCACATGCACAAAGAGAACTGAGATAGTGTAACCAGGGTCCAACTTGACCAAAGAGACACAGATCACCTTAATGGTGACAATACACCAAACAACTATTTGCAACAAAGCATAAATAATACAACAAAAGAGCTAAAACATCTATTAATTCTTAATAACAATTATTTAAATTCCCCAATCTGTTCCCTCTGACCAAGGAAACTGTAACGTTGTTGCTGGCAATGACAATGACGATGACGTGTGATGAACCCAAGTGCAGTTTTATTAACAATCATGAAATCCAAACTCCAAACGTGTATAAAATACAAAAACATGAACTTGACGTAACTTGACTTGACTAAACTTGACATGACATGAACAATCCTACAATGTTACATTCACAATACCTGACAATGGACAATGGCAAAACATGAGGCTTAAATATATGGACAAGGGAGAAACATGACAATGATAATCAATGACAAGACAGAACTGATAACAAGGTAACAAGACAATAAACCAATAAAAGCAAGACACATGAACATGGAGGGAAACATGACAGGGAACCACATGACATGGAACAGGAACAGGAACTAAACTTTCAAAATAAAAGACATGAAAAACATAAACATACACACACACAACCCTGACATATCCCCCCCTCCAGATGCCCCAAAACAAAAACACAAAGTTCAAGAGGGAGCTGGGGGGGGGGGGTGCGTGGCAACTTAACGTCGTTACGTGGCAGGACATGGAAACATGGTGAAACAAGGTGTGGGGCCTGGTCTGGTGAAAACATGGCGTGGAGCACTGAAGCTTAGCTGTGACATGGCATGGAGCAGTCTCAGGCGTGGCTTTGACTTGGCATGGAGCAGACTGAGGCGTGGCTGTGACATGGCATGGAGCAGACTGAGGCGTGGCTGTGACATGGCATGGAGCAGGCTCAGGCGCAGCTGTGACATGGCATGGAGCAGGCTCAGGCGCCACTGTGACATGGCCTGGAGCAGGCTCAGGCACGGCTGTGACATGGCATGGAGCAGGCCGAGGTGTGACATGGCATGGGGTAGACTCAGGTGTGGCTGTGACATGGCATGGAGCAGACTCAGGATCCGGGCCAGAAGGTGGCGCAAGCTCGTCGACCATGACGTGGGACGCTTGTTCGTCAACCATGACGTGGGATGCTGGCTCGGCAGCCATGACGTGGGACGCTGGCACGGCGGCCATGACGTGGGACTCTGGCTCGGCAGCCATGACGTAGAACTCTGGTTTGGTGTCCACCTCCCCCGCACTGAGCGATAAACCACATATTAGTAGGGCAAGGTCAATATACTGAGCCAGGCTGTGAGTAATCTGATCGCCTGGCATCAGGGAAGAGATTGGCTCATTCAGTCCAAAGCAAAAACAGTCCAAAGCAAAAACAGAGGGCAATCTCGTTAAAATCGACAAGGTAGCAAAGACCACAAAACTCCACAAAACTCCGAGACATAATCCTCCAGGGGACAATTCCCCTGGCATAAACGAAGAAGCTGGATTGCTGGGTTCATTTTGGTCGGTCAAGTATTCTGTAACGTTGTTGCTGGCAATGACAATGATGTGTGATGAACCCAAGTGCAGTTTTATTAACAATCGTGAAATCCAAAACCTATAACTCCAAACGTGAACAAAATACAAAAACATGAACTTGACGTAACTTGACTTGACTAAACTTGACATGACATGAACAATCCTACAATGTTACATTCACAATACATGACAATGGACAATGGCAAACATGAGGCTTAAATACATGGACAAGGGAGAAACATGACAATGATAACCAATGACAAGACAGAACTGATAACAAGGTAACAAGACAATAAACCAATGATAGCAAGACACGTGAACATGGAGGGAAACATGAAATCACATGACCAGGGAACCACATGACATGGAACAGGAACAGGAACTAAACTTTCAAAATAAAAGACATGAAAAACATAAACAAACACAAACAAACCTTACATATCCCCCCCCTCTAGGGGCGGCTCCCGACGCCCCAAAACAAAAACACAAAGTTCAAGAGGGAGCTGGGGGGGGGTGTGGCAACTTAACGTCGTTACGTGGCAGGACATGGAAACATGGTGAAACAAGGTGTGGGGCGTGGTCTGGTGAAAACATGGCATGTAGCATGAGACCAAGCATAAACAAACACACACAACCCTGACAGAAACATAATTCAAGCAGCAAGGGATTGTGGGTATTCCCCATAGCCTCAATTTTGTACTCAGTAGTTATTAACACTTCAAATCTTAAGTCTGTGGATTTTAAGAAAAATAAGTTCAATGAATTTAAATATTTGAGTTATGAGTCCAAAACTTGACATTTCAAGTAATACTTAATTAAGACAACTTGATTTTTACAGAAATGACAACTTCAGGGTTTACAGTGCACTCGTCATGGCATTGTTTAGACAACCTTCTGCTATGTTACAACATTTATTTCCATACAGAGTTGCATTATTTTTTGGCCGAGATCTTGTATTGATGACAGGAGAGTCGAACCACTCCATAAAGTCTTCTTCAGCACATCCCAAAGACTTTCAATGGGGTTAAGGTCAGGACTCTGTGGTGGCCAATTCATGTGTGAAAATGATTCCTCATGCTGCCTGAACCACTCTTTCACAATTTGAGCCAGATGAATCTTGGCATTGTCGCTCTGGAATATGCCCGTGCCGTCAGGGAATTAAAAAATCCATTAATGGAATAACCTGATCATTTAGAACATTCAGGTAGTCAGCTGACTTCATTTTATTGCTGCATAACATTGCTCAGCCTAGACCTGACCAATTGAAGCAACCCCAGATCATAACACTGCCTCCAGAGGCTTGTACAGTGGGCACTATGCATGATGGGTGCATCGCTTCATGCGCTTCCCTTCGTACCCTGACGCGCCCATCACTTTCGTATAGGGTACATCTGGACTCATCAGACCACATTACCTTTTTCCATTGCGCCACAGTCCAAACTTTATGCTCCCTAGCAAACTGAAGTTGTTTTTTTCCAATTAGCCTCACTAACAAGTGGGTTTCTTGTGGCCACATAGCTGTTTAGTCCCAAGCCTGTTAGTTCTCGTTGCATTGTGCATGTGGAAATGCTCTTACTTTCACTATTAAACATAAACTGTCATTTTTTACAATGTGACTTCACCAAGCATTTTAGTGATCTCAAATCACAATCATTCATTTTCTTCTGACCACATTTCCTCCACGAAGCTGACGGTTCACAACTATCCTTCCAGGTTTCAATAATGCGTTGGACAGTTCTTAACCCAATTCCAGTGATTTCAGCAATCTCCTTAGTGTTTTTTTTTTTTTTTTTTGCTTGATGCACGCCAATAATTTGCACCTTCTGAAACACAGTAACATCTTTTCCACGACCACGGGATACGTCATCCGACATGGTTGTTTAAGAAATGGGAAGCTACACACTGAATCAGTTAGGGAGAATTGTTGCCAGCTGAAACATATTAATCACTGCAATAATGATCTAATCATAGGCTCTTAAGTATCTGCTTATTTAAATCCAAACTGCATTTTTTTTTTTTTGGCCTGGCAGTTTATATACCAAGATCATTGTTTTTTGTGCTTAAATGGCGCTAGTTTATTAAAATCAGAGTTTGGATTATTTTCACGGTTGTTGTTCTTATGTCATATAATCGGGTCACAAGACAATGCCCCCCTCCCCGAATGACGTATGTCTGGAATCTATCACACTGATCAGTCTCTGGTTCACATGTACTTAGTAAAGAACCCACAAATTTTTTGCTAGCATCTCTGAATGAAAAAAAAAACTATGGTTTTGACTGTGACATTTCACACAGTAAAATGACTGTTAGCAACTTCATCTATGCTACCCCACTGCACACTGTTTAGTAGACTAGACTGCAGCATATAATACAATAATTCAGATGACAAGCTATAGCCAGAATAATGTTAAGGTACTGTATATTAAACTAATATCTGTAGCATTCAAATCAAGATGGCCCTATTAGTTGAAACAATCTGCAAATGCAAGCATTTGCTGCAGTAGTATATTGCCATTTAATGCATCTAATATAAAGAACATAATAAGCATTTGAGAGCTCATAAGTAGTCTCGTAGTATTTCCTTCACCAAGGAGAATGTGAAAAGGTCAAAAGCAACTCTAAGGCTTGACTTGAATCCTCCTATGGATATATGAAATTAATGTAAGAGTCAACCTTTTTTAATGCTTTTGAGCTAGTTTTCTCTATCTCAAATCCCAACATCGGTCATCAAAAGAGAAGTTCAGTAAAGAAAGAAAGCAACTTCTCTTACTCTTTCATGCCTATTGATGCAGAATCTCCATAAACCAGCCAAGTAAGATGGATGCAGGCCTAACATCACTGCCCCAGTTTCTCCAATCACAATATTAATATTTGACCAAGGCGAGATATGTCACTGTTAGTGTGCGTGTCTATTATTTATCATTACATTTATGCAAGAAAGCTCAGAGACAGACTCAGCAAGCACAATGGGGCTAAATTTACAATACAAATGTCAGGACAAGCAAATAGCAATTGCATTGCTCATATGATAAAACAAAAGTAATACCAATGTGTTATGTGGCACACAGCCAGTGCTGACACTTTTTCTGGCAGCCAAGCACACAGCTAACAAAATGCCTTATTTTTTTATTATTATTATTTTCTTATAAAAAATAATATATTTTTATTTTTATTTTTTATGTATTTATATTTTTTATTTTTTTGTGGAATGTGCATGACTTTTTTTTTTTTTTTGCATTGTAAACAGAATGTGGTCACATAATTGTTTTACCATCTGGCATACCTAGTTCATGAAATAATGCCGCCTTTCACAAGTTTTATTATTATTATTATTACACAGATGGAAGACTGATTTCATTCCATAGGCTAAAGTCTCTTTGCACAGTACTTTCAGTCAAGTTTTTTAAGCTAACTGTGAGAGAGACAGTCCCTTATTGAAACCAAACTGGAGAGCAAGACATCAGTTGGTAGTACTTTGTTTTATCTAAAAGTTGAGAGCTGCATGTTAAAGAATCGTGTGGAAAATCTGAAACCTCAATCAACAAACTTTTCTTAATTTTACAACATCCAGCCTTGTTTCAAAGGCTTTTCTCATGAGGCCAAACCACTGCTTTACAAATTTGTTTGCTGCTAAACAAGCTTACCCTCACTAATCGACCCAATAATCTATTTAATTGGGATGACTATGGCAACAGAAAAGCGCTTTAGGGTGTATATCATTAGCCCATATGATTACCCAATATGTATTCAAGACAAAAGTACATGTAAAAAAAAACAATGTCTGAATAAAGTAAGTAAAGTAACATGACTTTCTCGTAGAGCATGTGCTGCAAATCCCTACTGTGGTTTCCGTAAAAGGTAAACAGTTGTAGCAGTGACTGTGAAAAGCATTGCACAGGACGTATGTTTTCGGAGTCGGACTGCTCTATTTTCCTCTATAAAAATTCAAACCCCGGCGTCCTCAAAATTGGAAGACTGGCTGTCACATGCATGCGCAAGTTCAGAGACAAAGTAGCCTAATTTAAGATCAATCTTAAGGCAATTGTTAATCGATTTGTTCACTATTATTATTCATATGGAAGGTCTACTCACCCAGAATGTCTCAGGAGCGTCAGAATAAATGTTTTGTTATTCCTTTCCTCGAAATGCAATGAAATCAAGCCTGCGAGGGTCTCCCCTTATGCACCAACCTCACTGTGAACTGGCGCCGAATGCTACAAAGTTTTGGAGAGGGGGTAAAATCTTTCCGTGGCAGGGAGAGCTGCCACCGCCGCAGTCAGCTCTCACTCGGCTATCACACGACCTGCCACCGCCGCAGGCAGCTCTCACTCGGCCTGCGCCTCCCTCTCGATCCGTCAGCGTCACAGACAGCTTCAGCTCTCACCGTCACCATTACTTGCGCCTCTCTTGCGATAGTTAGTCCTGTTTTAAATATTTGTTAAGGGCTTATACATTTATTAATCTTTAAACAAAAGTTCCAGTTCAAAATGGTTCGGTTGACTACTGATATCTGCCTTGTAGCAGCATAGATCATCTGACAGGCGGGTGACCAGACGTCCCCGTTTTCCGGGGACAGTCCCAGTTTGACGGTCTGTCCCCGACTGGAGCTGTCCCCGCAAATGTCCCTGTTTTTACTGTGCGTTCAAAACAGTCCGCTAAGTGAAAATACGTAAGGAATAATTGACTCCGGCCGTTGAAAAATAATGCACACCCGAAGTGGTAATGTGGTCACGACGCGCAGCGGAGTGTGTGTGTGTGTGTGTGTGTGTGTGTGTTTGAGGGATCAGAAGAGAGAAACTATAAGTGCTTTTCACCTATAGATATGTGAGGCTGATTAGGGCGAAATACATTGAAACATTAAAAGTTATTTCGGATAATAGAAACTGTATTGATCAAGTCGCGGGGATGCGGCTCTATTTCTATGTATAGTAAAATATCTGCAAAGAAGGACAATAAATGTAAGTCAGCACATTACAGCATAGATTACATTGCGCCTTGCTGGGAAACAAGTGACTGAAAAGAAGCATCATAATGCACATTTTGAATTGATCAAAATAAAAGGTATTATTTAAGAAAAACAGGTCCATATGAAATAACTGATAGAAACAGTTAGGTGAAATAGTGTAATAATAATAATTATTATTATTATACAATATTGAATATCTTTGTGTCATGACTACAAAGTGGAAAAATCCCCAACAATATGAGGCATCTAAGTGGGGCAATACCCCCTTCAGAAATGAATTTCAGGCCCTGATATAACACATAGTGTAAGTGTTTCATATGATTTCAGTTGTAGTGCTGAGGGAAATGGTAGTCATGCAAGCTAATTTCTTTTGAAAATCCTCAAGCAAATTAGTAGCCTACCGTCTTACTTTTAGGAAAGTGCCAGGTAAAGGTGAAGGAAAATAGGATAAGAGAAGGAATTTTAGAAGAGAGTGAGAAGAGTGATGTAAAGAGTGTGACAAAGGGCAGGTGTCCCTGTGCTGTGGAGTCAGATGCAATAGTTCCTATTTTCAGTCATTGTTTATATATATGTTTTAGTTCACTTTTATGCCACAGTGTCATCCACTGTAGAAAAGAATGAACTCGTAACAGAAGACAGTTAAAAACTATCAACTTTACCTGCATATCAGAATTTAATTGAGATATATTCAACAGAGTATGATATACCATAGTTCACATTACTACATTCACCATGGTCAAAATGCATAACATCCGAATTGTCCCCCTTTATTAAATCATAGATAAGTAGCATGTAAAATTTCAATTACATATTTACCACTAAACTAGAAATGTCCCCGTTTTTCATTTCATAAATCTGGTCACCTTACTATACAAGCTAAACTGGACTATTTGCCAGCAAATTCTACAATCCTCACATTGATTCAGCTCACTCATTTGATTGGTTATCGATAGTTGGCATGTTCTCTTTTTACTTAAATTATAACAAATGTACATACATTTTTATAAAATAATCACAACAAGAGAGTATTTTTAAAGGAGATTTATTAAAGCAGGTGATGGTGACATACAGCAAAACTAGTAAGCGTATTATTTTCTACATAGCTGGCCAATGGAGAGATTGTGATTGGGGTTGGTTGCTTTATTGATTTTGTGGTTGTTTGGCACATCAGTATTTCAGCTGAATTGACTAGCACATCAGATATAAAAATAATACATAATTGATTACCATCATGCAGTATTTACGTATAAACATCATATATCTAAACAGACACATACTGTATACACACACATGCCTTGTACATATACAGTATATAATGTATGTATGTATATATATATATATATATATATAAAATCTAAATCTAGGTGCCAGGGGGTTTGGCAAAATTTTGCGCACAATGCACAAATATCCTGGATGAAGGTAGCACGCTGTATGTATGCTGCATACAGGGTTGGGAGGATTACTTTTGAAATGTATTCCACTACAGATTACAGAATACATGCTGTAAAATGTAATTTGTAATGTATTCCGTTAGATTACTCAAGGTCAGTAACGTATTCTAAATACTTTGATTACTTCTTCAGCACTGGTAGATTTTTTCACTTGTTTTGACTATAAAAATTCTGTCAGTACAGTAAGACAAAATACACGTTAAAAATACATTCTCTGAAAAACCTAAATATTATATACAGTGTTGTTTCTAAAACAAGATTAATCAAACTGATCATGTTTTAAGGATTTTTAGATATTTTAACAGGAAAACAATACAAAAATTATTATCAAGAATATGATTTTTGCCCTAAGATCTTACTAGAAAGAAAAAAATAAATAATGATCTAACGTGAATTTTCTTGATAAAAAATATGATCGTGCCTGGTAATGTGCAGGTAAAATGGCTAGAAATAGCATTTTAGCTTAGCGTAAAGCTGACAATTTACACAAGGTTTATTTCTATTTCTTCTGCTCCAAACTTACTTCAAACTTACTTCTCTGTCTGTTCGTATGAATGAAACACATCATAAGAAAGTGTTTCACCACTGTTCAGATACACTGTGGATCACATCTTTTATATGTATAAATGTTTTCCATCTGAAAGAACTGAATATTAAATGAAACAAATGACAATAAAATGCAAAGTAATCTCTTCAGTAATCAAAATACTTTTTGAATGTAACTGTATTCTAAATACCAATGATTTAAATTGAAACTGTAGTGGAATACAGTTACTTATATTTTATATTTTAAATACGTAATCCCGTTACATGTATTCTGTTACTCCCCAACCCTGGCTGCATGTAGCTCGAAACATCACGTTTGCTTATGTGATGAGCTCATTACATTTATTTACACTGTAGAAAATGTACATGCACTTCAACTTGAAAAATTAAGTTTAACTTCTGCCTTAAAGTTTTAAGTTAAATCAACATAGCTTTGCAAGCTATTTTTACAAATAATTTTTACAAAAAATAATTAAAAAAATTAATTGCATTATTTTACATTTAGTCTTAAAAACAGTCTAAATGTAAAATAATGAATTGGGAAAACAGTATGAGCTGAAAATAACTTTTAAATCTGCATTGATTTAATTAAAACTTTAAGGCATCAGTTAAACTTAAGTTTTAAGTTAAAATAGACGTATTTTATACAGTGTAGGAGCAAAAGTGTGCCGACTTTGTTGTGAGTTTTTATGGATATACATTACCGGTCAAAAGTTTTGAAAATTGTTCTTTATTATAATTTTTTTTCTTCACATTTTAGAATAATAGTAAAGTCATCAAAACTATGGAATAACATAAATGGAACTATGGGAATTATGTTGTGACTAAACAAAATCCAAAATAAATCAAAACTGTGTTATATTTTAGCATCTTCAAAGTAGTCACCCTTTGCCTAGAATTTGCAGACATGTACTCTTGACATTTTCTCAACCAACTTCTTGAGGTATCACCCTGGGATGCTTTTTAAACAGTATTGAAGGAGTTCCCACCTATGTTGGGCACTTATTGGCTGCTTCTGTTTATTATTTGTTCCAAGTCATCCATTTCAAAAACTTTTTTTTTTTAATTACATTTTAGTTTTATAATGAAATAAATTAATATGGTGGCACAATTATATTTTTGTCTACAAAACTAATTTCAAACATTTAAGCATACGCCTTCAGATCAAAAGATTTTTAAGATCATGAGAAACACTTCAGTCAAGCGTTTCAAAACTTTTGACCGGTAGTGTACAATTTTGGGTCGTGCACCTGGATTCAAACATTGTTTGGATTGCATGCTTTCTACGATTTTTTATTCTGGGTAAAGGCAGCACATTCATAATTCACTAGTGCCAATGTACTGTTACATTATGAACAAGATAAACATGATATATACATATATATAGATATGTCTTAGGTAACGTTGTGCTTGAAATTCGGCCTTGGCTGTCAGGGCATGACACGCTTTTTATGTGCCTATAGAAAAGTTACACCACTGTTAGTACTAACTGGATATTATATATATAGATATTATGTTAAATTATAGAGAATGTAAGTAAAATTAATCATAGTGACACACAAATCATGGCTAGTATAACAGTGATGGTATAGGCATGCACTTCACTTCTAATGGTCAATTTTGATTTTAAAAAATGTAATTAATTTTTTGACTGCATAACTTTAATCATTCATTAACAATGGTCACTAAATATGTTGTGGTATTGCATTTCTTCATCTTCTATGTAAAACTTTAGATTTATTTGCACCAGTGTTATTACAGTTAACAAAAACCAAAACGAAAACCAACTAAAACAATTCTCATGAACTAAAATAAAAATAAAAAGTAAAATGAAAAAAATAAAACTAAACTAAATACATTTTTCATAACCCCAAAACTAACTAAAATAATAAAAAAAAAATGATTGAATTAATTTTTGTTTTTAATACTCTTGGGTGAATATGGTCAATTAGAACATTTTGGAAATTTGATATTTTTTGATACATTTAATTATGATCCAAACACACATAACCTAACATTACACCTTTATAAAAAGCTTAGGATGCCTTCTACCTTAAACAAAAGCAAAAATGGAGAAATTCTTAATACTGAGAAGTACAGCTTTCGAAGAGCCTCTTTTCACAAAATCCCCGAGGAACAATGATTCTCTAGAAAATATCTAAAAAGTATTTGAAATAAAATGTCTTATACACTGTTACATCATAAATAATTATGCAACATTTACAAACATTCCACCTCAAAGTCCAGTCATTATTTTTAAATATTGCTTTTCCCACCGGTGTTCATGAAATGAGCTCTGCCATACATCCCAGTGTAAAATTTAAAGAGATAATTTCCCCAAATATGAAAATTATCTACTCACCCTCATGCCATACCAGATGTTTATGACCTTCTTTCCTCTGCTGAACACAAACAAAGATTTTAGAAGGATATCTCAGTTATGCAGCTTCATACAACACAAGTCAAAAGGGTCCAAAGCTTTGAAGCTCCAAAAAGCACATAAAATCACCATAAATTAATTCATAAGTGGCTTAATTAATATCTTATTTTTTTTAATTAGACCATCTTTTTGGGTGAGAACAGACATAAATGTAACTCCTTTTTCACTAAAAATTTTGCAATTGCAGTATACAGGAGAGACCAGCAGGGAGACTGCTAATGTCAAGATAAAGGGTGCTGCCTTTAGATGCTTTTTGGAGCTTAAAGGTTTTGTACTGTGATGACTTGCATTCTATGGACTTACAGATCTGACAGATTCTTCTAATATCTTTGTTTGTGTTCAGCAGAACAAAGAAAGTTTTTTTTTCAGTTTGCAAGTGCACATAGGGACAAAGATCATACTTTTTGAAGAAATGCCCTCTGGTCTGATGAAACAAAAATGTAACTGTTTGGCCATAATGACCATCATTATATTTGGAGGAAAAAGGGTGAGGCTTGCAAGCTGAAGAACACCATCCCAACCACGAAGTATGGGGATGGCAGCATCATGTTGTGGGGGTGCTTTGCTGAAGGAGGGACTGGTGCACTTCACAAAATAGATGGCATCATGAGGATGGAAAATGATGTGGATATATTGAAGCAACATCTCAAGACATCAGCCAGGAAGTTAAAGCTCAGTCACAAATGGGTCTTCCAAACGGACAATGACCCCAAGCATACCTCCAAAGTTGTGGTAAAATGGCTTAAGGACAACAAAGTCAAGGTATTGGAGTGGCCATCACAAATCCCTGAACTCAATCCGATAGAAAATTTGTGGGCAGAACTGAAAAAGCGTGTGCGAGCAAGGAGGCCTACAAACCTGACTCAGTTATACCAGTTCTGTGTGGAGGAATGGGACAAAATTCCAGCAACTTATTGTGAGAAGCTTGTGGAAGGCTACTCAAAATGTTTGACCCAAGTTAAACAATTTAAAGGCAATGCTACCAAATACTAACAAAGTGTATGTAAACTTCTGACCCACTGGGAATGTGATGAAAGAAATAAAAGCTGAAATAAATAATTCTCTCTACTATTATTCTGATATTTTACATTCTTAAAATAAAGTAGTGATCCTAACTGACCTAAGACAGGGAATGTTTTCTACGATTAAATGTCAGGAATTGTGAAAAACTGAGTTTAAATGTATTTGGCTAAGGTGTATGTAAACTTCTGACTTCAACTGTAAGTATATTTTTCTTTTGAGTGTGAAAAAAAATAAAAATACATTTAGGCTCTGTTGCTTTGCTAGGGAGCTGAAGAACTCCCAAGGTTTTATGTGCCACTGTATGCCCAAGCTATGCGACCCCCATCTGTTTCCCTTGCATACAATATCCAAAGCCAAACAAATGCCCCATTCATCTCTGAACACTCTCCCAGCCAGCTGATACTCAATAATGAACCTCAAGGGGAATCAGGGGATCACAAGGCCCAAACTGGTTTCCAGACTGCACAGCCTGGATGGTCACTCCACATGAATAAAGCTCATTCTTTGTAGTAGCCTACTTTATAAGACTAACTTTGCAAAAGCAATTACCAAGTGTTGAGTATGTTCACAAGCTGAACTGGAGATAAAGAGGTAAATGTCCAGGAGCAAGATTGAGCATCCCTGCCCTACAGGGTTCATTTCCAGTGAACGAGGGGTACAGTTAGGGGATCAATGTCTTTCACAGACCTGTTTTGTCTTGTTGAAACAATCCATTACCAACTGTTGTATGATGAGCATAAGTGGGTGCAGGTCGCCACTTTACCATAAACAAGGTCAAGGATGTGTCCGAAAATGCACTAGTGGTCTTAATGAACCGTCCTGTTGGCTCAAAACAGCTGGAACGCTGCCTTATTTTATTACAAGACCATTAAATGGTCTTGCCATCTTGTGTTCACTGATGATAACAAGAGAACACCCCAACTCACTATCCATTCCTGCAATGTTGAGACAAAACTTACTTGACCACAATTCATATTTATGGAACAATTTCATGGAACACTACACTAATCAAAGATCATGAATGGAGTCTGCTGTATTTTATAGTGGCTTTATTTTCAGATGTAGTGGGACACTAGAAAGGTGGGGAGAAACATATTTTGGCATGTGAGTGTAGCATCTGGTTGGCATGAGCTGCACCTCACAAGTGGCATGTTACAAGTAACATCTACAGGCAAAGTAATAGCATGATTTTCTTAGATAATGGAGAAAATGTTGTTGGCATCATTCTTTATTTGTAATTTGGTTACTGGTCAGATGCATTAATGGTTTGACATTTTGTGGATCTTGAGCAGCTTTATCTCTGGCATATTATATTCTCCATCGAGAACAGCAGAAACAGAAAAACTCAAAGTGCTTTCTCATTTGTCATATTTACACAGTGAATTGAATGAAAAGCTAAGTTGCTGTACTGAATACATTAGATGTAACACCATCTCCTAAATTCTTATGTCTGAATTTGTGGCCTAATAATTAAAAAATACAATGTGATGTGCATTGAAAAAACCTAGGAAACAAATTCCTTGCAGAAACTGCTGCAGATTTACAGACCATATTTTCAAGTAAAGACTACACACAATTCTTGTTGGCTTTAATTAGAACTGCTCAAGTAAATACAGCAATACTCTGTTTCAAGTAAATTTTACTTTCTTTTTGTACATTTTACTCAAGCAATGTAGCACTGTATTAAGCTATGCTTTTAAAAGTGTATCTCAATCATGCTCCACATGACACACAGGGGCCTTCCACAGGAAAATTTAATGCATTCTTTGTAGTCTGTTAAATAACATCATCTTGCTTTAATGGTGATAGAAATAAGACCCAGTGACCTCAACACTTGGTGCATAAAACATGCTGACAGTAAAAATCAATAGATATTCTTTTGATCATGAACAGGTAATTTTGAGTAGAAATAGAACTTCAGACTTCACAAAACAAGAATTTACCAAACATAACAACAAAATTAACAATACAATTGGTGTAAATCAACTTGCAAGCTGTGAAACTATGCAAGCTCATTAATTATTTAAGCCCAGAGCATGCTGGGAACACCAGCTTCAAAAGTTAAGTAAATTTTACTTATTTTATTTACCTGTGAAATTTACTCAAATTAGCAAATAAATATGACAATATTCTCTCCTTTAGTATTCATACATGATGATGCACTGTAAAAAAAAAAAAAAAATCATAATATTTACTTATAAACTAGAGCATTAATTTGTACATGTTTGAACTGAATACAAATGTAGAATCTACTTAATATTTTCAAGTTCACACTCAAACTTATGCAATGTAGAAAGTACTTAATATTTTCTGCTATATTTTCTTCACCACAAAATCATTATTTCAGTTTGCAAAATATTGTAAATTGCACATTTTTACTTGCTACTGGTAAATGTAAAGTCCTATAGATTAGTTAAAAAAAAAAAAAAAAAAAAAAAAAAAAATCTACCAATATTTGGAAACAATAATTTGTGTCAAAACTAATTATGGCTTGATAATGTTTAAATCAGCCAAAGAGAAAGATCTGTGATGTAAGAAATGGCAAAGGTCTAAACTGATCAATGTCATATACATTTATTTATATTCTTCCAACATCACAATTATCACATTCATCATTTTTAAATGTTTTGAGTGTATAAAATCAATACACAGTTCTGATTTTTAGTAAAGAAAATCAGTTTTAACTGCTTCAATATGAGGTACTAGTCTGACTCCCCTCTTCTTGTAATATACAAGGATGGAGTACTTTTCACAAATGTTCATCTCCTCCATTTTACCCATTCTAAGCCACTATTGGTCCACAGATTACAGAGATTTGCATTTAAGGTAAGAAACATGCATAAAATTTCAACAGAACCCCTTTACTACATGCCCAAAATATACAATTTCTACAACTTAATTATGTAAAATAATATGAAAAAATAAAAAGGTCAGAGAGAAAAAAAAAATCAACACAAACAAAGCCCCCTAACTAAGGTAATCTAATCTTGCCCAATACAAGACATTAAGTTGTGCTAAAAGTGGTCAAGACAGCAATTCCTCTAGATGAATACTAACATACAATATCGAAATGTGAGTCAAAGAGGGTGACTTTGGTGTCATCACACATTTTTGTTCATACCCTCAAAGCATGCAAATAACATAATCAACCAAACATGCAGTACAGTGCTTCAAATGATACCACAAAACACCAAGAGACTGTGTAACCCAATATTATGTATCCAGCCCCCTCTGAATGGAAAGCACTCCAACCTCCCAAGAGATCAAATGTAATGGAAACGATTTGATATGGGAGGGCAGGCCAGAAAAGGCAAATGGGGGCTGGGCTGGATTCATTCACCAGGGCCTCCACATGGAGGGATCACCCCAAGGAAAGAACGGGGGAAGGGCTGATTGTCCCAGAGGCTGAGGGGAAGGAGACCTGGGTGGAGAGAGCTGTTCTCTGAGTATGGCGTAACTTCGCTCTCTAATGAGTTGGACTCTAGGAGAGTGGGAGGGAGAGGAGGGAGGAGTGTGCAGGTGGGACTGTAAGGAGGGCAGGCTTAGAGGGGAATGGGTAGGGGATACTGGAAGAGGACTGGAGGTGCCAACAGAACTCGTGCTACTGGCCTCAGTACTAATATTTGGCAAAGATTTCAGCAAATGGTTTAGCAGACATGTGCCAAGAGACGTGTCCATCCGAGGGCAGCTCAGGAGCAAGTTATGCACCTCGTGCATGTACTGAATATAACCACTACTGTATCTTTGTCGAGACTCAAACCCAGTGCCTGGTCCGTGACTACCTGAAAATCAAAGCAAAATGATACATGTATAAGAAGGGGTCTGATTTCTTTTAAACAAGTGAGCATTTGGTCAATCATGAATTCCCCCAAGAGATCAGTAGGGACTGTCCATCTATACATTTGAAATAATACTGAGCAGTGTTGGCTATAATCTAATTGCTTTCAAAAGAAAACAAAGTAACACATTACATTTTAAATTCCTGTAATAAGATTACAGTTACTGACTTTCAATTATGTTATTATTAAGTCATTATAAGAGATAAATGTGTGGTGCTGAATAGGGGTGTGCAGCGGAGACATTATCTGTATTTGTATCTGTATCTTTTCATATGACAAAATTAACTGTATCTGTCTCTGTATTCGGATAGAACCGGGTGTGGGCGGGGCTTAAACAGGAAGTGTGTCAAAACTAAATGAAACACCCATTTTTAAGTATTACTCTTACATTTATAGTTTCTATTAATAAAATATGCCTTGTATATGCCTTTTCATAATAATAGCCTAATAATAATAATAATATACAATTATTATTTAAAAAATATTTTTTTATTATAATTATTTTTTTTTTCTTACCAGATGATGCTGAATTTGTAGGCAACATTAACTGTGGAATATGTTGTTAACTTTGGTTTCTCCTGGTATTTCAGATATTAATATCTGCATGAAACAGAATTTTCGTTTGTCAGTGCATGTATAACATTATTCTGGAGGCAGGAGTTGTCAAGCAAAATGTGAAATGTCAAGCACACATTTTTGCAGTGGATAATAAATACAATTTCAAACCTTTAAAGAAATTAAAATAAAATCAATATAGCCTACAAATACATGAAAGTCCCATAAGTCTATCAGGAATTTTAACGATAGGACACCATTATTTAGTTAAATAATAATAATAATAATAATAATAATGTTAAATTTATATAGCACCTTACCAGATTTCAAGAACACATAACATTTTCAAATTTAGTACAGTTTAAAGAAGAAGAAGAAGAAGAAAAACATGTTTCAGATTCTTCGTTTTACATAAGGAGGAATATTCCTAATAGATGAATACTCTATGGAGCATTTAAACCTTTATGGAGCATTTTAACTTTTTTGCGGAATAAAGTCATAACCAGTAAATAACCTTAATCGCTGATGTGAATATAAATGTGGTCAACTTTAAGAGATGGCTAGACGAGCTCCGACGTGAAATCATCACTTCAGGTCAGGAACTTAACATCGCGCTCAGGTTTAGGCTATAAATAAATACATAGGAATCACATATGAATCCCATACATTACATTAGACATTTCAAGAAGTGGAAAGTGGAAATTATGTCGTATCTTAGTTAATGTTACACTTGACAAGCTCCAGACGTGCACAATTAACATAGATCACAAACGGAGTATAGAACGCGGCCATCCGATCTGAAATCACACCGTGCGCATTTTCATTCATAAGGTTTACACTGTAGAAATATTGGCTGCACAGATTCATAAATTAGTTGTATTTTGTATATGTTTATTTAAAATGTCACTTTATCCTTGTGCTTTTTGGATAATCAGTCAAACGAATATTTTTAATATTATTCGGATGAATCTGTTATTCGTTTTGAAGTCATTAGTAATGTGATAACTGCTCCATACAGTAATCAGAATAATAATCTGATTACAATTTTAGATAAACACTTAGTAATTTGTAATGGATAAATTTTTTCAAGTAACTTTCCCAAAACTGATACTAAGATAATGTTTTAAAAAAGAAATGTTATGGACATTGAATCTTTGAGCTAAATTATATTTAACACAGAAAGACTAACCTTGTCCATTGCCTTTTTGAAGGTTTTCCATGTGCTGAACTGTTATCTCAAGAACATCAGCCTTCTCCACTTTAGATTGCTGTGGGACAGGTCAGGAAAATTAAATTCAGTTCATATAAATATAGACAAAAATAACTTCATATTGGTACAAAGAGATAAATAATGTTAATATTTTGTTGTTGTGTATTTAGCTTGTTTAACTTACATCCAAATTGTAGACATCCACCATAATGCCCTTAAGTTGCTCAAGGCTTGAGTTTATCTGCTCTCTGCGTTTCTTCTCTATCAAGGGTTTGCGCAGCTAAAATGAAAAACATGTCAGTTTTGTGTGTGGGCTCAAATATTAAATATTCATTAAACATCCATAAGGGGTTAATTATTGTGATAATTTGCCCAAAAATGAAAGTTCTCTCATCATTTATTTACCCTCATGCCATCCCAGATGTGTATGACTTCTTTCCTCTGCTGAACACAAACGATGATTTTTAGAAGAATTTCTCAGCTCTGTAGGTCTATACAATGCAAGTGAATGGTGACCAGACCTTTGAAGCTCCAAAAATCACATAAAGGCACAAATCACAAAATGGTTTAATCCATATCTTCAGAAATTATATGATAAGTGTGGGTCCTTTTTTTTTTTTTACTATTAATCTCCCCTTTCATTTTCACATTCTTCTTTTGTTTTTGGTGATTCGCATTCTTTGTGCATACCGCCACCTACGGGGCAGGGAGGAGAATTTTGAGAAAAAAGGATCTGTTTCTCACCCACACCTATATTATCACTTCTGAAGATATAGATGTAACCACTGGAGTCTTATGGATTACTTTTATGCAGCCTTTATGTGCTTTTTGGAACTTCAAAGTTTTGGTCACCATTCACTTGCATTGTATGGACCTACAGAGCTGAAAGGTTCTTCTAAAAATGTTTTAGCACAGTGAGGATGCACCTGTGGATAGCTAAAAGAGTGAATGTTTAATTAAGTCTACCGATGTGCCACATTGGTTTTGTTCCTTATCCTGGCATAAAGACATATTATTGGAGTGGTGCATTCTGAACATTTAATTATACTTCATGCAAAGATATTTGTAATATGCAACCAAAACAAGAATGGGCTGTCTGCTAACCTAACAAAGACAGAGGACGGTATGGTTGGAGGATGGTAACAAGGAACAATAGCAAAGAAATCTTAGTTTTAAAGTGTATTCACAGCGGGAAAATTACCATTATCTACTAGTTTCCCACCCCTTCCTCCATTACACGCTACCCCATCCCCTCTACCCCCTTCACCATTGTGCTTTACACCTTCGGGACGGGCACACTCCACTGTAGCACGCCAAGATCTCTTTTTCTGCTGTTGTCCTGTCATAATGACCCTGCAGTCAACTGAAGAATAGACAGGGTGCCAAATCCCTAATGGCCATTTTAGACTCTTAAGCAGCCCAGAAAATTCTTATATCGACTATTTGCAATTACCATTGAAAGACTGTTTTCTTAATAATACTGACAATAAAAAAAATAATAATAATAATTAATTAATTATAACTTATTAACTCCGATGGAGGGGTCGCTGCCGGCTGCCGAGAGTCGGAGGAACCACTGTCGTCCACCGAGAAAGGGGAGGTGCCATTCCGTCCGCCAGGGGTCAGAGGACTCGCTGCTGTCCACCAAGGGAGGAGTGAGCTGTCGTCCACCAGAGGTTGAAGGAGTGGCTGAGGACCAGGCAACGGCGTGTCCAGGGACCGGCAAGCCAGTTTTCTCTCTCCTCTCTCCTTCTCTCTGTCACTTCGCCTCGCTTTTTCCCTCTCCCCTTTCCCTCCCCTCGTCTCTCCCAGGGCTTCAGAAAGGCTGAGTTGGGTGATGAAGGAGTGTGACGAGGAGGAGTCCGAGGCCAGGCTGTGAGTTGGACTAATCAGCCGGGAGGGGGATAAAGACGAGCTGGAGGCGCCAGTTCGAGAGATTGACACATGCGGCCGCTGTGTGTGTGTGTTTGTGTGTGTCTATGTGTTTGTGTTTACATTGATTCAAGTTCTTTTATGTTATTAAAAGCTACGTTTAATGTTCAGCCGGTTCCCGTCTCCTCCTTGCCCACCTTACCACATTACATTGGTGCCGAAATCCAGGAAGGAGGAGGGATTTGTTGTCGCAGAGTCCTTGCTGCTGCCGTCCGCCAGGGGAGGAGGAACCACTGCCATCTGCCAGGAAGGAGAGGAGCTGTTCCATCTACCAGGAGTCGGAGGGCTCGCTGCTGTCCACCCGGGAAGGAGTTGCTGTTGTCCGCCAGAGGGCGGAAGAGTGGCTAAGGACCATGTGACGGTGTGTCCGGGGACGGCGAGCAAGTTTTTCTCTCACTCTCCTCTCTCTTTCTCTCGCTCTCTCTCTCTCTCTCTCTGTGTGTCCCTCCCGCTTGCCCTTTCCCTCTCCCCTCTCCCCTCTCCCTCCCCTCGTCTCTCCCCAGGTTCCCAGGAGGTGGGGTGGACCATCGGCTGGAAGATCGGCAGGAAGGGCAGCATCTCCCCTCCAGAGATGGAGTTCAGTTCAGTTACGTCATTAAAGTTATGTTGACTGTTCTTCCGGTTCCCATCTCCCCTTTCCCATCCTGAACCTGTTACAGATATTTTAATCTAGAAATATAGAGAATTTATTAATTTCATGCATGCTATGTGGTCTTCTGTCCTACATAACACAAGTAAAAGTGGCCATTTTGAGCAAAAAACAAAACAAAAAAACACTCTGTCACATACAACCCTGTCACATATTTCACTGTCAACCTGTGACAGGGGTTGAGTTATTCACTAGATTTATGAATATTGTAACAAAAATATGGGATAGTCAATATATTTTACATTACAAATTCTATGTATTTACTTGAATGAACCACAAAGTGTTAAAGATATGTGGCTGCAAGTAGCATAGTGGTGAGAGAGTTGTGACTGGGTTGAGACGAGAGTGACAATACTGGATAATTAAAATGGGAACACAAATTTAAAATCAATGTAGTGTTTGCTGTGCACAGCCTGACATGTTAAGGGCTAACACAAAAAGTTGTGGTTTTCATTAAAAATCTGAATTCAAAACATTTTTAACCAAAATAATTAAACCACACACACACAATTCGCCTATTTGTAGCTTCATCACATAAAAAAAAGAGAAAACTGTCATAAATGTTATATTTTTAGTCATTTAATTGGTATGAGGGATACATTAAGAGTAGGTACATGTTTATTTCATAACCAGTATTGTGAACAATAATTGTAAAACCACTTCCATTATGTGCGTGATGGGGTTGAAAACAAAAGGTGTCCAAATCAGAAAAAAGAAAACACATAGAAAATGATAAAAGGGCTTTGCTTTGATGCATTTACATTTGGCAGACGCTTTTATCCAAAGTTACTTACAGTGCCCTGATTACAGGGACAATCCTCCCTGGAGCAACCTGGAGTTAAGTGCCTTGCTCAAGGACACAATGGTGGTGGCTGTGGGGATTGAACCAACAATCTTTTGCTTACTAGTTCAGTGCTTTAGTCCACTACACCACCACCACTCCCATGATGCCTGGGGTGGGGAAATATAATCTGTCTGAGGTTTAATATGTGCCTACTGTTGAGAACTATTCAGACAATTAATCAAATGTAGTTAAAAATAAAAACAATTCAGAGTTGAAATATTACCGAATCCCAAGAATGACCCTCGTTACAGTTCGAGGATCCTTTCCTTTTTTGTGAAATAATTTATACTTTCTTAAAAAGAAAACAATAAAAAATTATGATGTGAAATAAACAGTTATAGCATATAACTAGAATGACCATTTAATGCTGATCAATGCTTTTAGTCCAATATGCAATTATTTAAATTCCAAGCAGAATAATGGAGAGTTTTGATGTCATACAAGCTTACAAGTAATAAAGTATTGTAATACTGTAATAAGAATTTTCAGCAGTCATACACTGGACAGTTCAACATGTAAACAATTACTTGGTGTTAGTTGTTTGTTAAATGGACAGAAATACTTAATGAATCAACCTGATTGTTACAAATAATCCCCAACGGGACAACAACAACAAAACTAAATGAACAGGAAGTACACACCATTAGTGATTTAGATTTTAGATTTAGTTCTGGTATGACATAGTGCAATAACATTAAAGTGCAAGATATTAATGCATTAGCTCATAATACTTATCAGAATGTCCCACCTCCTGAATGTGTTCGAAACACACAGTTGAAGTCAGAAGTTTACATACACCTTAGCCAAATATATTCAAACTCAGTTTTTCACAATTCCTGACATTTAATCGTAGAAAACATTCCCTGTCTTAGGTCAGTTAGGATCACTACTTTATTTTATGAATGTGAAATATTGTGATGCCATGCAAGGTTCGGACGTGTGAACGGCGAGCTCTGCGCACTTTGCCAATTTTAATACTTTTTATGTCATAAACCGGTGAGAATCAATACACCCTGATCCTCAACTGTTCTAGGAAGACAATATGTCAAAGAATTCAAAATCCTTGGGCTCTGGAGACATTAAAAGACACTTACGTGCTCAAGCTGATGCCCCACCCTTGGAGGCCCCAAGCGATTTGGCCGGAGAAGTGAAGGAAATTCGGCAAGAATTGTTAAACATGTCGGCAATGCTGATGAAGGTCATTGCTGACTTGGAGGATCTTGCTGTAATACGTCGTTCGATCACTGCCATGGAGACGAAATTTACTGAGGTGGTTACAAGAGTGGGGGATGTCGAGAAACGGATCAAATATCTGGAGTCATCGGAGAGGGAATTAGCTGCTAATCCGCTAGCGACCATGGTGGATTTAGAGCATGTCTGGGAGAAGTTGGAGGACTTGGAGAATCGTAACCGGCGGAATTACCCATTCCGGTTAAACGACAAGTTAAAAATGTAAATACAATTTGATTTAATCACAATCATTTATGCAATGACAATTATATTTTCATCTTCACTAATGAATGTCACGGATCCTCCGGACTCCCTCCCTCACTCCACACAGCGCTCACTCTCACTTGAGTTGATTTCACGCACCTGCATTTCACCAGTACTCTAATCATGGACTGCATAAAAACCCCGCTCTCACACTCAGTCATTTGTTTGTTCTCTTCTATGTACATCCTAAAATACGGACTCCCTAGCTACTTCTATACTTACCAGTTTGTTTACCTAACTTGTTATTTGTTCCCGCATCGTCTGAGTTTGGTGTATGTTTCGTCCTCCGTGTATTCCTCCAGTGATTTGACTCTCCCATTGTTTGTCACGATTCCTACAAAGACCAAAAGACTGTTGTGAGTTTTCTGATCATCTGTACTTTGTTAATTACCCTGTTTGGAGTTTACTCACCTACTGTTCGTGTCACACCTGTTTGGATTACCTCACCTGTTTGTTTCACCTCTCATCCCTTTCCTTGTCAAACCCTGCGATTGAGTCTATCCCTCTGCCTCTGGGAGTTCTTACCGTGACAAAGTCTTCAGAAATGATTTTCAAGCCAGTAAATGAATTAACAATAAAACCAAATTTAAACAAAGTACAGTTTTAACCATTGAAATTAACCTGTTTAATTTGTTAATTAGATTCAAGTTAAGCATAGGCTGTATGTGTCAGGTCAAAAGGATGTGGTAAAGAAGGGGAAGTGTGTGGAAACATGCCTGGCAGGAAAAGGGTTTTGGTGGCTTGAGAACGATTTAAAAAAGAAAATGCATTTAATAAATTGTTCTGACTTAAGCAATCAGCGTTAAACCATTCTCTGGAAAAACAAATAACATTATTTTGCATTTATAAAAATTGCAGTTAATTTTGTCATACAGATATTTACAAATTATTTAATATTACAATTTGAAAATAACATCAAAACCGAGCTATTTTCAAACAACTTAAAAAAAAAAGCCTAACTTCTATAAGAAATTGAAATGAATTTAGTGTTTTTAAAGCAACAACATTCTTTTACATGTCTTAATTGCAGTTGATTTTCGAGGAGGTATGCAATACCTTAATTGACCCCCCTTTTAATGCCCCTATGTGTTGCATACATTGCATATATGTTTTTTGTGCCTCAGGTTGCAAATATTAACATTTGAAAAACAACACTTCCAAAAACCACTACTGCAAACTTAAAGGATATTAATCATTAAAGGGATAGTTCCTTGTTTACTCACCCCTGTATTGTTATAACCCCATATTACTTTTTCTTAACACAAAGGGAGAAATTGTGAAAATATGTTGTGCTCAGTGATGTCATACAATGGCAATTTATGGTGACCACCTCTTCAAGCTTCAAAAGGACAAAAAAGTATAACTCAGAATTCTAATACATTTTTGTATGGGACTCATGCCATGTTCTGAAGGAATTCAATAAATATTGGTGATAAACCGAAATCTAATGTATCATTAAGTGAAACTCTTGACTTACCATTGCTCTCCTGTGCGTGTTCATGAGAGTGCACGAGAGTAGCAGTTACAGTACGCTTTACCCACTCGCAAGAAGAGGCATTCAAGCGAAAACTTATTTTTTTAATGGTTTTTTAAATGTAAAAACAGGTCTGCCACAGAGATAGTAACAATAGAACACAACACAGCTGCAAACAAATCAAAGAACAGAACTTAAAAAAAAAAACATGTCTGAAGAGTTTGAATTTGAAGAGGAGATGCATTTTAATGCCCAGCCTTATTTTTTTGAACCAGAGTCCTCAGTCAAATGGAGAGATAAAGAAGGCTTCAACATTAAACTTATATATATATATATATATATATATATATATATATATATATATATATATATATATATATATTATTTTTTTTATTTTATTTTTTTTAATGATTTGATGTACATTTCTAACATTATTTTTTTGTGTTAAATTACCCCAGCATATATAAAAAAAACAACAACAACTGCTGTTATGAGGTTTCAAATACAGCTGCTGAGGCAGTTAAAGTAAATTTGACATCTTTCTCTTTCTCTGTCATCTTTTGACTGTAATTTATGTCTCTCTTTAGACAGTTGTGGAAACTTAATAGCGGATTTTGTCTTTTACTAATGCAGCAACTGCGAACACAAATATAATAGTTGCTATGGTACCTGTATGGAAGAATACCCCACTATAGGGGCGGCACTAAGATGCAATCTTTGGGTATGCCATGGAAGCAAATGTTCCGGGGGTTGTCAGAAGATTCTGTGAGGGGTGTCCATATTAGATCCCACCATGCCCCCTACAGTTTACCTCTGCATTCCAAACTGGGAAATGTGAAAAGGGTCTAAGCTTACAAGCTTATGTAGTGAGGGGGGCTGGAGTGCGGTTGTTCCCTTCGGAGCAGTGACTGTTCATTCGCCATATTTTACGTACAGCTTCTACATCTATTTTCCTGCGGAAAGTCTCTGTGGTGAAGTAGTAGGCAAGGGGGTCCAGCATTGCATTCAGGCAAGCTATCATGAGGCTGTACTGGTAAGCCGGTACTAGTGAGCATTGCAGAATAGAATCTGTATAAGTATACAGCAACACTAGCATAAAATGATATGGCAGAAAACAGAACAGAAAGATCGCCAAGTTAGTCGTTATCATCCTCTTGATCCTGCCGCTGTCTACTAGCTCACTAGTCTGGGCAGCAGTGCTTTTACTTAAAGCCCGGAGGAGCCCCCATGAGCTGAGAATCATAACAGTTAATGGGATCCCAAATCCAACAATTAGTGTGGAAATGAGAGCAGCTGGTTGAGTGGCATATTTAGGAAATCTATTAAAACAGTGCTCTGTATTGGAAGAGCTGTTGATGTGAGTAATGGGCTGATTTTTGAAGTAGATTGGCAAGCTTGTTCCTAAAGTTAGGAGCCAGATCCCCAGACAAACACACCATGCTTTCTTGCGACCCTCACGAACTCGAGAAGACAGTGGGAAGCAGACTGCTATGCAGCGGTCAAAGCTAATACATGTGAGGAGGAAGATGCTTCCATACATGTTAGTTAACAGTATTAGACCAGTAAACTCACAGATTTTCTGTGGCAGTCCCCTAAAACCCCCATGGTAATAGATCCGCACAGGAAGGGTACAAACCAGAAGAAGGTCTGCAAAGGCTAGGTGGATCATGTAGACAGTGGTATGCAACCGTAATTTAGAGTTCCGTAAAAAAATTACAAGTGCAGTGAGGTTGAGAGCTAATCCAGCAACAAAGACCAACGAGTACACAGTGACAAAAACCACATCCACTTGGCCTTGTGTTGTATTCTGAGAAGTACAATCTGACATTGCTGCTTTAAGGATGTATCTCCTTGACTAGTCTGTAATGACCTGTAATAACAGAGAAACAGATGGTTGTGTTATGAATGTTAGCAAAAATATTTGTGCTTAAAAAAGGCAAAAGTACATTTCAAATGTAAGTGATCTTTCTTACAATTATGTGCAAAGGTTTAGTGTAGTGTAGGTTGTGTCAGGTCTGAGAGCAACATTTTCTGCTACTTCTCACAGAGTTTAGAAACCGATATATGGTGAGCAGATGTACATCTACAGTTAAAGTGGCAAGAATTTTCTCAGAAAGCGTACACATGCATCAAAGAGCTTGCCAGTCTGGTCATATTCCACCCACACTTTTATTCTTGTTATTGCAAAGAATTTTCTTTCTTACACAAGGGAAAATCTCTCAATTCAGCCCTCTGTTCTGAGGTTGTACACTTTGACACCCTTTTCATTGTACTTCATTCTCTCTGAACCTCTTTCAGTCACTCGCTGTGTTAAGTGCAATAGCACCAGATCTCTTTTCACCAATTCCTTCTCATTGTGCAATATTACTATGTGCTCTATTGTGACATCTATTAAAGCAATGCTTCTGTAAAATGTACGGCTGACCAGCTTGGACACTTATTCACAACAGATAAAACATCTTTAAAACTTTAAAACATTTTCATCTATTAACCCGATAAGAGACATGTCATCAATACTTCCTGAAACCATTTCAGCATCAGAACTTGTAAAAGTTTTCTGTAATTACAGTAGCTCCACTTTGTCAAATTCTTAAAATGTATTGATAAAGCATACAATTTTGTTTTATTTAGCTTTGCTACTTACAAATGGCTTTGGTTTGTTTAAAAATCTTGCATTGGGTTATGAATGCTTCTTGTTTTTTCGTGAAATGTAGTACAAATATTAGTACACCTACACGGAATACACTTGCATTTCATATTTAATATTCAGTATTTCAGATGTGTGCAATAATTAATTGTTCATCCAGACCCAGACCCAAGTTTTAATGAACAAGTGGTTCCTTAAAATAGCTAGTGCATTTCAGAAAGCTCAAAGCTTTGTCAAAATGATATTTAAAAAAAAAAAAAAATGATTATGTGGGTTATGTTGTTATTACACTCACCGTTGGGGTTTCTAGGAGAGGACAGTTCCTTCTGTTGGTCCTGATGCCAAAAAAAAAACAACAACAAAAAAAAAAAAAACAGCACTGCTCTTATGTTGCAGTCTCATCTCACCTCCTTTTCAGGAAGTGCATTTGTGGTAAGAGCCAGAGTTAACACCTCATCGTTTCTTTTTTCTAGTTCTCCTACACTATTTATAGTAACCATCTGAATTTTCCAGTTGTGTAAATCAAGTCAAATACTGTATACACATTAATGCAAAAAATACTGACACAGATCCACTACCACACTGTCCCTCAGTAATAGGTCACAAAAATAACTACTGAAGAGGAACATGCAATACAAGAGCCAAAACTGTAATAATCTCACACACACACACACAAAGGAAATCAGTAAAAAAAAATAAAAAATGCTATAACCAACAGCTAAAGCCTGAAATGTTTTTATCTGCAAAAGGGACCTGCAGTTATGTAATCTGTCCAAGAAATTACAAATTAGCAATGCAAATTGACAAAGCCTTAAATTATTAGCATGTTTAACATGTTTTGCACATACATTTAGATAATAGTCAAATAAAAGGCTACCTCATAAAAAGGATGATACTGCCCAATCCTTCCAGCAGCCTTTATTGCAATCAGCCCCCCACTCCCTGACACAACACTATGAAAGGGACAGGTCTAAGCAGAGAAGAGTTGCTTAACAGTGTTTTTTTTTTGCCACTTTTGATACTCTTGTACAGAAGTAATGCAGCAACAAATTTAAAGCAAAAACTACTTTATTTATGAAATGTAATAAATGTAATATAATACATTTATATAATCTAATTTTAATACATTTTGGTATGCAAATTTAAATACATTGATATTAACATATTAAACATAGTTTTCAGCATACAAGCACTAACATTAACACATTAAACTATCTTAAGGTACACAATTCTTGATATTTCACAACGTAAAATTTAAAAATATGCATGATTTTACAAACATTTATGTTTTAACACTCAGTTTTGACATATTTAAACAGAAATACATAATATTTCACATTAAAAGTTTTTCACATTTAATTGTGTTAAATTCCACATCAGCTGATGGTCACTAATCCGTAATGAGGAAAAGGAGAATGTGTAGGGTGTGGAAATAAATCTGGACCCTTTCTTCACTTTTATCTAGGGTGTTGTCATTTTTAAGTTTATGCCACCTATGGAATAAAAAACAACTTAGGCCCACTATATATGAGAACATTTAATAAAGCAGTGTGCTAAAACCATAAAACAACTACAAACAATATATTACTGTTGTTATTGCAAGACAGTTTTACTTTCAGAGGCAAAGACATTAAATGAGTAGTGAATCGGCCTATAGAAATCATGTTTATTTACCTCTTTGTTATTACATGTACCACAGATGCAGCCGAACAGGCCATTGAACATCTGGAATCCACAGAGAACTACTTCTAAAAAACCAGCCACCAGTAGGGCGCTAAACAGGCCAAGGTTAAACTCCACTACATATTGTGGCTCTTTGCAACTGTCCCAAATGTCAGAGTTTCCCAAGTAGCTTTCACTGCTGCAAGATTAAAAAGCAAAAAAAAAAAAAAAAAAAAAAAAACGTCTTCTAAGTTCAGTAGCATTTCACACAGCAATGTTGATGTACACCATTAAAATTGAACTACGTTTCAAACCTATTTTTGAAAGGTCTGCCCCAGACACCAAACTCATTCATGCAAACTGGCCCATCAACCAATCCAACAGCAGCTACAACGGCACTGTACAGCCCTCCAACCACTCCAATTGCAGCAAAGATAATGGACAGGAACATCTAATGGATAAAGTGAACACAAACAACAAAGGTGAACTACAGTAAAGGGTCACTACACAGAAGAATGTAAGAAAAGTATATCTGGTCATAACGACTTAATGATCTTGTTTATAACAAAGTTAAAATTAGGAATATGTCTTTTAAAGTAAGTTATTTAAAATATTAGCTATGACACTATTTTAACTATTTCAGCAGAACTCACCCCACAGCGGTTTGCACAACAGCCTTGCCTCCCTGTGCTGTGGATGTGTATCGCAGGGATCAACACCTTAAAGAGAAACATAGAAATGCAATGAATTTTAGAGCCCTGGAATAGTCATAATATTCCAGTGAATGGGTCCAAGAAATTGGACAACACTAGAAATGTCAATTGAAAACTCATCGAAAAAGGTTTGAGGACAATGAAATGAAATAAAGTATAATTTTCTTTAGCTGTCACTCACCAAGATGCCACCTCCAATGACGCCTCCCATGTATTTCACCTCATCCGTGAGACGGTAAAGTCCCTCTGTTTCCTGTTGGGCATAAATGCTTTTCAAATCAGGGAAGAACAGAAAAATGTTACAGATGATTGACAGCAGTGCCAGTGGATAGAGACTGATGCCAATACACTTGGAGCACTTTCCTGTACACATGATGTAATTATTAAGTTATAGTAAGGCAGTTGCAGACTTTGAAAGTGTAACCCTTTATAGGCTGCCAAAATTCTTCTTAAGTACTAAACTGAGGCAAGGGATGATTATAAATACTGAACGTCATCAGACAAACACACCTACAGGTCATCAGATCTGGTGCTGATGTCACATCTTTATCACATATTACAATAGTTGCCATAAAATAAGATCAGTACTTTGAAAACTGTGTTCTGAGCAAAGGAGACCGAAAGGCTGAGAGTCTGTCCTTACATGTTGCTTTTGACATCATCAATCAGTTATCCACATAAAAATCAATAGGCCTTAGGTGTTATTAAGCATCACTTTTTATTGCCTGAACATGAGCATTTCTACCCAAATGTGAATTTGCAAATTATAAAAAAGTATCAGATTAAGCACTACATGTTAGATAGCATGAGCTCTACTTACAATGATATAATGGAAGTGTTACAGTTTATCTTAATGTTCATAAATTAAACTCAGGCATTATCAAGGCAATTGTAAAACCGTAACAACAGTCTTTGGTTGTGGAAATCATAATTAACTTTATCTGCTGTTGTGCCTGAAGGTGTAGGCTTTTGTTTCTATCTCTATAGGACAGGGATGAACTCTGGACCTCTTTGCGCACTGATTTACAGATCCCACAAACTCTCTAATCAGAAAGTCTATAAACCAACTGTGGAAATTCTGACAAAGTTCATATTATTGGATCAAATGATTTTATTTCTAATTTAATGTGATGACAACGGAGATTACATCAAGCCAATTGGGTCACGGATCAAGGTACAAATAAGCTAATGTTTCTATTTGTTGGATAGAAACATGGTAAAGGCTAAATACAGGTGCATCTCAATAAATTAGAATGTCGTGGAAAAGTTCATTTATTTCAGTAATTCAACTCAAATTGTGAAACTCGTGTATTAAATAAATTCAATGCACACAGACTGAAGTAGTTTAAGTCTTTGGTTCTTTTAATTGTGATGATTTTGGCTCACATTTAACAAAAACCCACCAATTCACTATCTCAAAAAATTAGAATACATCATAAGACCAATAAAAAAAACATTTTTAGTGAATTGTTGGCCTTCTGGAAAGTATGTTCATTTACTGTATATGTACTCAATACTTGGTAGGGGCTCCTTTTGCTTTAATTACTGCCTCAATTTGGCGTGGCATGGAGGTGATCAGTTTGTGGCACTGCTGAGATGGTACGGAAGCCCAGGTTTCTTTAACAGTGGCCGTCAGCTCATCTGCATTATTTGGTCTCTTGTTTCTCATTTTCCTCTTGACAATACCCCATAGATTCTCTATGGGGTTCAGGTCTGGTGAGTTTACTGGCCAGTCAAGCACACCAACACCATGGTCATTTAACCAACTTTTGGTGCTTTTGGCAGTGTGGGCAGGTGCCAAATCCTGCTGGAAAATGAAATCAGCATCTTTAAAAAGCTGGTCAGCAGAAGGAAGCATGAATTGCTCCAAAATTTCTTGGTAAACGGGTGCAGTAACTTTAGTTTTCAAAAAACACAGTGGACCAACACCAGCAGATGACATTGCACCCCAAATCATCACAGACTGTGGAAACTTAACACTGGATTTCAAGCAACTTGGGCTATGAGCTTCTCCACCCTTCCTCCAGACTCTAGGACCTTGGTTTCCAAATGAAATACAAAACTTGCTCTCATCTGAAAAGAGGACTTTGGACCACTGGGCAACAGTCCAGTTCTTCTTCTCCTTAGCCCAGGTAAGACGCCTTTGACGTTGTCTGTGGTTCAGGAGTGGCTTAACAAGAGGAATACCACAACTGTAGCCAAATTCCTTGACATGTCTGTGTGTGGTGGCTCTTGATGCCTTGACCCCAGCCTCAGTCCATTCCTTGTGAAGTTCACCCAACTTCTTGAATCGATTTTGCTTGACAATCATAAGGCTGCGGTTCTCTCGGTTGGTTGTGCATCTTTTTCTTCCACACTTTTTCCTTCCACTCAACTTTCTGTTAACATGCTTGGATACAGCACTCTGTGAACAGCCAGCTTCTTTGGCAATGAATGTTTGTGGCTTACCCTCCTTGTGAAGGGTGTCAATGATTGTCTTCTGGACAACTGTCAGATCAGCAGTCTTCCCCATGATTGTGTAGCCTAGTGAACCAAACTGAGAGACCATTTTGAAGGCTCAGGAAACCTTTGCAGGTGTTTTGAGTTGATTAGCTGATTGGCATGTCACCATATTCAAATTTTTTGAGATAGTGAATTGGTGGGTTTTTGTTAAATGTGAGCTAAAATCATCACAATTAAAAGAACCAAAGACTTAAACTACTTCAGTCTGTGTGCACTGAATTTATTTAATACACGAGTTTCACAATTTGAGTTGAATTACTGAAATAAATGAACTTTTCCACGACATTCTAATTTATTGAGATGCACCTGTATTTTATTTCAATATAGCTGCTATATGGGATTGTGTAAAGGAAAATAATAATAATAATACACATTTCAAATAAATACTAAAATGTACTGTTAGTAAAAGTACTAACAGTCCTTAAGAATCTCATTCTTCATACAGGCTTAAATAAAATTATTAAATTAAAATAAACTAAGAAAATGAACTTCGTTGAATGAAATATACCCACAACACTCTTACATCAAAAAAAAAAGCTGGCATTTAATTAATGAAAAGTGTGTTGGGATCTCACAGACTGAGCACTCACTCTTTCACATCTTTTGGTTAACCACCGAGAGAAGCTTTCACCTTTACATTAAAGACCTTACCTAATCTTAACTTAAAGCATGAATGAAGATAAACCTTGTACAAACCTTGTACAGTATAAGAAATGAGATCAACTTTTGGATCTGGAATACATGAAGAGTGTGTTACCACTTAGATTCCTACTGCAATCAAAGCCATTGTTTTAAGCTTGTTTTGTAATTACACATGTAACCATACATAAATGTATGAATTTCGATGTATGAATAAATGTATTGTAAAATTTCACTAAACATAAGAGCAAGTACTTCAATTATTCTTGACAATACTTGAGTGGAATCAGTGTATTCTTCTAAAAAAAAATAGGTTAAAAATTAATTTCAGAAGCTGAAAAACATTATTTATCTACATTATAGGTTTGGGCTGAGGAGAACAAGAACAGCAGTACAATTCACATTTGATTTAATGACGTGAAAGCGGTAAATATACGAGTTATGGTTTTAGTATGAAGCAATGAGTGAAAGACCATGTAGCAAGACATGTAAATGTAACTGGTCTTTGCAACACTATTCACTATTTCATTGCAACACTATTCAACCATTTATAACACAACTGCTAACAGCCCAAAAGAGTACAGGCTTACATACTACAAGTTACTCCAGTAGCGGATTTAGGCATGGGCGACATGTGCAGTTGCCCAGGGCGGCATCTTGCGGGGAGACCCCTCGGTCAACAACTTTGGGGGCGTGTTGAAGCAGGTATCGCCCAAGGCACCATACAAGCTACAACCGCCACTGGGTTACACACATTGACAATACAGTAACATTTTTATTATGATAGCTGTATTTAATTGTGGCCTATTATGGCAGTACAGCTGTATTTACTACAGTAGAGTTCAAAACAGTAGCCAGTTGTTTTTTTCTGAACAGAAGCATTGATATTTTCTTACCTGTATAAACAAATAAAATGGCACACATAAAATGTCAAACCAAAGATTCTTTACTGTGCATTTTTGGTGAGACAATCTTGACCTTACTTTGGTGGGTACTGGTTTGAGTGAGTCACAACATCTGACATCACTTAGATCTACTATAATAATCTTGTGTCTCATGACTCTGTTGTTCTAAATCTGATAAAGCTTGAAATTATTTAAAATTGCCAGTGGGTCAGTAGTACACTGAGCAGTCAAAATAGGTAGGTATACCTGAAAAACTGACATTAGGGTTTAAAGCCAAACATTCATGTATGGCTTCAGTACATTTCATACCTAGATTAGAGCAATCTGGTCCTCAGAGTTTCACTGTAATTAGATTGGTTTGAAAAAGCCAACCTACTGTTCTACTATTTAAGTTTATTAGGGCCCAAGCACTGTAAGTGCGGAGGCCCTATTGTTTTCCTAAGGATAACTGTTAACATTTTTCTTTTCAAGGTTTCAGGGGCTTTTGGGTTCCTTAACATGCTCAAAAACTCCTGAAAATTGCACACACATCAGAATCGTCGGCCATTAGAGCTTGGCAAAAGTTCACATGGGGGTCAAGGGGGGCTCTCTGCCGGCCCCTTGAAAATTAGATTTTTGGGAGGCTCTGTAGCACACGCCTTCACCAAAATTTGTACACATATAGATCTCATCAAGCTGGACAACTTTCACCCTCATATTCATAGGCTCTGCCCAACTGGAAGTCTGCCATTTTACATTGTTTGAAAATCGCATGCTCTGGAATTTGAAATACTCCTCCTAGGGGATTTATGTGACAGGCACCAAACGTGAGCAACGTCATGCGAAGACACTGAAGATGCTAAATTGCGAACAGATTTTTGATATTTCAAACGGTGTTGCCATGGTGAGGCAATAAATTAATGGCGAAAAATGAAAAAAAGGAAGTGCTCATATCTTCGGCGTGCATTGTGTGATTTAGATCAAAATTTATGTTTGGTATTGGGGCTGATCACATGGATATGACTATTGTGGGGCACGGTCATAGTGCCACCAACTGGCAGCAGGAAGTGTGGCACTTTTTACAGACTTTGGAATAGCACTCTTATTTTTATCTGAACTGCTTCAAATTTTTTTATAATAATGTCAAGACAGTACAGATTTAAAATTATGAAGGGATTTTCTATATCTTAACTACTGTTGCCATGGCAACACATTAAACACTATTATTCCTTTTTATGTATATTCATATGTTTTTGAGGTACTTTGCATGCTTGAATTTTTATGATCTTTTGCACACATATCAGAATCGTCGGCCATTAGGGCTGGGCAAAGGCTCATTCATGGGCGTGTAGAGGGGGCTCTGTAGTGCCAAATAGAAAATGGCCATGTTCAGGGGACTCTGTAGCATATCCCTTTTCAGCTACAGTCACCAGACTTTGTACATACTGTATGTAGATCTTATCAAGCCGGACAACTTTCACACCACAGACATTAACTCCGCCCAACAAGAAGTCGGCCATTTTGGATTGTTTGAAAATGGCATGCTCTGGGTTTTGAAATACTCCTCATAGGGAATTCATCTGACTGGCACCAAACTTAGGCAATGTCATACCAAAACATTGAAGATGCTAAATTGCCAACTGATTTTTGATGTCTCAAATAGTGTCTCCATGGCAACGCGATAAAGTAACAAACAAATGGGAAGAAAGAATTGTCTCATATCTTCTGTGTGCATCGTGTGATTTACATCAAAATTGAACCGTATGTTTGGCCTTGAGAGCTGATCACATTGATGTATCTACTGTGGATCACGGTCATTGCGCCACCAACTGGCAGCAGGAAGTGTGGCCCTTACAGCAGTCTTTGAAAAAATCAATTTACATTTACACAAATTGCTTCAAAAATTTTTATGCATTGTTTTACTAAAGCCGCCAGGAGGAAATGGACCCACAGTGCTTGGGCCTGTTGATTGCTGCTTGCAGCTATATTTATTATTATTATTCTGAGACCCAAATTATCAAGAGTAACGCCTCCTACAGTTTTTAAGCTACATCCACCAAACTCGCTACAGACCTTCAGGTTGTTCTGAAGCTTTATGCCATATCTTTTTGGACTTATGGTTTCCGCACAGCGGACAATCGAAAACCGGAAAAATCCCATTCACTTACATTGACGGAATGTTCAGGTGAGCCAAGACATCCAAATTTCATCAGTCAAATTTCAAATGTACAAAAGCTTTAAGGTGCTCTATCCTATCTCTGTCTCTCTCTCTCTCTCTCTCTCTCTCTCTCCCTCCTTAAACTCATTAGCAACTAGCCGGAACACCCTTGCAACCTACTAAAACATGCTATAAATATGCTAGCAAAGCTTATCGACATGCTAAAACATGCTAAGTGTAGCTAAGTGCTGTAACATGTTAACAAAAACACTTCGCTATGTGCAAAAACATGCTAGCAACACTTAGCTATGTGCAAAAACATGCTAGCTATGCCTAGCCTAGTGCTAAAACATGCTATCAACATGCTTGAATCATGCTAAAACATGCTAGCATACCTAACTAAGTGCTAAAACATGCAAGCAATATGCCAGAATCATGCTAAAACATGCTAGTAACACCTAATTGCTAAAACATGCTAGAAACATGCTAGAAACATGCTTAAACATGTTAGCAACACCAAGCTAAGTGCTAAAACATATTAAAACATGCCTAAACATATTAGCAATGCCTAGCTAAGTGCTAAAACATGCTAGAAACATGCTTAAACATGCTAGCTATGCCTAGCCTAGTGCTAAAACATGTTATCAACATTTTAGGAACATGCTAAAACATGCTATCAACACCTAGCTAAGTGCTAAAACATGCTCGCAACATGCTAGAATCATGCTAGCAACACCTAGCTAAGTGCTAAAACATGCCAGAAACATGCTAGCAACACCTATCTATCTATCTATCTATCTATCTATCTATCTAAGCTTTTAAAACTTTTTAAAACTTTCAGACCAGGCTTTTTCAAGCCAACCTCAAAGTTTGTCTACAAACTTTATCAATCTAGTTTATAATATAATTATTGTACTTAGTCACAAATATCCTTTTTTAACAAAAAAGTAATTGTCAGTAACCCATATTGAAGTACATCTATGAGTTATTATTGGAACATCATTGCATCACAGTAGTAAAGAAAATCATGTATTCATCCAGGTCAAGGTTTCATATGTGACTTTTCTGAACTCAGGCTAACTTCAGCTTTATGATTATGTCAATGCCATTATTCTCTGTGCACCCTAAACAATGGCCTGTGTCCAGGAATGATGACATCAGCAGTCTGTAACGCCATCTGTCGGTTGGTCTCTTGTATCTGAGGGTTCTCACTCAGCTCCTTCCAGAAGTCTTCATCATGGCAAAGCTCAAACAAATCCCCAGCAACAAGGACTGTCCCCAGTGAGGTTCCATTTACCAAGACACTGACATCTCTCCCTGTGTGGCAGGAGTGGGGATGATGGATACCTTGTGGATTAAGTGGATTACTAAATTAATTTCTTTAAAAAATGATTTATTATTATAAATATTTGAGCAGTCTGTTCTCTCATTAATAGATATTACCTTTTACTAATCTAGTTTACCATATATTAACCCATTTCAACACACATTAGTTTTAACAGCACTGTATACTTAATCAGTTTTTGTGATAAATCAGGTACTATTGAATAGTTCTGAATGACTGTGTTATGATGTATTATGGCCCTACATTCTGAGTATGTATGCAAGTATGGTCACTATGTGTATTGACTTAAAGGTACACTCTGTAATTTGTTCCTCATTAAAAATTGTACTACTAATAAAATTCATAAAATCATTTTAAAACATACAGTGGCCCCAAAATTATTTGGGTTACACTTTATTTTACAGTGTCCTTGTTACAGTATAATTACAGAAAAGGTCAGAAGTTGATTTTATCACACTAAAATCATGTTAAAACACATTTTTTCACATCTTGTGGCTATATTTTTGAAACATTGAGTATTTTAATGTTTACAGATTGGCCCCATTAACTTCCATTGTAAGTGCCTCACTGTAACCCAGATTTTTTTTTTTTTTTTTAAAGGAGGGACTAGTCAAAATTAATTTGTGTGGTAATCAATAATATGCCACAAATGCTGTTGATTGAACTTAACTTGTATTGAACCCGGAATAGTCCTTTAAAGAATAAGAAAGCCAGGATGTAATTTGCAAAAGAACGTGCATAGAAAGACTGCAAGTTTGCATCCAGAATTCCAGACAAATTCTGGATGCAAACTTACAGAAATCAGCAAAGAAAGAAGCAGATCTTTCAACAGGATAACAATCCAAATCATACCAGCTGCTTTTTGAAAGAACACTTCACAAAAAAGAACATTTATTGCCCTGACATAAACCCTATAGAGTACCTATGGGATAAAATGGAAATGAAAAATGCACTGTAAAAAATAAAATAAATAAATAAATAAATAATAATAATAATAATAATAATTCGTAATTTTAACGGTAAAAGACTGTAAAAATGCTACAGTAAAAAAAACGTTCATTGGTAAATGGGCAGTTACCTTAAAATATATGGTAAATCATTTTAATATATTTAAAAAGATAATACATGTAGTGTTACAGTAAAATTGTAAAAAAAAAAAAAAAAATGTATGTAAAAAGTATGATTTTCTGTATAATTAACAGTAAAAATGTATATTATGTTTAACAAGAGAGTACATTTACTTTTTACGGTAAATTATTGTATCGGTAAAAAACAATAATCAGGCGTTCCCAGAATTCCCTGTGTGACCCAGTTCATTTCATTATATTTTATTGGAATAGTTATGTTCCTTCTTATTTTTAATATCAGTTATGTACATTGGGGTGTTCTGTGTTATATCTGATGTAGTTCAGTTAATGTTTATTACATTATTTTAATTTCACGTGTTACACTGATGGTGTTTAGTGTTTGTGTGAGTGACACTGAGCACTGTCTCAACATGTTTATTGGTCATTGTTTCAGGAAGGGCCACTATTGATGAACTTTATGTCATCATGTGCCCTTTCTTTATTTACTACGGTGATTAACAATTCATTATAAAGTAAAAAGCAGATTTTTACAGTTTCAGAAGGTTAATATATCAAGTTTATTATTTCATCGTATAAATGACAGTAATGCACCATAAAATATATAGGCATCAAAATTACATCCCATAATGTCTGAAACGTGTTTACCATATTTTTTACGGTGAATTTCTGGCAACCACAGCTGCCAGTTTTTTACCATAAATTTAACAGTCTTTTTTTTTTTTCTTTTTTTTTTTTACAGTGTGTGGATGAACTGAAAGCTTTGGTGGCCGAAACTTGGTGGAAACTTTCCGAAACTTGGTGGAAACTTTCACCACAGCTTTTACATGAACTTGTTGATTCTATGCCCTGACATTGTCATGAAGTTCTGCGAAGGATTGCAAACTAAATACAAAAACACTTGAACAGTGATCTTTCATGAAGCCATTTTCAAGTGTCCAAACAATTTGCTGTCTTAATTTCAAACCAAATATCTATTGTTTCATCATTTCCACCTTTTTTTTTTCTTGGTCCTGTAATTAAATAAATAGTACCATCAGCTTTGAAGGAACCATTGAGTTGAACTGTGCAGTAGCCCTCTTTTAACACCAAGACGCAATAATGTTGGCCGGAAATGTCGTGATTGATGCCAGACTCAGTTTTTCTTATTGTGCGATGCTTGTCCATTTGTCAGTTATAGCAGGTATAATCTGTGTTCACTAAAACACTTTCAACACTTTAGGTTTACATATTTTACTGGAGCTTCTTCAAGTTCTACGGGAAGTCACTGAGGTCAAATTAGTTGAAATCTGCGTTATAGACCAATTGCACCACCCTTTGTTTACAGAAGGCAGACAGAAGTCCAATTAAACTCTTTTCAATGAGAAATATCGTTAACGTGTTAATATATATATATATATATATATATATATCAACAGTGTGTAATAATCAAAATATCAGCTAAGACGCAAAGATGTAAGTTCACAAGGAAGAAGCTTACCTTTATTCTCATATCAGGCCAGTCAAATGCTCTTACATTTTAAAAATATTTATTTCCATTGCCATCAGTCTCGTTTTATAATCTTGGTTGCATTTTGTCTGTTCTTGTATGATTTACTGGTGTATTTGTCTTTATCATCATGTAGGCTACACTTACACTTCCTTCTCAAGCTCAAACTTTTCTGGTATTTGTTGTTATTAACAATTTTTATTGATTCCATTCACAAAATAAATAAACATAACAGAAAATACGGAATTAAATTATATACATAAAGCTCCTCCCCCTGAACAAGTGAATGTTCAGTGAGTCGGTCCACTCGGCTGCATCGAGATCATCACACAATGACTTACTCATTCCATTGACTTTATGGACATCGCTTTCTGTGGGCACGTAAATATTTTACAGCCTTCTTTAGTATCTATTCTCAATTTGGCCGGGAACATCAGTGCAAAGCTACCTTCCGTTGATGTGAGTTTCTTGCATTCCTTGAATCGATCACATTTCTCTCTTGTCGAATTCACAAAGTCTGTGAACAAGAAAATGCTGTGGTTCTTCCAAGAAAGCCTTCCTTTACTCCTCGCCTCCCGTAACACAAGATCTCCATTGGATGATCTCAGAAATTTGGCCAGAATTGATCGGGGCCTGTCTCCCATAGCAGATCTCCAAGCCGGAACTCTGTGAGCTCGCTCGATTTCCAGCTTGAGCTCGAGCAGACTCGGGAAGAGCTCATCTAGGAATTTCATCATATCTAGAAATTCCAACAATTTGGACGTTGTTTCGCCGGTTACGATTCTCAAGTTCTTCCAACTTTTCCCAAATGCACTCCATGTCTGTCTTGGTCGCTAGTGGGTTAGCAGCTAATTCCCTCTCCGATGACTCCAGATAATCAATCCGCAGAGATCGCCGTTCACACGCCCGACCCTCGCATGGCGCCACGTGACTCCTTGCCCCTCCTTTTATTTAGAAAAAGCTAAAATCTGTGTTCCAGTGAGGCACTTACAATGGAAGTGAATGGGACCAATTAGTAAACATTAAAATACTCACTGTTTCAAAATTATAGCCACAAGACGTAAACAATATGCATGTTATTATGAATTTTGTGTGATAAAATCGCTTACTAAACTTGCCATGATGATGTAATGTCAACAAACTCTAAAACCCTAAAATGATTTTAATATTTAAACAACTTTACAGCTTAAATAATACATGAGTTTTAACAGAAGAATTAATGTAAGTGCATTTATAAAATAATAAGCTTCACATTTCTGCATTTAAACCCTCCAAAAATTGGCCCCATTAACTTCTATTGTTAGGCCTTCTGTAAACTCGATTTTTCTTCTTTTTTCTTTTTTCTTTTTTCTTTTTTTTTTCTTCTTTTTTTCAAAGAAATTACGTACGAGTCAAAATAATTTTTGTGGTTATCAACATTATGCCACAAATGTTGTCTATTGAGCTTAACTTGTTTTGAACCCAAAACATTTCTTTAAGTGCATCAAGTCACTTGTCACTTGAACAGTTTCCACAAACACATGGGCAGAATAACAATAAAGGACGACGTCACGTGACGTTGACGTTTTGCATCATGGCGGCATCGGAACCAGCTTTGGCAACATCATTCATGGATCCTTTTAAAGATGTACTTGTTAAATATTTAATGCCGGAAAAATGTTATGACGAGTTTTTCTTACAGTTCAATCCTCTGCACGGTAAGAGCACATTTTACTAGATTAGTGTTAACTCGATAGCGATTCAGTGACAGAGTGAACTTCTGTCAGTGCGCCTGTCACATTAGGAATCGATTGTACTATTCATGGACAATAGACATTTTTAATCACAACGATTTTATTACACATTACATTTCTATAAAAAAAATTGTGCGAAGAAAAGGCGGGGTCGCTGGTCTGCTTCAGGATGTAAAGAGGCGTAACCAAATACATGGCACATTCTTACTGGATGCAAGTCTCATCCTGTCTTCATTAATCATCGACGATTTCCATAAAACTGTCTGAACTTCGGGCTTTTAAGTTTGTTGATCTCAGTTGTTTATGAAACATTTTGAATACAGAAGTCTGGATACTGTCAGACTAAGTAAAATTAAGCAAACACAAAGAAATTTAAACATTAAGTTTCTTAGTCTTTTAGATCTTGTCTTAAACAGTTCTTCCAACTCTGAATGGCATTTCAGAACCGTAAAGGGACAGTTCGCCCAAAAATGAATTTTCTTGAAAATTTGAAAACATATATATATATATATATATGTATATATATATATATGGCATTTGCAATCCTGGGCTGACGCTCAACAACCATAGACTTCTCTTAGCAACTGACTGAAAAAAAAAAAACAGGGAGTAAAGAAATCTAAATGCTTTCTGCTCGCAGTTTTAAAGGGATAGTTCACCCAAAAATGTAAGTTATCTCATTTACTCACCCTCATGCAATCCCAGATGTGTATGACTTTCTTTCTTCTGAATGCAAATGAAGATTTTTTAGAAGAATATTTCAGCTCTACAGGTCCATACAATGCAAGTGAATGGTGACCAGAAATATGAAGGTCCAAAAAGCACATAAAGGCAGCATAAAAGTAATCCATAAGACTGCAGTGGTTAAAGCCATGTCTTCAGAAGTGATATAAGTGTGGGTGAGAAACAGATCAATATTTGAGTCCTTTTTTACTATAAATTATCTTCTCTGACCATTATGTGGAGATATGCACAAAGAATATGAATCACCAAGAACAAAAGTAGAAGAATGTTGACGATCTGTTTCTCACCCACAGTAAATGATGAGAGAATTTTCAATTTTGGTGAACCATCACTTTAGAACTGCAAGCAGAAAGCATTTAGATATCTTTATTCCTGGTTTTTCAGTCAGTTGCTAAGAGAAGTCCATGGTTGTTGAGCATCAGCCCAGGTTTGCAAATGCCATGTTTATTTAAAGATTTTAATATTATATTTATTTTTTCAATTTTACATGTTTTAAAATGTTAAACATCATCTGCATTCTTATTTAAAAGATAAAGTCTGTTTGCGGAGAAGGTTGTGTTACAGTGCATCCGGAAAGTATTCACAGCGCTTCACTTTTTCCACATTTTGTTATGTTACAGCCTTATTCCAAAATGGATTAAATTCATTATTTTCCTCAATTCTACAAACAATACCCCATAATGACAACGTGAAAGAGGTTTGTTTGAAATCTTTGCAATTTATTAAAAATAAAAAACAGGGAAAAAAAATAAAACCCCACACATGTACATAAGTATTCACAGCCTTTGCTCAATACTTTGTTGAAGCACCTTTGGCACTAATTACAGCCTCAAGTCTTTTTGAGTATGATGCTACAAGCTTGGCACACCTATTTTTGGGCAGTTTCTCCCATTCTTCTTTGCAGGACCTCTCAAGCTCCATCAGGTTGGATGGGGAGCGTCAGTGCACAGCCATTTTCAGATCTCTCCAGAGATGTTCAATCAGGTTCAAGTCTGGGCCACTCAAGGACATTCACAGAGTTGTCCCGTAGCCACTCCTTTGTTATCTTGGCTGTGTGCTTAGGGTCGTTGCCCTGTTGGAAGATGAACCTTCGCCCCAGTCTGAGGTCCAGAGTGCTCTGGAGCAGGTTTTCATCAAGGATGTCTCTGTACATTGCCGCATTCATCTTTCCCTCGATCCTGACACAGCATGATGTTGCCACCACCATGTAGGGATGGTATTGGCCAGGTGATGAACGGTGCCTGGTTTCCTCCAGACATGACGCTTGCCATTCGGGCCAAAGAGTTCAATCTTTGTTTCATCAGACCAGATAATTTTGTTTCTCATGATCTGAGAGTCCTTCAGGTGCCTTTTGGAAAACTCCAGGCGGGCTGTCATGTGCCTTTTACTGAGGAGTGGCTTCCGTCTGGCCACTCTACCATACAGGCCTGATTGGTGGAGTGCTGCAGAGATGGTTGTTCTTCTGGAAGGTTCTCCTCTCTCCACAGAGAAATGCTGGAGCTCTGTCAGAGTGACCATCGGGTTCTTGGTCACCTCCCTGACTAAGGCCCTTCTCCCCCGATCGCTCAGTTTGGCCGGGCGGTCAGCTCTAGGAAGAGTCCTGGTGGTTCCAAACTTCTTCCATTTACGGGTGATGGAGGCCACTGTGCTCATTGGGACCTTCAATGCTGCAGAAATTTTTCTGTACCCTTTCCCAGATCTGTGCCTCGATACAATCCTGTCTCAGAGGTCTACAGACAATTCCTTGGACTTCATGGCTTGGTTTGTGCTCTGACATGCACTGTTAACTGTGGGACCTTATATAGACAGGTGTGTGCCTTTCCAAATCATGTCCAATCAACTGAATTTACCACAGGTGGACTCCAATCAAGTTGTAGAAACATCTCAAGGATGATCAGTGGAAACAGGATGCACCTGAGCTCAATTTTGAGTGTCATGACAAAGGCTGTGAATACTTACGTACGTGTGATTTTTTTTTTTTTCATTTTCTATTTATAATACATTTGCAAAGATTTCAAACAAACTTTTTTCATGTTGTCATTATGGGGTATTGTTTGTAGAATTTAGAGGAAAAATAATGAATTTAATCCATTTTGTGAAAAAAGTGAAGCGCTGTGAATTCTTTCCGGATGCACTGTAAGATCGCCTAAAATCATGGCCAGGGGTGCCTAAACCTTTGTGTACAGCCATATTGCAAATCTTACTGAGGTTGACAGAAGGCTGCTTTTTGGTTCTCTGCAGTTGATTGTTTGAAGATTGTAATCAGCAAAGGCCTGGGCATTGGTATTATCCTTGGCTCAGTGTTAGGTAAGCAAAATTTACTCTTTGCACTTTACAACACACAAACAATTTCCTCTAACACTGATGTTTTTGTGTATGTTTATTGGTAGTGAAGCTACCTCAGATTCTGAAGCTGATCGGTGCTAAAAGTGCTGAAGGCCTGAGTTTTAACTCTGTTCTACTGGAGCTGTTTGCTATCACAGGCACCATGGCCTACAGTATAGCCAACAGCTTCCCTTTCAGGTACAAACAGTTCTTTATAAGTGTAATTACAATGCTTTTCATCTGAATGATAAGGTACATGTTTGTTCATACACACCATACTTTTATACTGTAACTATTAAAACCAGTGAAAACTGGTAACTGGACACAGAAAGATGCAATGCATATTAATGTAGTTATTTTTGACAGTGCCTGGGGTGAGGCCCTTTTCCTCATGTTTCAGACAGTGATCATTTGTTTCCTCATCCAGCACTATGGAGGAAACACCATCAAAGGTAAGCTAATTAGACGTATGTGACGAGGAGGGCGTGGCCGGCGCTGAATCAGATAATCAGTGGGAGAGTGAGATAAAGGGGAGGCTGAGACACCAGTTCGAGAGAGAGAGACGCATGTGGCTGCGCTGCGTGTGTGTGTTTGTTTGTTTTATCTTGAGTTTTACATTAAACTTTGTTGACTGTTCAGCCGGTTCCCGCCTCCTCCTTGCCCATCCTTTAACTGTTACAGTGGTGCCGAAACCCGGCAGGGAGGAGGGATGTGCCGTCGCGGAGTCCTCACCGCTGCCATCCACCAGGGCAGCGCAGTCCACCAGGGGTCGGAGGCTCGCTGCTGTCTGCCAGAGGCTCCCCGGCCTGAATCGGGCAGGGGAGGAGTGTGATGAGGAGGAGGGCTTTGCCGGGCCGTGAGGGTGCACGGCCAGCGCTGAATCGGATGATCAGCGGGAGAGCGAGATAAAGGGGAGCCGGAGACGCCAGTTCGAGAGAGAGCAAGATGAACGCGGCCGAACAGCATGTGTGTGTGTTTGTTTTATGTTGAGTTTTACAGTAAACTTTATGTTGACTGTTCAGCTGGTTCCTGCCTCCTCCTTGCCCATCCTTTAACTGTTACAACATGTCTTAATACTTTAGGAAACTTTGAAAATCATAATTTCACGTGTCATTGGTTTTGTTTTTACATTTTGACTGTGCTGACGGATATGGTTATTCACAGGTTTGGTGTTTCTGCTAGTCTACCTTGGTCTGTTGGCAGTTCTCATCTCTCCCTTGACCCCCCTGTCTATTGTCACTACCATGCAGGCCTCCAATATGCCAGCCATCATCTTTGGACGGGTAAGCTGGATAAGCCCTGTTTAACAGTTGACCCAGTAGAAATGCATCAATCTGATTTTTTCTGTCTTCAGTTAATTCAGGCTGGCACCAACTACAGAAATGGCCACACTGGGCAGCTTTCAGCCATCTCAGTGTTTCTACTGTTTGCAGGTTCCCTAGCACGTATATTTACTACGGTGCAGGTATAACCACAGTAAAGAATTACCATGCAATACCTTAGATTGTTGGTTTTGTCATAGCTTAGTAGCTTACAATTGACCTTCATTGAGTTTTGTATTTTAAATTAGTTTGAAATGTACCCAACCACATGCCACATTTTTTCTAACATCATTCCCTCATAGGTCCAATAGAGCAGTGATTTTGTTATTGTAATAATTTAGGTTGATATGTCTCTGAACAGGAAACAGGAGATACCCTGATGGCTGTCACGTACATCATTTCCTCTTGTTGTAATGGTGTGATCGCTGCTCAGGTCCTTTACTATTGGAACAGCAGTCCTGCCCTTAAGAAGAAGGCTGAGTAGATCCTAAAAAAGGTGACACGCAGGCAGATTTCTAATTCAGTGACCACTATGTGCTATGAACAACAGATATAGTGTGAAATGTCTCCTAATCAAAATGACGGTTCTAGTCAAATTGAGCTCTGTCCCTTGATCAATTGTTAAAGGAATTTTTAACATATCATGCAGCATGCACAAACAGGCTGGTACGAACACTGTATAAATATTCATGTATTTCAGGTTCTTTTAAATGGACCAAAAAGTCAGTATATAGTATAGTGGGGGTTCTTTCTATAAATTGTAGTATTGTTTTTTTCTTCTCTTTTATTTACTCTTTGTTCGGGTAGTGGGCTACATATTCAGCACTTGGACCATTTTCTCAGCTCAGGGAAGGGAACGGTGTCTATGGTATTCTTTCTTTCAACCCCACACCTACAAACTTATGTAATGATTTTATTTAAAAAAATAATAATAATAATCCTTGTTTTATGATTGACATACTGTATTGCCTATGACATCACCCTGGCTAACTGTATATTTGCCAAAGCCCATGTACTAGAAATTATTTTCCTAATTATTCTCCTTCATTCCTGCTGATGTATTGAAGGATTGGTTGGATAGCCAGTTAGTGACTGCTACAGTTGATAACAGCTCTTAGTGTCTATCAAAATAAATACTAATTTAGTAATGCATTACAAATATATAGTATTTTGATATGGCATAGATTTTGAACTCAACACTAAATCTGTGGGGCAACACAGCAGAGTGAAATGAGATTACAATTCTAGAATTGTAAATGTGTGCATATTTTAAATGTCATCGTACGTGATGTACATTTGTCATTGTATGCTAAAGGCTGTCCTGCTAGAATTAAATAGTTCCCATCGTTGGTTGTCCCCTCTGTGTAGACAAATCTACCCCCATGAACACTATTTTAAGTCTTCCAGAAACTCGGAGCTGTTAGCCCTAGGCTATTATTTTGTAGTCGACAATATAAAGGATTTTTCTTAATGTTATGGAGAAGTATTTTAGTGGGTCACTATTCTATTGTATTTCAGTGGGAAGTATCAATGCATGCATGCCATTTTGAATGAGGGATGAATTGTAAATAATAGTTGGAACTGGGTAAAATTTACTACAAAGCAGTAGTACATTTTTTTTAAATATAGTAGTGTTCAGCCATCAAATGCCAGTTGTTTCAAGCTGTCTCCAAGTGAAAGGAAATTCATTTGAATGCTTTTGACCATTGAGTAAAACATGTCCATCAGATAATGTGTTCATTGCTCTTTTTTTTTTTTTTTTTTTTAAATTCAAACTACATTTCCTGTAGTTTGAAATGCTTAAAAAAAAAAAAGCTGCATACACTTGTAGACAGTTTAATAAAAGTTTATATTCTTTTTTTAAATTGTCTTTCACATTTTGGGTTGAAGGACATGATTGTGATACATATTTATACCACCAGAGAGAGGCAAAGAGTTGCATCAACTACAAATACAGATGTGAGGCATTTGTATCCTTTAGCTTAAGGATTTTCAAGGGGGCCAAATATAGACTCTATGGGGTCTGTGGACAATTTAAGAAAAAAAAGTATTTTTTACTAAATGTAATTTTAGGGCTGTCAAAGTTAACACATAATTTGCATATGTTTATGCAAATTATATTATATTAACGCTATTTTTATGTTTACCTCATTTGAAACCATTACAGTTTGATTCTGCTCCCTAAAGACCAGTTGGATCTTTGGATGAGCACCATAGGTGTTTAAAACTTATCAATACTTAGGAAACATACACACTGCAGTTCCTCAGCTTAGTTCCTGTTTATCAGTAAATGACAGTCACGCCTCACAAACACCACTGGCTTGTCAGGATGCTCAAACCAAGTAATTTTTGATGGAGCCACAGTGTTTACATATTTAAGGGAAATCAACCTACCAATGGTTTTGTTGTCTCTGAACATAAGGCTAAAATTGTATTGTAGCATTGAAAAAAATCTAAAGACTGCTTTTTGCCCCTGTGTGCATCCTCTCCTTATTAAAGAGTCCATTCTTCCTAATGTAGCAAATTATCTATTGTTTATTTTATTGGATATTTGTGCAGCCTTGACATGATTTATCATCCTGTTCTCATTTAATGTTGCAGGTGATTGGTTGGCATTCCTGCATTACAGAACATTTTTGTATGTGGGGTTCCTCAAGGTTCAATTTAGTTTAATTATCTTTATATTTGCTGCCCCTTGGCTCAATTTATGCTGATTATACATAATTGTGCCTTTCTTTGAATCCTGATGATGACCTCTCTTTTAAATCCCTTTTTGATTGCTTGATGTTAAATGTCAGATAGCTAAAAACCTTACCCATTTAAATGAGAAGATAGAGATAATCTTTTTTTGACACAAGTGGATGTCTTAAAGTTATAGTGAACGCAAATGAAGATTTTTAGAACAATATATCAGCTCTTTTGGTCCTTACAATGCAAGTGAAATGTGACCAAAACTTTGAAGCTCCAAAAGCACATAAAGGAGGCATAAAATAATCCGTATGACTCCAGTGGTTTAATCAATGTCTTTCAAGCGATACTATAGGTGTGGGTGAGAAACGGATCAATATTTAAGTCCTTTTTTACATTCTTTTGTTTTTGTTGATTCACATTCTTCGTGCATATTGCCACCTACAGGGTAGGGTGAAAATGTTATAGTAAAAAAGGACTTAAATATTGATCAGCTAACAAACTGCTTCTTATGTGGTTAGATGTCTGTTTGCAATTTCGGCTGCATATTCACAGAGTCAACTCGGGGACAACATTATGTTCAGTTTCGTAGCTAGTGTTGTTCCTATGGACACCACGGGTAGCAGAAAGTGTCAGACTTGATGGCTTTTTTTTTTTTCCAACAATATAAAACACACCTATTGTCCATTATGCTCTTGGCAGACCCTTTCTCAGAAAAATAATTTACTAGATAGTAAATATATTGTGTTTTTTATTATTATATTGTTAGCTAAAGATACAAGGTAATGGGGCTTGGTTTGATTCTGTGAGAGTGGTCAGCTAAATGAATTTGCTATTATAATGCATACTGCTGGATAACAGGCCAAAAGTAGATACAACTGCTAGAAAGGAATGTGATCTCAATTTAGAACTAGAAAAATGTATTTAATTGTTAAGAGTCTGTGTTTTGGGAGGTCTTGCACAGAGTGTTTGTTTTCTCTGATGGTGAGATCTTGCATCTTTTTTTCCCCAGGTCTACTAGGAAGCCTTGTAAGCTGTGTTTTGCCCATGTTCTTATCTCACCTCACCTGAGAAGGAGAGTGTTTCCCATATCCATATCTCTTAATCAGCGGTACGCATCACCTCACCACTTACTGTATGTGGCGTGCTTGACAAATGATTTATCCGGCCTATAAAAAGCATATTACATGTATCAGACCAGATTGTCAGAGACTCTCAAGATCTTTAGATCTCAGCTTCTTTTCCATCAAAGCATAAAGAATGCTAACATCACAAAAGTACATCTGCAAAACAAACTAATGTAACATTTGATGCACTATAAAATCACAGGTCTTTATCTTTTATTGGGAAATAGTAACCTTGAGTATCTTGTTTCACTCTGCCTCACCATTTCACCCCACCTCCTTCTCCCTCACTTTGCTGCAAGACCAGTCTAGCCCAGGGTGTGGTGCACTCATTAGTGTTAGCTGTCAATCACTCTTTCATTGCTGGGTAAACACTTCCTCTAGTAAACACATTAACCCAACAGAAATGTACACGTGCTCTGTCAAAGCCTGCTACATCTGCACAGAATGGTGGGTTTTGAACTTTGGGGTCTCTGTTATACAGCACATTCAACATACCAAAACTGATGTTCTCCTAGTTTGGTCAAGCCCTCTGAGTGTTTATTAAATGGGCTTAAAGAGGGGCCAATCATATAGGACACATTTTGTGTTCCACTGTACACAAGATTGTTGGTCCATGTAAACAAGCATTAGATGGATGTCTTTACCATTGCTGTATACACTAAAAGTAATAACCATATACTCAGCTTCTTCTATGGCTTCTTAGATTCATTATGACAAAACACCCAATTTACAGGGGTTATCAAGGTTATCTCCACAAAAACAAATGGTTATAGCATTAGCTTTGGCAACCATGACATAAAATAAATCTGGTTGACTACCGCTTTAGCCCTATGCCAATTCTTAGAAGTAGATACGTTTTGTTGACAAGCTGGAATCTGTGTGTCTCATTTTATTCAGAACTGGGTAATGAATATACCACTAGGTAATGCATATACCACATCCAAATGGATTTAGGGCTGATTTTTCAACAATCAAAAAATTCTTTTAGCCTATTTTTTGTTTTATTTAAATTTCTATCAAATTTAATTGTGTAATCTTTAACTAAATTAAGTTACGGTGGCTCAGTAGTTTGCACTGTCGCCTCAGCAAGAAGGTCCCGGGTTTGAGTCCTGGCTCAACTGGGCCTTTCTGTGTGGAGTTTGCCTGTTCTCTCTGTGTTTGCGTGGGTTTCCTCCACAAGTCCAAAAACATGCAGATTAATTGAATTGGAGACTCTAAATTGCCCCGCTGGTGTGAGTGAGAGTCCCCCAGCCACTGGGGGATGTGTCAGGAAGGTCATTTGGTGTAAAACCTGTGCCAAGTCAAATATGTTGATCACAGATGGTCCACTGTGGCAAACCCTAAAGGGAGCAGCCAAAAGTAGAAGAATGAAATTGAAATGCATAAATTAAAAAGATAATATATATATATATATATATAAAAAATTTTTTAAATAAGGCTGCTTCAACAGGTTGCATATTTTTTTGGCTATAAACTTCTACATTTGGCAAGTGGCAGACACAACATACACTGTTATCAGATGAGTCTTGCCACCCTCCTGTTGTTGCGTGACAGGCTGTACTCATCTAGGCTGACTCACACACATGCGTGTATCCATTGCTGGTGGCATTTCAACCAACCGTTGCGGCTCTGTTAAAAAAGGGGAAAAAAATTACGCCCACTCACTCACCTGTGTGTACACAACGTGTAAGGCATGACTGACAAGCCATTGTACAGGTGAGTGATGAAGCAGGTCTTATTATCAGGGCTATCACTAAAATTCACAGGGGCCGGCACAATATTGTTATGGGTGGGCCTAGAGGACCTTTGTGCCCCCCATCCCCCACCTTGTCCCCACCGAACAACAGCCCTGCCTTTAATACAGCCATTCCTTTTTTAGTGTAGAACCGTGGACAGTTTGAGAATGAAACTGGCATAAAGCCTGCTTAAAAAAATAGTTCACCCAAAAATTCTATTATTTACTCAACCTCACGTCTTTTCAAACCTGTATGCTGTTTTTTTTTTCTTTGTAACACAAAAGGAGAAATTTTTACAAATATTTTGCAACTCTTTTCCATACAAGTTCATAGTTTACATTTAGTGACCATGGCTGTCAATCTCTAAAAAGGACACCAAACAGCACCATAAAAGTAATCCATATGAGTTGTGCGCTATATTTTAAATCAGACGATGGCTTTGTGTGAGAACTATTATTCCCAAATAATCTTCCCCTCCACCAAAGCACTGAAATTCCATTTACAATCACGTTGAGATTAAAAAAATGACACCTCATCATGTTACAGCAGTTTTTATGTAATTGACGGGAAAACAGCATTGGTTCTTACTAGGCATGTCATAAAATATCAATATATAAATTATTGATCGGCACATTGTTTTATTGACACGTTTTTGTGGCATCGATATATTAACAAGCTGACATTTAAATCAGAAGCCTAATTTGTGTGCTTTCCAATTCACTGTCTGTTTGCCTTCCGTTTAATATAGTCTGGCGAAATAGCTTCGGGAGACCACAAGGGGGTGATATAACATTTACTGTACTCAATACTGAAGGACCGTGTCGATGGGGTACAGTTGGCAATCCAAAGTTGTGAATCTAGTCACCATACACACAAAAGTTACAAGGGTTTTTGTACTTCCTCAAGAAGGAACAAAGTGACATTGATGAGTTTGTAGGTTAGTTTACGAAACTGGTGCAACTATGCAAACTGAACGTTTAGAAATGGCGACGTTTATTATGTAATTTCTTTGTACCTTTGAAGAGGTTTCATTCAAGTTGTCAAACCACAACAAGACATACTTGTAATAGATAATACAATGTGTAGGCTATATGAAAGATACATATACACAATATATCATCCAGTAATGGCTAGAATAAATAATCTTTGTCCTTTGATAATGATTTGGGTCGATTTAATGTAAAACTATGTGAGTTGCACTCCGTGGCACTACAGAATTTTGAGCAGCCTCCAGAGTTGTAAGTAGCTAGGAGTCGTAGGCGTGTTCTACATGGAGGTACGTGGAGGGTGCGTACCTCCATAGAAAATAACAGTTTCTAATTTTAGAACACGCCATGTTGTCCGCTAGACGTGTCCAGTGTGCAACCCCCTTTAATTTACCCTGCTGCTTACACAGAGTTTTGTTGAGAAATATGTTTGAAGAGACAAATACAACTAGCAAATACAATTTTACGAACAGCCCTATTTCTATCTGAAAAATGCAGATATATTTTCATAATCATTGGGGAAATTTTCTGATTATCGACGCAGGAAAAAGGCATCGACCCCAAGCCTAAATCTTACATTTTTCATTAGTGAGCGTGACACACAGATTTGAATATGCGGGATGTAGAACGAGATTTGAGCAGTGGCAGAGGAATATTATCAGTGAATAACAACCTAATTTATGTTCCTCACACAAAGCTGTTGTATGTTTCAGAAGCCATGGAATATTGTGAATGCATTGTACTGACTTTTATAGTGTTCCTTGGTCCTTTTTGGAGCTTGACAGATGTGGTCACAATGAACTGTCGTTAGCTGGGTGAAGATTCTTCATAAACTCATGGGTTTGGAACAAACATGGGGGCGAGTAAATTATGACAGAATTTTTATTTTTTGGGTGAACTACTCTGCTTGAAATTCTGAACTTGGCTGTGGCCAACAATTTACCATGCTGCAAGCTAGGCATGATCAGAAATTAAACTTAGTTGTAGGTAACGTGCTTATGTGACTTTTTGTGTTTTGTGTGTAAATTATTTTAAATGTAGGCTAAATGAAACAGAAGGTTTATGAAGGAATATAAAGTCTACATTTAACAGTAATTTTGTCCGTTCATATTCGTAATCACCACGTTCATGGCTGTTTTCATTTCACCTGTTGGGCAGTGAAGCGTCAATATCTTGTGTGCGTGCAGGAGGGGAGCGGCTCTTTAGACTTCCCTCGGAATGCATGTAAATAATACGCACCCCCTAGTCTCCAGAGCAACCATTAATATCTCGTTTCCGGGTTTTATGACGAAACAGTAACAGGGCTGTCAACGGATTGTCATCTTTTATTTTGGAAGGGAAGAAAAAAAATGATTAACAAATAACGCAGCAACAATCGTGCCAACATATGGCGCTCATTCAGTCAATTCCTTGACACCGAATTTTAGCTTTTATCTTCAAACTGGCAACCCACGACTTTCCACGGTAACAGTTTATTGAAGCTTCACTAGTCGTTGCTAAGAGATCGTATGTTTCTCACCAGAAAATCCAGCACCCCCACCTTTTTCTACACCCATATTCGCCCTTTTAACCCCCTACCACCCCATAGTCAAAGCCGTCAAACGAGATAAGCGCATATTCAGCTCTTTCGAGAACAAAGTGGGCTTGATTTTCTCCCTTTTAGCATTTTAAACAAATATGGAATGGACAACATATTACTTAGATTGCATCTAATGCTTGAGAACACGCTTGAATTTTATCAGAGTAAATGAAAGTTCACCCTCATCCCACCCCCTCCCTTCGCCCTCCGATTAGCGGCAGCGAGCTCTTACATTTTCATGAGAATGACATCAGGAGGTGAAGGGGTTAAATCCGAAGAGAAAACGCGGAGAGGCGACGGCAACGCTAATTTTCTGCGCAGCGGGAAGCGAGAAAAGAGAACAAAGTGGTCCTAGGGAGCCTCTGCGGATTCAGTGGCTTACTATGTACACCTGCGAGCTCAAAAGCAACGGACAATGTGCCTCCGAAACGGCCAATTACGGCCGGGACAACAACCCGATTTTAATCTAGAGAGAGAGAGGGTTATACAGAGGTGCACTGTGAATTTGAGTGGAAAGTTGATGATTTCGCCCATACATAGGTCCATCTTGTGACACTGAATATTTTGTCCTTTCTCAGACCACCCAGGTGCATTTTAACCCTAAAAAGGGGCAAGAACATGAATGATACCTCAGAAAAAAAAATATGTATTGCCATTTTCAAACACATCAGGAACCATATAATACATTTCCATGTTTTTCTTCAAAATATTGCTGTAATTTTTCATCTTGCAGAAAACATGAAAGATAGGAACGTTTGCCTTGAGGTCAGCTCCCAGATAGCACACCTATACACCTCTTAGATGTCTGTTGTATCTTTTCATCTGGAAAGCATCAGAGTCTAATTGACATCTTCTAAACATCTTAAAATCAGATTTACAAATATTCGAAATCATAAATGTTTCGAAGTCATCTGTTGACTATCTTATTGACATCCGAGAGGAAACGTCTCAGAGGTATTACAGATGAGCAAACAATGTAGAAAAATACATCTTCCAGATGTAAGCACACATCAAAAAGACATCTGGGTGATGTACGTGTGCCGTCAGGGCTGCCTTCTTAAAACTGGTGCCATACTTTTAAAGATTGTGAGTTTTTATACAAAGCCACTTGACCTCAGTATTTGCAGGGACCCTCTTTTTAATAAAAAAAACAATTTCACAAAAATGTGACCTACCAACTTACTGCTCCTCGTGCAAAAATCAAAGTTACAATGGGGCCAATTTTTTGGAGTGTTTAAATTCAGAAATGTGAAGCTTAAAATTAAAAAAAAAAAAGCACACATTATTTATTCTGATAAAACTTGTGTATTTTTCTAGCTGTAAAGTTGTTTAAATTGTCACTTTTATGGACATCTTAGGGGTTTACAGTGTTACCTAATGGCAATGAATTTGTAAAACTGCCTATAACTTTACACAGAAAAGGTTAAGCAATTTTATCACAATAAATCATGTTAACACTCATTGTTTACATCTTGTGGCTATACTTTCGAAACAGTATATCAATATTTACAGATTGGCCCTCATTCACTTCCCAGATTTGTGCTTCTTGATTTGATGTCATCACATTTAACTTTCACAAAGATTTGTTCAACATAAAAAAAAAAAAAAAAAAAAAGCGCGAGACCAGAGATGTGTCATTGATGTCATTTTTATTTTGTGGGGGTTTTTCCAATTCTGTAAAATTGGCCCTTATAAGAGCCACACAAATCAAGAAATATACACTGTACAAAAAATTAAAGCTATTTATTAACTAGATTAAAACCACTTAATCTTTTTTTATTTTTTTTTTATTTAAACAGCAATATGTAAACTTACTTCGATGGCAATGTAAACATGAATTTCATTCTTAAATTACCACAGAACTGACCAAAACATTAGTAACTAACTGACCGCAGCTTTAAAATTGTCATACATCAGACTGACAAACTTATATTTTCGACTGCCATTAAAAAAAAAAAAATTAAAAAAAAAAAACGTACGGATTTTAAAACAAATTCCAAGACTTTGACATAAGCATTTTAAACGTTTTGCTGCAAGGATTTGAGGAATTACCAAGACCACAGTACAACAAAATCCATGCTGCTCAAAAATAATCAGTCAAGTGTTCTCCATTGAACACACTGATCAACCATTCTGTGCTTAATGCCATGGCAGAATGAGAAAGACCAGATTAAACAGTCTAATAGTCTATAAATAGTCTAAATAGTCTACTCTAATGAAGTGCATTGACTGAGAGTGAAGATCAGCACCTTCAGTGGATCAGAGTTTGACCCATAAGATGGAAAGGCTGAAATGTTAAGCAAAACAAACTCAACATTTAGCAGTGTGAAAATATGGCTGAAAAGAAAATTATAGGAGTGCAATTTCCTTGGAGACTACAACAGAATTCACAAACATGAAGCATGCTCACACTGATATGGTGAATAAGATGATCCATCAGTTAAGAGGAAAACTTAAAGGCAGCTAGTGACAGCTAAATTAAATGACTGTCCGATCTCAATTGCAAATTGGACAGCAGTTCCAAATATTTCTAAATAGATGAGGCAATGTTACAGCTGCTGTCATTCTCCCATTTCTGTGAAGAAAACCCTGAGATTGTCCAAAATACTTCACTGTATCATCCCATACTACTAAACATACAGTGTAAAAAAAGACTTTAAAAAGGTCAACTTGGCACAGTATGTAGCGGAGTGATGGGTCAAGCAGGTTTGGGCATACAAGGGAAATCAGGGTTCACAAAACAAAGCTAGTTCTCACACTCCTCACATGGATTGTATGTCACTGGCCATTGCGAGCATAACTGGCTGACCTGTTTTCAGAGTGCCCAATGTTCTGCCCTGTTCTGTACCCAAGTTAGATTTCTGATCATGATTGCCCACTGCTTCATAAACAGCCTGTGTTCAAAACAATGCACAGAACACAACAGAACACTGTAAAATCTAATATTAGTATGATAAAGCACAGAGATGTCCTAATACAGATGCATAAAAAAGTGTGCATTTAAAAAAAGGCAAAATGACAATGTCCATCATGAGAAATTAGGAGTTCGAGAGGTGTGAAAGATAGTGAGAACAGTACATCTACATTTTCTATAGAAAGTTCAGCATACTTCAAGGGAGGTAGCAAATGACCAAAAGTGTTCTAATCATCCATCAGTAATCCATAAAGGCTATATGTGGCACAGTGGTCCCTGTAAGGGTCCAGCTAGTTTCCCAAACTTCAGATGTGAGTGAGGGGAACAGTTCCACCAAGATAGTGCTGCTGGACACCAGGGTAGGCCCTCTGGTTTGAGCCATCACTGTTGTCACCCCCTGGAATATACATGCTGATCATGTCCCTCAGTTCCCCTTGGAAAGCCCCACGGTGGTGGTTTGGTGCTCCAGTAGGGGAATGGGATAGGGGTTCAGGTTTAACCATAGACATCACTGGACTGGGCTGCTGAGGGCTGCCATTGTAGGACATTTGGCTGTGGACAGAAGTTACCAATTAAAAGGAGGATATTAATTATGTTGGTTGTCTAATTTTACAGAAATCTGCATAGCATGATTATCATTAAACACGCAAAAACATGGCAATTTGAGAATGTCTACCATCCTTACATAAACGCCTCTGCATTTGGTCCAAGTAATGCTGACAAGCAAATAACAAGTCTACACAGGTTAGGCCAGCTAAGATGTGGTGACTTTAAGAGAAAATCTATAAATAAGTGCTGAATAAATGGGAGGACATGATCAAATTAAGTGACTAGTTAAGAGTACGCATTCAGCACATAAGGTTGTTTAAGAAATGTTAACTTCAATGAAACTTTCATAGCCTTTATACACACACACACACACACAAAAAAAGCGGTAAAGAAGTAAAAGTAGCAAGTAAATGGTAACACTTTTACAATAAGTTTCCATTTCTTAACATGAACAACGAACAATAATTTAACATTAAAATTGAATAATGCTAACTTCAACATGGTAATACATTTTTAAAATCAAAAGTTGTATATGTTAACATTAATGCACTATGAACTAGCATGAACAATTGTATTTGTATTAAACATTAAAGATGAATAAAATGCTGTTTATATATATATATATATATATATATATATATATATATATATATATATATTTTTTTTTTTTTTTTTTTTTTTTTATACACACACACTGTTCATAGTTTATGATATTTAATGCATTTACTAATGTTAATAAATGGAACTTAATTGTAAAGTGTTACCAGTAAACTTAAAAACTAGAATTAAAAATATCAATTAGGCTAATCTCTGTTTGGTAAAACGGCTATTTAAACAGACACGCTTTGGATTGTTGACAACTTTTTTGGATTCCTCCACTTGCTAACAGCACCGGGTAAACAGGTGAATTTAAGCGGTGTATGGTCATCAATACGGTTTCCATGTCATACAGGACTCATTCTTGTTCCTGGAGTTTATCAAGCATGCTTTCCCAAATCAGAAAACACTCAAACCTGTAAGAGCTGGCGCCGTTCATGTATGTCTGTGCTGAGGGGTACTGAAGAGCTGACAGTTCGTAGCGGTGCAGTTGCTGCGGGTATCCCAGAGTTTCCCCCTGCATGCCCATGTAACCACCCGTGTGGCCCCAGCCATAACCGTCCATTCTCGGGCTCCCACCTTGTCCCTGTGCCACGGCGGATGCCAACAGGTTGCCGGCCGCGAGAGGATATTTGCCTACGAGATTGTCCTTCTTGAGGAGAGGTTTGGTCTTGCGCCGAGGTTTATATTTATAATCGGGATATTCCTTCATGTGTACGGCGCGCAATCGTTTTGCCTCGTCGATGAATGGCCGCTTTTCCACGTCCGTCAGAAGTTTCCATTCCGCCCCGAGGCGTTTGCTTATCTCGGAGTTGTGCATTTTGGGGTTCTCCTGTGCCATTTTTCTCCGCTGACCCCGCGACCACACCATAAACGCATTCATGGGGCGCTTCACTTTGTCCATGGGGTCGCCGCCGGGTGGACAGGCCGTTTTTGAACCAACCCCGCTGACTGGATGAGACATCCCTGGACTGTGCTGGAAAGAATGGGGTTGACCCGCGGTCTTCAGTTCATGCTCCATCATGCTGTACATCATGCTACACAGTGGAGTCTCAATGCGTAAAGTGGCCAAACTAGTCTAATCAGGTCAAACAAATGCAGGTGAAGACTCTTTACAGCCGGGATTGTCTGACCAAGTCAAACGCCAAAAAAGCAGCTATCAGAAAAGAATTTCAGAATGAACCATTAATTTCTTTCTTTGATTAACATTTCTTTGAATTAAAAGTTAGTTTTTTTTTCTTCTTCTTCTAAGATATAGTAAAAAGTGCGCGAAATGTGACTCAGTCACAGCTATTTGTCTCTCACAACTCAACTCTTTCCACGAACCACTTGTTGAGTAGCAATAGCTTGTTGTCCACGCTGCACCAACTGTATAATTGTATTCCAAGTCTGACCAATGAATGCTCAAAAGCTTTCTCTTTGCTTATTTACATAACAGTTGTAGGGGTGTGGCATTTTACGTAGGCGATTACTTGTTGCAAGAGGACGAAATCGAGGCTCGTGTTATTGTTCAGAGAATATTAATTATTTATTACTAATATATATATATATATATATATAATACATTTTTTTCTTCTTCAAATAAACAAGTCTTTGAAAAAGTGCACACAAATGTTGCTATCTTTGTTCCATGAATCACTTTCTATGACTTAATAGTTTCACTTTACACCTTTACACTTTCTGTGCCTTTTATTGTGGTCGCAAAAGACCTTAACCCTTTCATCCTTGGGTCATGGGAACAAGGGAAATCAGAGGGGGAGATTTTTTTTGTGGTAACTGGCAGTGCAAAACTCTGCATGCACTTTTTAATTAGTTTTAACTGAAACAGTTATTGTTCTGTGTGAGTGGTGTTAAACTGTGTGTTTTTCCAATTATATGTGTGTTTTCTGAGTGCATTTATGTTAAATGTCTGACAGTACAATAAAAAAAAGATGTTTGCTGCTCGTTTAATTAATTAAAATGAACTAAAGCAACACAATTCTAGAACATTTTGTCACAACTTGATTTCATTGCGTTCTATCCATTTACATTTGTAAAATGGGAGTTTACTTAATCCAGTTGAGTTGGGACAACATGAGTACTTTTGTGGTGTTAATGTAGCATTGAATAAACAGGACAGGGGATTTCCATTTCCAAGCATGCTTTGCCTGGGACTTGATAAGGAGAGTAAATGTTAAAATCAAGTGTTATTTTCTGTGTTTTGTTCTGTTGAGATTTAGAAGAGTTTCTGTTATGGTGAAGAGGACAGGTAGACGTCACACATTAAATTAATTACTCGCTTCAATGAGTAGTTTCTGTGCTACCCCTGGCTTAGTTACTAAACTACACTCTATAGTGCTTCCAACCAGCATGTATTTAGCATGCTAACATTTACTTTCACTAGTTAGTATGTAAATAAATCAAATACATTTATTTGAGTTACATTAACATGTCTAATTTTATTGGGTTTACCCAATTCAACTAGGTTCTTTCTACACAAAGTGTTTATGTTGACATTACATATTCATTTTAAGTTAGGAAAACTCATTTCAAACATGTGGAACTAATGTCCATGAATAAATCAAGTTCAGACAAAGAGCTATTTTTTTGAGTGTACAATTAGGTACTTGTTTTCATGTCACAGATCAAGTACAGGGGGCAGTGTGCCTTTACACCTTTATTATGATAATTTACAATGTGTGCATTTCACAAACTTCTATAGGTGTGGGATTTTCAGGTGTGGGTCCAAAGCTTGTATTTTATTTTATTTATTTTTTTGTAGACAGGTGTGTGAGTGCTGGTGAGTTTGCAGGTGCTTTGTGAACCATGTGAGTAGCATCTGTTCGTGACTGACAGTTACACCTGTATGCCAATCAAACCACAAATTATGGGGGCTTCATTATTCTTATAACCGTATCCAGTAAACCTTTTTGGACAAACAGAAAACCTCTTTATGGTGGGTGTCCAACACTTTCTTCCATCCTCTTCCTCTCCCTTTGTCCCATTTGCATTCTGACCAAGACGGCTTGACAGCTTAAAGATAAAAAATAAAAAAAAATGTTATATGCAGTACCTACACACATATGCTTGTTTTCCACATTTTTTTTAATTTATTTATTTTAACTCTATTGTTTTTATACGTTAAAAATACTTTCTATCCCCTATCCCTCAACCCAACCCTCACACAAACATTTTTTACATTTTCATTAAGATGGTGTTTAGTATGTTTATAACATTGTTTTTCTCATGGGGGCCATTGGCTGTTCCAGACAATAAATGATTTCAAGTTTAACTTTGTTTGCAAAACCTGACACTCAGAATGCTCAAATACTACCTCATGTCTGCATACACATGTGCTCCACATGTCTCTGTATGACTATTTTATCGCTTATAAAAACCAGTGTTTTCATGAGTTTGAATATGTAAGTCTACAACAAGTTATAACACAGTTGTTTTTCCAAAGCGCACAAAAGATAACCACCATTCAGCTGGGCTCTAAGCTGCTCAAACAGAGCTACCTGAATGAACCTGTACAAGAGTGCACAGAATCAACATGAAATTTCTCAGTCTGAGAAAAATAAATACTAGACTGTTCTTGTCTGTTGACTGTTGACTTGACTGTTTTTGCTTATTTGTTTGTTTGTGTCAGATGGTAATAATGCTATTTCAGATGTACAAATATATACTTATCAGACAACTTTGTTTATGTTAGATTTGATGATTAAATTGTCTTTAGTTTTCATATTTACAAGGAATGCTTTTCAGTGGTGTAAGTCCTCTCATTAGAAACAAAGTAGTTTAACACTAGCTTGTTTTAACAGGAGAGAATATTTGTCTATTTCAAGAAGCTTGTTGTCAGTAAATGTATCAAATTTAGCACATATTTTTTAATTATTTAAGTGTGTATATATTTAATATTCAATACAAGTTAAGCTCAATCATTTGTGCCATTATATTAATTACCACAAAAATTCATTTCGACTTGCCCCTCCTTTTCTTTAAAAAAAAAAAAAAAAAAAAGCAAAAATCTGTGTTGGAGTGAGGCACTTACAATGGAAGTGAATGGGGGCCAATCCGTAAATGTTAAAATACTCACTGTTTCAAAAGTATAGCCACAAGACATAAACAATATGGGTGCTAACATGATTTTATTGTGATAACATTGCTTGCTAACCTTTTCTGTGTAAAGTTATAGGCAATTTTATAACTTCGTTGCCATGACAATGTATGTCAACAACACCTAAAACCCTTAAACGACTGTAAAAATGATGATTTAAACAACTTTACACCTCAAATAATACATGAGTTTTACCAGAATAATTAATGAAAGTGCTTTTATAAAATGATACGCTTCGCATTTCTGCCTTTAAACCCTTCAAAAAATGGCCCCATTCACTTTAATTGTGAGTGCCTCACTGTAACCTTGATTTTTGCTTTCTTTAAAGAAAAGGAGGGATGAGTTGAAATTATTTTTTGTCGTAATCAACATTATGCCACAAATGCTGTCGGCTGAGCTTAACTTGTATTGAACCCGCAATATTCTTTTAAATGTCAAATCTTTTAGAAGCACTAGCATCAACTCAGTTTTAATTGTTAATATTTAAATTTAGCAAATCATAAAGGTTTTAAAATGTAACCTAGATAATTGATATTTTGATATAATTTATAATTCAATTCAATACTGTTAGTCTGTTTGGAAATATAAAAAAGTTAAAATACTGTTGAGTTGTTTTATAGATGGTTTACAGTGTTGGGACTCCAGCATGCAACGTATCATTTTTAAAATAACAGTGCATACCTTAACTTCTCTTTTTTTAATCTACTAACAATGAAAAGTTAAATGCCACATAAATACTAAATCATCAAAACAAATACAAATTTAGACTTCAGTTGGGAAACTCAATGGAATAATAAAAAAAATTAAGTGGCCCAAATATGAAGCGACTGAGTTCACAATAAATTACAATAGCTTGAAGAAAGGAGGACGAATGAGGAAAAGCTTGAGGAGAAGGGGGAATGGCAAAGATAAAGAAGAAAAGACAGCCTGAGAGGAGAAGAGGGCAACTTGGAGAGAGTGCAGTTTGTCCCTTAGTCCTCCCTGACAGACTGGCTGAATGGGGCCTCTGTTCTCTCCCTTCTTATGTAAATCGGGGCTTCAGTCTCCTAGCCATCCGTCACTGCACAGAAGACCCTGGCAGGCCCTTTACGAGCCTCCTGCTCGCATAATCCCTGAGCCCACAATTGTACACCCAGCGGGGGTGGGGGGTTGTGTTGGGTTGTGGGGGAAGTGGCAGGGGGTTACCATGCAGACAGTGAAAATGTTTGTAGGGCCACCTACACTGAGCACATATAATCAAAACATTTCCCATAAGGTGTACAACATTTGGCAAGATGGAGGGTAGAGGTTGTTATGTTTCCATTGGTGGCCTGTGATAGGAGGGATAATGTTGGAAAAGAAGGCTGTGGGTATAAAAGGACTGGATAGAGAGGGGATTGATACAGAGAATTGAATGAAGGGGACATGGGACAGGGGTACATGATGCGGAAATTAACATAGTGTTTGTGTGATGGACAGGTGAATGAGAACCTATTCATTATGTCAGGAGAAGTTGGTGAAGCAATCCCGCTGAAGTGATCAAAAGTTGCAGCCATAGAATTGTAATGACAGGCCATCCAAGTGTTTGAATATCTATTGGCTCACATACGTATGAATATAGCATTTCCTAATATATACTCATCTACTGGAATGACAAGTCTCTGAATGTAATTGGTATGCATCCCTAGTTTGTGGCACAGCTGAAAAGGTCCCTTTTCTTTTTTCAGTGCACATGGTGTACTTATCTGCCCTCCTGTGGACACACTAAGAACTTGCCATTTGATAAGCTATAGAGCAATATCTTGACTCATGGCTCAAGTGTTGGACTTATCAGGAGTTCTTATAAAAACATAATACTCTATATGGAAACCTGGCATTATAAACCTTCAACATTATGGTACATGTGATATGCATATTGTAGCATATACTCATTAAAGGGATAATTCACCCGAAAATTAACATTTTGTTATCATTAACTCATAATTATGTTATTCCAAAACAATGCTGGGTAGAAATGGATTACATGTATCTTGTAATGTGCTTGTACTTAAATTACATTTTAAATACTCTTAATCAGATTAGTTACTTTTAAAGGATTACATTTTTACATATTAATCAGGCAAAGGCAAGTACATTGTTCATAATTATTATTTTTTTTTTTGTATCTATACAATTTTTCATTGTAAACCATTCCCTCATGACAAATAATTGTACAAGTTACTAAACACTGCCGATGTACAACTGTGAAATACTACGTCTAAATCATATCCAGTGACCTTTACTAATGATTGATTCTGGACCAAAATTATTCAAACCTTGAAAATAGTAAAAAATAAGAATAATTCACAGCATATTTTTCTGTCATTTTTGCCAAAAATAACAAGTAATTTGATTCAAGTTTTCTTAAATGCATTTAAGCAACATAGTTTAGGTTATCCTACTCTGACTTCAAATAAATTAGGTCAGAGGTAATCCAAATGCAATCAGATTAGATTACCTAAAATATAATCCAAATGATTACATTACTGATTGCAATTTTTGTCATGTAATTTGCAATCAGTACCGGATTGCAATTCTGAAGTAATCTATCAGGCAGTTCCAAACGCACATAATTAAAAACAAGTATGAATTCTACTAAACCCGGCATAATTAAACACATTTACTATTTATTTACTAATAATCAAAATGTTATATTCATGAAAAAATTAAAACATGCAACTCATTCTATAAGCAACTGGACAGCTTTTAGAATGGTACATTAACACAGTAAACAAAAGGAACTGGATTTCTCTTAAACGCTCAAACCCTTGTAACTTCAATTCTATTTAGCTCTTATTAATGTACACATTACATTCTCTAATTGTTTTATTTAAATCAGATTTTTGCCAGAATGACTGCAAGGCCAGAGGAAGGCAAAATTTATGAAAGCATCAAAACAAAGTATCTGCTTTTTCATTACAGGACAACAGGCATGATGGCTCTTCAGTCTTTAGTGTAGATATGTTAGGCTGACTGAAACATTTATCTTGTCTACCATCAAACCCTAAAAACAGATCAAACATCCAGAGTCAAAGATACACAATTCAATTTGGATAAAGAAACAAAATGGCAAAGGCATTTACACATTAAGCTTTAAACAGAACCAGAGAAAAACAAGCTTAAGGCGGCCACAAAACCATGAACAGACTTCGATTTCCTAATTTTCCACATCTTTATACTGTAATAGAAGTTTATTTCTTGGAAGCTTAACACAAACCACTAAGCAGTTTAGCATGTTAAAAATGGGAAATACCTTTATTTCAAACCATTAAAATAAATACTATACAGAGTCCAATGTAGAAAAGATTTAATACATGGCTTCTGTCTCAAAAAGGTTAATCACATTTGTAATAAATTTGTTTAAAAAAAATAGCACTGACTGCAAACCCCACTTCCAAACCCACCCAAAAGACAGACATTTTTGAACAATACAAAAAAAAAAAAAAAAAAAGATAATTATTTCTATATACTCTACTACTGCAGTTTGGTCCTTTACATATCTAGACCTCTCCAACACATTTTGGTGAGGTAGGTTTTAGGAGCATCACTCCACAATACATCAAGGACTTTGATGCAGAGAACATCTGAGCCAACACAATGGTGGGCTGTTACCAGCCATCCAAAATCCATTTCTAATGCCACCTGCCCCACTAGAGTAAAGCATATTTAGAAAAATCAAAAAGCTACAAGCGAACACACACGCACACACACAGAACAATACAAGAGATGTAACAAAATAATTGGACAGTGGGAGAAATTGACTTTGACCACATTCTGCAAGTCTACAATCGGGTTTGTGTCCCTCAAACATTCTGAGCGGAAGCATGTTGCTGCTCAAGCAGATCGTGTAGAACTCTACTCATACTTCTGTCAAATAATGGCAGTGACTTGCCATCTGTAGCCGAAGTCCAAGTCCCCCATGTAAAACAATGAAATCATTCTGTAATTTACATGCCTTGCCCCAACTGTTTTTATTTATTTATTATTTATTCCAATGTAAACAGTCACATCTCAAATATGGTTAGACCAACACTCTCAAGAGAAGCAGGGCATATCTAATCCACTTCGACAGACAGTCCATTAACATTTACACTATACATGCAAATAAGCCCTGTAATGCTTCCTCTTGACTAGTAGATGGCACCATTCAGAGAACTGGGCAAGATTTAAATGGGCCATACAAGAGTAATCCTGTGAACTCAGATCTTAAAATGAAGTATTCACTGACAAAGCCAACATGTTACACAAGATTCATAGAAGAATATCTTGCCTTCAAAAGTGACAGTACTTGATTTGTGAGGGGGTGGGGTTACATGAAAAAGGGGTGTGGGTTGGAATGAGAGTCTTAAAGGAAAACAAATAGGAATCGAAGGGGAGGAAAGGATGAGGCAGTGGTCTTAGATCAGATCTGCAACGTTCAAGGGCATTTCCTCCACAGTAGTATTGTAGAAGGTCTCAATGTCTCGAAGCGTACGCTTGTCATCTTCGGTGATCATGTTGATAGCAACGCCCTTTCTGCCAAAACGACCACCACGTCCAATTCTGCACAAGTAAAGCATCAAGCCATTAATGGGGAAGAAAATGCTTTCCATAAGTTTGTTAGACCTCAAGAATGAATGCAAACATAACTTGTTTGTTTACAAGTGAACTCCACAGGGAAAGACATCTTTTAATTTGACATTAAAAGTATACTCAGTTTATGATTTAATTCTACATAAGGTGCGTGACCTCTTTTCACCACAATGACAGTTTTAAGACATTTGACTACCCTCATGGTCATTCATTTAAGTTTCTGAATGTTCTTCCTGGTATGGGCCTAACGCTATTCAGCTACGGATCCCGGACTTGAAGTAACTGCTGTAGCCTAAAAGTCATTACATCCACTGAAAGACTTTCTTGCCAGTTTCAAAATGGATCATGAAAATGTTTAACTAAATAGTAGACAAACAGCAATGTGTCAGTTGCTGTTGAGTTCAGTCGGTAGCTGTATTGCACTCAAACTCGGTGCTGTCTTCAGTATACAACTATGTCATATTTACCAGATGGCTACTTAGCTAGCGGCTAATAGCATAACAGTTAGCTAGTTGTGTAAAACTTTGCTGAACTGCTTGCAATTTTAGCAGCATGCACCTGATTGTCTAGATGTACAATATAGGCTAAATTAAAATACTCTTATTGATAGAAGTTCTTTAAAATAATTTTTATCACCCAGCCCTATCAAAGACTCACCGATGGATATAGTTCTCCCTGTTGGTTGGAAGATCATAGTTGATGACCAGGGAAACCTGCTGCACGTCAATGCCTCTTGCCTGACAAACAGTAATAGTAGTACAGTCAATCACTAAAGCCAATTTACTTCCAAATCCAAGAACGAAAGGTTGAAAACCTTTAACTGCAACACACATTTAAAATAGATTGTAAAAGCAATTAAAAACAAGTGTATATGTCAGCTGCTTTATAGTTGTGTTGAGGGACTTGGGGACCCAGACACTGTGGAGAGCAGTTAGAATATTCTCCCAAAGTACTTAATTCCAATCACAGCACAAAATGCTGGCAGGGAGGGAACTTTGGTGTGGGCTCTGAACTGTGGGTAGAGGAAGAAAGATTGCTCACCAGCAAGTCAGTAGTGATGAGGACTCTGCTGGAACCAGATCGGAACTCTTTCATAATGATGTCCCTCTCCTTTTGTTCCATGTCACCATGCTACGAGGTTACAAGAGTGCCAAAAGAGTTGATGGTACATATCAAAGGGCTTATGGAAAACTAAAGGTCACCGCACATTATTGGCACACCCACCAGTGCAGAAACTGTGAAGTCCCTCGCATGCATTTTCTCAGTCAACCAATCCACCTTCCGGCGAGTGTTGATAAAGATCACCGCCTGAGTGATGGTCAGTGTTTCGTAGAGATCACAAAGGGTGTCCAACTTCCACTCCTGAAAAGAGACAGAGAAAACTTAAAATGGAGCAAGAAGCATTCCTGAACAATTGCTTCAACAAAAACATTAGCCTTGGAACTAGATGGTGCTGTTTTCAGACTCAAGTCAAGATCATGTTCCTAGAGTCCTACATGCTCAAATGTACTGCTTAGCAAAACGCTAATCAGACACTGAGCACTGCAGGGAGTCTGGGATCAGTTGACACGCATGGGGATCATCACAAAACAGCTTCACGTCGTTAGTTGCAAATTAACACCAAGTTGGATTGATAACCACTCACTCAAGTTAATGATATCCCCTCTAGCTTCTATACAACAACTTAAGTGAATCAAGCATTGCAAAATTATTGAACTCTTACCTCTTTCTCAACATTAATGTAGAACTGCCGGATACCCTCGAGAGTCAGTTCTTCTTTCTTGACCAGGATACGTATAGGATCCCTCATGAACTTTGTAGTCACCTCCAGCACCTCCTGAGGCATTGTGGCAGACAACAGAATCACCTGGGGAAAAAAAAAAAAAAAAAAAAAAAAAGTCATACATTTTCATTGTCTCAGCAATCAACTAGAAAAATGACAACACTTTACCACAACCTGGAGACTCAAACCTACTTTGACTCAAAGCTAATTGATTTGCCAATGACAAAAATGTCAACTGCTTAAAAGTTATGAAGAGGGACATAAGAACCCAATCAATGTGGAGAGCAGTTTTGATTCTCTACCAAAGAACTTGATTCCCATCACAACAGACAAAGGTGGTGGGAGAGGGAACTTTGGTGTGGGCACAGTACAGAAGACAATCAGGCTTTGCCTAAATGATCAAGAAACTGACACATTAGACTAACAACAGAAAGATAAAATTAAACTACTTATTGATAGAGAACTGATGTGATTAGTTTTAGTGATGAACCGATATGGGTTTTTTAATGGCCGATGCCAATATCCAGAGAGCAGGGTGGCCGATACAATGCCGATATCACAATTAAATAAACAATTGCTAAAAAAAGTAACTCTTATTTAGCACTATATTTACTCAATTCCACACTTAACTAACTGTAAAAAAAAAAAAAAAAGGTAGAAAGCAGTTTCTTCTGATTTCTGTTAAGTACTCAAATTTTAGTAGTTTATTTGCACATGAAGAAATTAATACATTAGGAAGGAGAATAAGTTCACACAGTAGTCCAGCAACCATGGATGGCATGTCCACATTAGCAATCACATTCTCTTTACTTTGAAGTTGCACTCACGCGCTCATGCGGATCCAGCGCGAGCAGCAATCTCCCAAGTTTAAATGGCCTGGATCGCCTCCTTGGATTGTCACGGACTGACCGTCATGATTTGTGAATCAGAGGAACTTTTGACCCCGATCCTGAAGTTTTTATTCCATCTGATGGAATAGGCACTTCAGAGGAAGATATTAGAAGAGCGCTTGATGGAAGAAACCGCTGGATTTTTGTGAGGTTCGTGACTACATTTTTTTTTTTTTTTAGATATCTGCAGATGGCATATATTGGTTTTGATATTTGCCTATTATCATTAAGTTACAGGGAACTACTGAGGACTGTTAGAATACATGCTTCAGAGGAAGATATACGAGCGCCCCACAGGATGCTGGATCTGCTGAAGTTGTGAGGTTTATTACATCTGCTTAAACGAGATATCCGCATATTTGCAGACAGTATGTTATTAGTTTAATTGATATTTGCATTATTATCATTAGACAAGACAGTTAAGTTATAAGGGACTGTTGAGGAGAGGGAGAATGAATCAGGCGAGCACTTTAACATTGAGCTCAAGTGTCTGCCGCAGCTGTGATATGCGGACCATTTAAATGAGACTGTGTTGCACACCGGTCTATTATAGTAACACGATGGCACGTAACGGCAAAATTAACCGTGACTGCTCATTTACATGTCTCAGTCACTTCACATGCAAGCAGGCAATTTGCAGTGCCCTCAAGAAACAAATTGGCCGATGCAGATAAAGTCAGAATATCAGCCTACCACTAATTAGTTTACCTGAGTATCTGCGGCCAACTGCTTATTGATAGAGAACTGATTTGTATTAGTTTACCTGAGTATCTGTGGCCAACTTCTGAAAGATCTCATAGATTTGGTCCTTGAAACCACGACTTAACATTTCATCTGCCTCATCCAGCGCAAACTGCTTTATATATTTAGGAGCTGAAAAAAATTTAAAACGGTTGTCACTTATCTAATCTCAAAGATAAAAGCAAATATGTTGGTGACCACACAATACAAATACCGTCATTGCAGAACAGACAATATACAAAACATCAAGCTAATGTACATTTTTGTAGTGCAGGTGATTTTTTACACAAGTGTAGTATAGCTAAAAACAAAACCACTTCAAGGAAATTAATGCTTAAACACCAAATGACCATCATCTGTACTTACAGAGATATCTGCGGTTGAGCATGTCAAAAACACGACCAGGTGTCCCAACCACTATATGGGGAACATCTGCCTGAAGCTTTTGAACATCATTGCGGACATTGGTGCCACCAATGCAGGCATGGCAGGTAGCACCCATGTAGTCTCCAAGAGCCAGGACCACCTTTTGAATCTGAGGAAGACAGAAGACATTTTAGCAATAACCCCACAACCATATCCAAATAGGAGTAATAGGACAAGAATCAACATAGCTGGCAAGCAGCAGGCGATGTATCTGTGCCCATAGCATGAAACAGTCTTTATCTCATTGTGTTGAGCTGACTGGGATGAATATGGCCTTTATTTCTTCTTCCCCTAACAGATATAGGACTTGGTGTCACTGACAGACACTGCCTTGCCCAGTTGATAGGGGGTGCTTATATCAAGCAAAGAGCATTCTGGAAAGCTTATCCTATTTTTTTTTTTCCCCCTTCTGCATCTCCTAAGCTACTCAGGACAGAAATGAGCATCGCAGCAGTTGAATTGAGTAATGGTTCTCACCTGTTGGGCCAGCTCTCTGGTAGGAGCCAGCACCATAGCTTGCGTAGCCTTCAGCTCAACATCAACCTGCTGCAGGATGGAGATGGCAAAGGTAGCAGTCTTTCCTGTGCCAGACTGAGCCTGTGCGATGACATCATACCCTGCACAACAATAATGGCACAATATTAACCAATACCCATCTTTAAAACAAAATCACATGGATTTTTAGTGGCCGAGACAGGTTAAAGGGATAGTTCACCCCCCCACCAAAAATGGATTTACTCGCCCTCATATTTCAAATATGTATACATTTCTCCCAAGGAACATCAGTTTGCCAACACTTTCAATGTACGGACAAAAGATAAAATGAAAGCGAAGTGACAGAGGCAAACTCTGCCCAACATCTTTTGTGATCAATTGGATGACAGTTACAGTACAAGATGAGGGTGAGTAAATACATTTATTTTTGGATGAACCATCTCTTAATCAAAATCAAATCACATTTATTGTCACACAGCCATATACACAAGTGCAATGGTGTGTGAAATTCTTGGGTGCAGTTCCGATCAATATAGCAGTCGTGGCACTTCATATAAAACAATAGAAAGAATAGTATTGAAATTGTTTGTGCCCATAGCATGAAACAGTCCATGCCTCACTGTAATGAGTTGACTGGGATGAGTATGGGCTTTATTTCATCTGCCCTTACCAGATATAGGTCAGAGTGCCACTGGCAGACACTGCCTTGCCCAGTAGATAAGGGCGTGAACAAAACTGAAATCTTAGTTGGTTAAAACTACTAATTCAGACATTGCAAATTATACATACCCTTGATACAAGGGAGAATTGCCCTCTGCTGAATAGCCGAAGGTTTCTCAAAACCATAAGCATAGATTCCTCTAAGAAGAGCCTCTCGTAGGTTCATTTCATCAAAACTATCAACAATCTCCTTCCAGTTGCTCTGTGAAATAGATTAATAGTTGGTGTAAACAGTCTAAAAGACAAAACCTAGAAGATGCATCTTAAGAAAAAGTCAGTCTGGCAAGCCTACCAGTGCAATCAGGTGCCCAACACATGGTTAAAAATACTTAAGTAATATGGCTCTTAAGACCAACCTCAATGACTCCATCTGGCTCCATCCCCTCAGGGCCATTATCTCTGGGTCTGAAATAAGGAAGAAAAAAAGAAAAAACTCCTAAGGTCACACTTCATACTTAGTCTAAACAACAGATTTTGAGTGCATTATGTTTGGTTCTAAGGTCGCCACCCCTACTATACAACATTGGGCTTTAACTTCACACTAACATCCCATATATGGATTCATTCAAGCATCATCACGTTTAAAGGGCGCGTTTCTTTGCTAATTGCACCAATTTGTAACAATACGTCAGTGTTATACTTTAAATATTGAAAACTCACAAAAGAAACCCACACCGCACTTTCAGAAAATGGCCAAGAGGCAGCCATTTTCGTTCGGCGCCATTTACAACGTGGCTTCTCAAACTCACATTGATTAAGACCGTAACAATAAATCGAGCTTTACAAAGCAAGACATTATTTAAAACGCAGCAGAATAAAATTAGATCGTGCGTACACGACATTTCACGCTCGTGCGAAAAATCGACATTTATATCTAGATATACGATACACTAGTAATCCATAGACATCAATGTCGGTGGTCAATCTCAACATGTATAGATGTATTTTATTTTCCATCGTTCATAAAATTAGCTTATGAGGACAGGCCTTGGGCCTACACTGCTCTTTTGTCTCGCCCAGGAAAGGCCATGTGGCCAACGTATTTCCTCATTAAAAAAAGGCCTACACCTACAAACCTAACACATTTCGCAGGTTTTATACACAAGTGTCCTCGATGCCGAGTTCACGTGTATAGTACATTACAGTAAATGTTCAACATTTCGGTAAAATAGGTCAAGTGCGGAGACGTACGCAGCCATGTGCCGCATGGACTCGCTGGTCACACGAGGATCTGAACTAGCGCGAGACACGTTGCGTCACGAGAGCCGGCATTCTAACGGATCGTCGAACAGACGTTAAGAAAACATTTTATAGAACACATTTCTCAACAAACATTACCTATTTTATCTAAAATAAAACGATTGGTACGTACACCACTGGAAAAAACACCTTTCTAGCTATTTTAACGAGGCGGGAACCAGGAGAGAATGAACGTACCAAACCGGCTGGTCATTTTCGCTTCTAAATCGTTGGTGAAAAACAAATAATCAACATTTACAAAGATGTTCTGTCAAGAGATTAATAATGATCAAAAATTCTCAAACGGTCACCATTTGCATCGATACAAGAAATTGTTCGGGCACATGGTTTTCTTACCTATCTTCATGCTCAGACGACATTATTACAAAGGACTGTAGAGTGGCGGAAACGCGCAAATACTTGTACCGTGTCGACAGCCAAAGATTCTTGATTGGACATCTTCCCAGTCAATCAGGATTTAGAACCACCCAGCAGGACTTTCTATTGGCTCATATCGTTAGTACCGCCCCGCTCCAAGCGTCTCTTTCGATACGTCATCAAAAGGAAAAAGTTGCTACGTACATTTCTGTATCAAATCGAGCGGATTTTTGTAGAGTCTGGTGTCATAAAATCTGCCCCTCTTTTAAAGTTTGACGTTGCAACCAAAATAGTTTCTTACACATAGTTACTCCTATTTTAAATAAAGATTGTATGTTAAACTATTATTTCGGCCGTTATTTGCCCTCTGCTCCAGGGCTGTAGCTAATGGGGTGAAAGGTGGTAACGATTCATAAGGTCCAGGGAGGCCCACAACAATTTTTAAACGGTATTTTATTAATATGAAAAGGGCCCAAAATTCTTGCTCTGACCCTTCTCTGCTCACTCCCAAAGATACAGTCGGAAATAGCCGTAATGTTGCAATAACTATCAAGTCATCTATTGTCACTAGCGAGTCAAAGTTCATAGGTATTAAGTTTCATTTACCACTTACATGGAGTCACAGCAAATCCTAAAAATGATCTGACAGAGTGCTTACCTAGTATTTTTACGCAGACGTTAAAGGGATAGTTCACCCAAAAATGAAAATTCTCTCATCGTTTACTCACCCTCATGTCATTGCAGATGTGTAGGACTTTCTTTCTTTCTTCTGCTGAACGCAAATGAATTTTTTTTTTTTTGAAAATATCTCAGCTCTGTAGGTCCATACAATGCAAGAGAAGGGTAGTCAGAACTTTGAAGCTCCAAAAAGCACATAAAGGCTGCATAAATGTTACCCATAAAACTCCAGTGGTTTAGAATGATGTAAGTGTGGATGAGAAACAGATCAATATTTAAGTCCTTTTTTTACTTTAAATCTCCACTTTCACCTTCTTTTGTTTTTCGGCGATTCACATTGTTCATGCATATCGCCGCCTACTGGGCAGGGAAGAGAATTTATAGTAGAAAGGGATTAAAATATTGATGTTTCTCACCCAAACTGGTCATATTGCTTCTGAAGATATGGATTTAACCACTGGAGTCATATGGATTACTTTTATGTGCTTTTTAGACCTTCAAAGTTCTGGTCACCATTCACTTGTATTGTATGGACCTACAGAGCTGAAATATTCTTTTAAAAATCTTAATTTGTGTTCTGCTGAAGAAAGAAAGTCATACACATCTGGGATGGCATGACGGTGAGTAAATTATTAGAGAATTTACATTTTTGGGTGAACTATTCCTTTAAGAATAACATACAAATACACTGGTAACATTTCCATGGTTTGAATAAGTGAAAAATCTCTCTTTGAAGAAACAATGTCTTCTTGTCTGTGAACACTGTATAACTTAAGCATCCATCTAAACCTGGTTCAGTAACCCTTCATCAACCTTCCTTGGGAGTTTTACTGCAAGGTTGTAAGCACACCAGCTCATACCCCGACATACACTCCATGGATAATCTTAATATAATAATACATAATCATAAATTGCAATGTTATGTCTTCTGACAAACATTTGGATCATTATTTCCATAAGATGATTTATTTAAAAACAAAACTGCAGACATGATTCTCTTTTTACAACAGAGCACAGTACTCTCATGCCAACACTTTTGATCAGGAATTTTGCAACATCTAAGCACAGGGGAAAAAAAAAAAAAAAAACCAAAAGGAAATGTTCCATTTAGGCAGTATGCCACAATAAGACAGATTGTCAACTGTCAGTTAACTCAGTCTCAGTTCTTTGAGTCAAGACATTGGGTGTCACTTACCAAGAGAGAACGCTTGTACAAAAAAAAAAAAAAAAAAAAGAGAGAGAGTGAAGATGACATATCCTTAGTGTAACCTCTCTCAGGCATCTGGACAAATATATCTTTCAAATGTTTCACTCTCCCCACTGGCTGTGCAGTCTTTACACCAATATCACAGTGAGAGCTTGCAATGACACAGTTCTCTGTACATAAGTCTCCTCAGCTTGGGCATGTCCTGTTGAATGAAGGTGAAGGGCTGACCCAATGCAAGACACTTGCAATACTAGAGAAGAGATGGATAAAAAAAAAAAAAAAAGAGGAGTGAGAAACTGCAGGACTTCTAAAAAATAAAAAATGCTTTGATAACTTTTCTGTACTCTAAGTGCTCTGTGGCTGTGTGGAGGCCAGATTTTGTTGTTTTTTGATGAAGAATACTTGTTGAAATGAGATACTTGTAAATTAAAACAATTTTAAAACTACATTTTTTTTTTCAAATTGCTGACCTCTGAGTATTGTGAAATACTGATATTACATCAATAATTTAATCACGTTAAAGGGATAGTTCACCCAAAAATGTCCTCATCATTAACTCACCCTAATGCCATCACAGATGTGAATGACTTTATTCTGCAGAACACAAACAAAGATTTTTAGAAGAATATCTCAGCTCTGTAGGTCCATAAAATGCAAGTGAATGGTGACCAAAACTGTGAAGGTCCAAAAGGCGGCATTAAAGTAATCCAATGGACTCACTGATTAAACAGTGGTTTAATCAATGCCTTCTGAAGCGATCTAATCGATTTCAGGTGAGAACAGACCAAAATGTAACTCCTTTTTCACTGGACATCTTGACATTGCAGTCTTCAGGCACGATCATGATTTCAAGCTCGATTACACTTCCTAGTGCTTGATGTATGCGCAGAGCACTAGATGGCACTTTAGGAAGTGTAATAGAGTTTGAAATCATGATCGCCAAAGAGACTGCTGATGTCAAGATTTAAGAGAAAAAGGAGTAACATTTTAGTCAGTTCTCACCCAAAACCAACTAGATCGCTTCAGAAGACACTGATTAAACCGCTGGAGTCTTTTGGATTACTTTTATGTGCTCTTCAAAGTTTTTTACCATTCACTTACATTGTGTGGACCGACAGAGCTGAAATATTCTTCTAAATATCTTTATTTGTGTTCTGTAGAAGAAAGTCAGTCATACATATCTGGGATGGCATGAGGGTGAGTAAATGATGACAGAACTTTCATTTTTGGGTGAACTCTCCCTTAAAACAATATTTTATCTTAGTGAATTACTCTGGATAAACATCAGTCAGTAAACCTGAATCCTATCAACCACTCATAACACTACCTGCATGGATCCTTGCAAGGACATAGACCACAGGCAATTTTAAAAGATGGTGTATATACATACCTGCAAGACAAATGCCCCACAATCACTGTCGTTATTCTGTCTGCCTACATTCTGTAACAAAAAAGAAGCTCTATAAGTTGTCTTTTAAATATTTGAACTGCTTTAAACAAATCCAAAATAAATCAATCAAAACATCAAGCTGCCAATTTGACTGCCTCTGCAGTGTCTGGACTCACCATTTTAAAAAAACCTTTCCACCCTGTGAGAAAATCTCTCTGCTCTTTTATCATAGCTTCAGCCTGAAGGTATTTAAAAATGTGCTATGGAGGAAAAAGTGAGTAAAAATATGTCAGTTTGTCACTAAGTGAGGTTAAGTTACATATATCTAAAAAGCTAACATGCATTATAATGTGCTATAGCCATTACACACAGATCCAAAAAAGTTCATGGCATGTGGACAAAATCCTTTGTGTATTATGACACTCAAAATCACAGAGGGACTCTTACCTTAGGGCAGCGGCGATTAAGGGTTCGCTGGGAATCAAAGTATGTGATGGAGCGCTGTTTAATATCAACTGAAACTAGTGACCAGTGTACTTCTAAATGAATGGGAATCAACAACAGATCCTTCTTGAAGATGTCCACCTGAAAGATGTTTGAACTTTAATATTACTAAAGCATCTCAATAAAATTGCTACTGATCTTCTTCAGCACTTCTCCACAGAGAAAAAGTTAATATGTGATATTGCATTTATGTACAACCCCAACTCCTAAAAATTTGGGCCAGTATAGAAAATGCTAATAAAAACATAAAAGGAGTCATTTGTAAATTCTATTCATCCTGTGCTACATTGAAACTACTACAAAAACAATTATTTGATGTTTTACCTTGTGAATAATATATATATATATATATATATATATATATATATATATATATATATATATATATATATATATATATATATATATATATATTTTTTTTTTATTTAAGGATAGTGATCATATGAAGCCATTTATTATCACATAGTTGTTTGGCTCCTTTTTAAATCATAATGATAACAGAAATCACCCAAATGGCCTTGATCAAAAGTTTACATACCCTTGAATATTTGGCCTTGTTACAGACACACAAGGTGACACACACAGGTTTAAATGGCAATTAAAGGTTCATTTCCCACACCTGTGGCTTTTTAAATTGCAATTAGTGTCTGTGTATAAATATTCAATGAGTTTGTTAGCTCTCACGTGGATGCACTGAGCAGGCTAGATACTGAGCCATGGGGAGCAGAAAAGAACTGTCAAAAGACCTGCGTAACAAGGTAATGGAACTTTATAAAGATGGAAAAGGATATAAAAAGATATCCAAAGCCTTGAAAATGCCAGTCAGTACTGTTCAATCACTTATTAAGAAGTGGAAAATTTGGGGATCTCTTGATACCAAGCCAAGGTCAGGTAGACCAAGAAAGATTTCAGCTACAACTGCCAGAAGAATTGTTCGGGATACAAAGAAAAACCCACAGGTAACCTCAGGAGAAATACAGGCTGCTCTGGAAAAAGACAGTGTGGTTGTTTCAAGGCGCACAATACGACGATACTTGAACAAAAATGAGCTGCATGGTCGAGTTGCCAGAAAGCCAATGCCACAAAAAAGCCTGACACCTTGACACGCCTCACAGCTTCTGGCACACTGTAATTTGGAGTGCCGAGACCAAAATAGAGCTTTATGGTCACAACCATAAGCGCTATGTTTGGAGAGGGGTCAACAAGTATTGTGCTCCTTGAAACAACCACACCGTCTTTTTCCAGAGCAGCCTGTATTTTTCCTGAGGTTACCTGTGGGTTTTTCTTTGTATCCCGAACAATTCTTCTGGCAGTTGTAGCTGAAATCTTTCTTGGTCTACCTGACCTTGGCTTGGTATCAAGAGATCCCTGAATTTTCCACTTCTTAATAAGTGATTGAACAGTATTGACTGGCATTTTCAAGGCTTTGGATCTTTTTATATCCTTTTCCATCTTTATAAAGTTCCATTACCTTGTTACGCAGGTCTTTTGACAGTTCTTTTCTGCTCCCCATGGCTCAGTATCTAGGCTGCTCAGTGCATCCACGTGAGAGCTAACAAACTCATTGACTATTTATACACAGGAACTAATTGCAATTTAAAAAGCCACAGGTGTGGCAAATTAACCTTTAATTGCCATTTAAACCTGTGTGTGCACCTTGTGTGTCTGTAACAAGGCTAAACGTTCAAGGGTGTGTAAACTTTTGATCAGGGCCATTTGGGTGATTTCAGTTATTATGATTTAAAAAGGAGCCAAACAACTATGTGATAATAAATGGCTTCATATGATCACTATCCTTAAATAAAAGACAGTTTTTTTGCATGATCAGTCATATTTTCAAAATCAATGCCAAAATTTCACAATTTCTTCTAGGGTATGCAAAGTTTTGAGCACAACTGTATATACTAATTTCAAATCAGATGTGTTGACAACTGTGTAACATCTAAGTGTTTGGGAACTGAACACACAAGTTTATGTTTAGCAAGCAGAACTTCAGCTGTGCAATTGGGCGGGGCCTTCGTTGCCATATTGTGCCACACATTCTCAATTGAGGACAGGTCAAAACTGCAGGCAGCCCAGTTTGGCACCTGCACTCTCTGCTTACGCAGCCATGCACCTATAATCCGTGCAGTATGTGGTTTGGCGTTGTCCTGCTGGAGAATGCAGGGATGTCCCTGGAAAATACGGCATCTGGATGGCAAAATATGTTGCTTCAAAATTTATACATATCTTTCTGCATTAACGGTGCCCTCACAGATGTGCAAGTTTCCCATGACTGACATGGGCGTTTGGATCTGATGCTGATAACAGCTTGGATGGTCCTTTACCTCTTTGGTCTGGAGAACACGATGGCTATTTTATCCAAAAACTTTTTGAAATGTGGACTCGTCAGACCACAAAACACAATTCCACTGTTCAACTTTCCATTTCAGATGAGACCGAGCCCAGAGAAGTCGGCAGCGCTACTGGACAGTGTTGATGTATGGCTTCTGCTTTGCATAGTAAATCCTTAACTTGCATCTGTAGGTGCAGTGGCGAATGGTGTTGACTGACAAAGGTTCACCGAAGTATTTGCAAGCCCATGTCATGATATCCATTACAGATGAATGACGGTTTTAAAGACAGTAACGTCTGAGGGATCGGAGATCACGCATTCAGAAGTAGTTTTCCAGCAGGACAATGCCAAACCACATAATGACCAGATTACAAGTGCATGGCTGCATAAGCAGAGAGTCCAGGAGCTAGATCGACCCGCAGTCCTGACCGGTCCTCAATTGAGAATGTGTGATGCATTATGAAGCGCACAATACGGCAACAAAGGCCCAGTACAATTGTGCAACTGAAGACCTGGATAATGGAGTGGGGGAAAATTCCACTTGCTAAACTTAAACTTGTGTCTTCAGTGCCCAAACGTACTGACAAATAAGTGTTATGAGAAGAAATGGTGATGTTACACAGTGGTAAATACTCAACTGTCCCAACTTTTTTGGAGAGTGTAGCAAACGTCTGATTTTAAATTTGTGTATATTTAAAAAATAAAAAATAAATGTTTTTTTATTAAATACAAAAGGTAAAACATCAAATGTGTTTTTGTAGTGCTTTCAATATAGCAGAGGGTGAATAGTTTTCATTAGAATTTTCCATACTGTCCTACATTTTTTGTTGTACTACATATGAGCTTACATCAATATCATGTAATAAGAGGCAAGTTTACAGTTTCTTACATTCTTTGTCCACCGTTTCACTCCATCATATCCTTTGGTCCTCAACTTGTCATAAAAGAAACTGTTGAAGAAGTGCACCTAAAAATGAAGGAGAAAGATGCCATTAGATAGGATCCATATGTAGATTACAAATGTTGTTACTGAGGTTTAACTAGTAACTTTTCAAACTTTTTCAAATAGGTTTACAGTGCATCCGGAAAGTATTCACAGCGCTTCACTTTTTCCACATTTTGTTATGTTACAGCCTAATTCCAAAATTGATTAAATTCATTATTTTCCTCAAAATTCTACAAACAATACCCCATAATGACAACGTGAAAGAAGTTTGTTTGAAATCTTTGCAAATTTATTAAAAATAAAAAACGAAAAAAATCACATGTACGTAAGTATTCATAGCCTTTGCCATGACACTCAAAACTGAGCTCAGGTACATCCTGTTTCCACTGATCATCCTTGAGATGTTTCTACAACTTGATTGGAGTCCACCTGTGGTAAATTCAGTTGATTGGACATGATTTGGGAAGGCACACACCTGTCTATATAAGGTCCCACAGTTAACAGTGCATATCAGAGCACAAACTAAGCCATGAAGTCCAAGGAATTGTCTGTAGACCTCCGAGACAGGATTGTATCGAGGCACAGATCTGGGGAAGGGTACAGAAAAATGTCTGCAGCATTGAAGGTCCCAATGAGCACAGTGGCCTCCATCATCCATAAACGGAAGGCGTTTGGAACCACCAGGACTCTTCCTAGAGCTGGCCGCCTGGCCAAACTGAGCGATCGGGGGAGAAGGGCCTTAGTCAGGGAGGTGACCAAGAACCCCATGGTCACTGACAGAGCTCCAGCATTTCTTCTGGAAGGTTCTCCTCTCTCCACAGAGAACAACCATCTCTGCAGCACTCCACCAATCAGGCCTGTATGGTAGAGTGGCCAGACGGAAGCGACTCCTCAGTAAAAGGCACATGACAGCCCGCCTGGAGTTTGCCAAAAGGCACCTGAAGGACTCTCAGACCATGAGAAACAAAGATTGAACTCTTTGGCCTGAATGGCAAGCGTCATGTCTGGAGGAAACCAGGCACCACTCATCACCTGGCCAATACCATCCCTACAGTGAAGCATGGTGGTGGCAGCATCATACTGTGGGGATGTTTTTCAGCGGCAGGAACTGGGAGACTAGTCAGGATCGAGGGAAAGATGAATGCAGCAATGTACAGAGACATCCTTGATGAAAACCTGCTCCAGAGCACTCTGGACCTCAGACTGGGGCGAAGGTTCATCTTCCACCAGGACAACGACCCTAAGCACACAGCCAAGATAACAAAGGAGTGGCTCCGGGACAACTCTGTGAATGTCCTTGAGTGGCCCAGCCAGAGCCCAGACTTTAACCCGATTGAACATCTCTGGAGAGATCTGAAAATGGCTGTGCACCGACGCTCCCCATCCAACCTGATGGAGCTTGAGAGGTCCTGCAAAGAAGAATGGGAGAAACTGCCCAAAAATAGGTGTGCCAAGCTTGCAGCATCATACTCAAAAAGACTTGAGGCTGTAATTGGTGCCAAAGGTGCTTCAACAAAGTATTGAGCAAAGGCTGTGAATACTTATGTACATGTGATTTTTTTATTTTATTTATTTTTTTATTTTTTTATTTTTATAAATTTGCAAAGATTTCAAACAAACTTCTTTCATGTTGTCATTATGGGGTATTGTTTGTAGAATTTTGAGGAAAATAATGAATTTAATCCATTTTGGAATAAGGCTGTAACAACAAAATGCGGAAAAAAGTGAAGCGCTGTCAATACTTTCCGGATGCACTGTATATGGCAGAATTGTTGGAAAAAGGAATAACAATAACCTTTTCAGGCACTGAATCCATCACAAGGTCTCCATACATGTTCATGACCTTACAAAATCAGATGAAGGATCAGAGTGTGCATTAGGCAGGACTGAAAGGAGCGGTAAAATGAAAAAATAAGGGCTAAAAAACAAAGGGGTCAAATAACAGAACTTGTGCTGCAGTTGTTGCACAGCTCAAAACTAACCTGGTCATTGAGCCAGTTCTGTCCATAGAGGGTGCTTAGATCATCCATCGTGAGAACATGACGCTTGTAATTCACCCGGAACCCTTTCACCATGGCCGTCCCTGGTGACCTCTGGTAGGACTGAATTAAATGTTGCACCACTACTTTCCTGTGTGCACATGGAAACAAAAAATATATGTGAGCTTTTCTTTTAAACGTAGATGTTTATGGTATTATTCAAAGAATTTCTTCCACAGTGCTGCTGTATGTGGTACATGACAAAATCCGCACAGCACAAAACAAAAAAAAAAAAGTGTATTTGAGGTTGTGCATACGCAAGACCTGTGAGGCTGGGAGAAGTCCTCATTGAAGATGCTCTTAAGTTCCTGAACAATATCATCTGTATGTATAGGAATTAGACTTCCATACTTTTTAAGGTATTCATCAAGGAGACCTGAAAAATAAACAAATGCATTAAGGTGCTACTACAGAGTTTAGGACACTTTCACCCATTGTAGCACTAACCTGTGAAGAAATTTATAGAACTGCTTTAACACTGTCTGGATCTTTTTGGAAATCAGGTCTAAACAAATCAAATAACAATCTGAAATATTTCCAACATAACTGTAACCAGGGGTTAAATTAGGGCGGAACGGTCTGGAACGGCATTCCGGCACCTCTGATTCCAAAAAAAAAAAAAAGAAAAAATTGGCAGTTTGTTCATCACTTCTTTCTATTTCCAGCTGGCAGGCTCAGCTGCATTTTTTATTTTATTTTTATGCATTCCATCTCGATTTAGTGTGTGTGCTTGCTGGAAAACACCTTTAAAGTCTGTGACAGATCACTAGCTCGCTACTGAAGGAGGAAGCGGGGGCCAGGTGAACAATCCAATGAAAGCCTTTTATTTTTTATACTTTTCAGTATAACACAAACTGGTAGCTTTTCATCTCAACATAAACACGTGCACACACACAGCTTCGTGTGTCACGCTCTCTCTCCTCCAGCAGTCTGGACTCCCTTTCCAGCTCTCACTGTAACCCAGGACAGCTGTTAGAGATAATTTCCCACAGGTGTCAATCCTTACCGCTCTTCCTCTTCCGGCCTCGCTCTCCACAGATGTCGCTCAGCCACATCACCACAAAGTTCTTTAAAGTAAATTACATGAAGTGATAGTTCACCTAAAAATTTTAATTCTCTCATCATTTACTCAACATCATGCCATCCCAGATGTGTATGACTTTCTTTCATCTGCTGAACACAAAGATTTTTAAAAGAATATTTCAGCTCTGTAGGTCCATACAATGCAAAAGAATGGCGACCAAAATTTTGAAGCTCCAAAAACACAAAGGCAGCATAAACATAATCCATAAGTCTCCAGTGGTTAAATCTATATCTTTAGAAGCGATATGATAAGTGTGGGTGAGAATCAGATCAATATTTAAGTCCTTTTTTTATTATAAATCTCCACTTTTACATTTAAATTTTTTTTTTTTTTTTTTTTTGTGATTTGCATTCTTCATGCATATCTCCACCTACTGGGCAGGAAGGAGAATTTATAGTAAAAAAGGACTTAAACATTTATCTGTTTCTCACCCACACCTATCATATTGCTTCCAAAGATGTGGATTTAACCACTGGAGTCATATGGATGAGTAAACGAGATAATTTTTTATAATTATAAAATTTTTGGGTGAATTATTCCTATAAGCATTATGCTTCCGTCTAGTCTGTATCGGAACCTGGTCCACTATATTCAGCTAGAGCGGCATTCTTTAACGGGGTGCGTGACACACGTGCTCCATTACGCTCTGCTGTCTACTTCTGTTCTTGGTTAGGGATCACAAATTAATATGGATCCAGTACTCCAAGTGGGAAGAAATGTGTGCGAGTGTGTGTTTGGGGGTTGGGGGAGGCGAATGTCAGGGTTCCCCCTCCTCAAAAACCCCATTCAACCCCTGGCTGTAACCCACTTCAGACTAAATTATGAAAATGTTATCACTGGAAATGTTTTCTTATTACCCTAAGAGATAATAAGGGGAAGTCTTTTTTGTGGCTTTTACAGAACACAAATTTGTTGTAGATCTTGTAAAACCAGAGATCTACCTTGGACATAAGTCCTGTGTTCCTCTGTGAGGACCACCTCCATCATCTGAGTGGTAGGCTTGTCAGACATAGAAAGATATTCCCGCCGTCCAGTGACTGTTGAATTTGACTGAGCATCCCCATGATAACCATTGAAACCACAGAACTGGTTTTCTGTTGAGAGAGAACGAACATAATATAAATGCAGTTTTGACTACTATTCGATTTCTTTTTAAATAAAAAAAGAAAAGATAATGTCTATTTCACCTGTTTGTCCTTCGCTTGTTGTCTCCAATCCTATTTGTGATAAGCCCATGTTGTAATGATCCTGGTCTCGTCTCTTGCTGGCATAAAGGCTATACTGGCGCCACCTCTTTGTCCGTCTATATCCTAAGGTGCCAACCCACTGTGCCCGCTGTCTCCATGTTTTCCAATTCTGCACAAGCCTGTTACGCAGGCCTGCACTTGACCGAAGCCTTCGCCACCGCTTCAGCCTTTGCTGTCTTAGCCCATGAAGCCGAATCTGGAAGGGATTTTCAGGAAAGTCTCTGGCTTGGAATCTGGCCTCTGCCTCGTGTGAGGATGCCTGGTGCTGATAATTATTAACATGCATGATTTGTGGTTTTGATTCAAATGGCATTTGCCAGTCTTCCACGTCATCTTTCTCCTCCCATGGAGCACATTCAGAATCGATCTCTACCTCATCTTGTTCTTCTTCCTCTTCCACATTTTCTTCATTCTCATCAAATTCAACATCTTCATCGATCTCTACCGGTTCTATGTAGTCTCCAGGCCAGACCCTCTCTTTGTGACCTAATTTGAGGTGTATGGGGCTGGTGGCATTGGGAGGGGAGTTTGGATCCATTAGACCACCTGCCATGCCCCCAACACTGCTGGCTTCCTGGCTCACTGTCAGGGAGAGTTCCCCCTGCCAGCGGTTCTGGGCCAGGCTTACGCTGCTGTCTCTCATAGTCCACTGGCAACCTGCAACCTGCGCCAGCTCTCCGCCTGCAACAGTGAAAGTTTGCATTTGAGCAGATTCAGCACCCTGTGTCTTCAGTTGCAAGCAGATAATTCACACAATAAGGCTATTTTATCAATATTACAGTACATAAAAAGCAATTATTGACCAATTTAGATTGGCACATGATCTCATTTATTCCAGTAATAAGCCTACAATACAGAGGTCTATGTAGGAAACAGAACATGTTTAATTAAAAGCAATTTTTAGACAGTGTTGTTTGACAGACGCAGAATCATAATAATTTAACCAGCTGTGCGTGTGTACCAAAAGTGATGCATTAGATTTGCAAATATATTCATGTTGTGCAATTGTGAAATATTAGACTAAATCAGTAGACTACATATTTCATACAGCTTCACACATACAATGTCTTATCAAAGCCTTTCGTTAGCTATTTAATAATCTAGGAAACCACACGTTTGAAGTGTGTATTGCATTGAGGACGTACATTACAGACAATATAATGCATGTTTGCTTTTGTAGCTCTGGCATGTGCAGATTCGCTGATTAGCTGGCTAGCGAACAGATACGTTGCGTCGTGCATCGTCTCTGAATTATGCCAAGATATCACTCACCTTTTACGAGCAGTTTTATAGTAATATTAGTTTAAAACTAACACACACGGCAGCGTTGCCTTTATTTTCCAGTAAATTGGGATACATAAACCAAATTGTGCATTGCAAGTATTTCCACCTCATTCAAAGAATACAGTCGCGTTCTATAGACGAAAGCATAAACACTCACGCTGCGCGAAACTGATGACATCATTGGTCTTTAATTTTTTTTTATTGTTTTATTGTTTTATTATTTATTTATTTATTTTAACTAAAAGGGCATTCCCTTTACATTCAACATAAACTATTTACAATGGAGGGCTCTGCACAAAACAGTATATAAAATTAAATTCAACAGAAACAAAGGAGGGAAAAGGTAAGGGGGAAAAAAATCAAAAGAAATGACAGGGGGCATAGCCAGGACTTTATAACAAATTATATTTAAGATATCTCCAATAACTTAAAAGCTTTTTTAATTTGTATTCTTTTCAGGGCATCTGTATATAGTATTCATTCATTCATAAATACTAGAAAAAGTGGGGGAGATTTGACAAATCTGCATTTATTGATGAATTATTTGGCCAATATGATAACATTATTTATCAGAAAAGTCAATAAACAATCCTTTTCATGTGAACCACATTTTATATTTTCAAAAGTGAATGTAATATCAATCACAACTTTTCTAATAACCAATCCTGCACTCTTTTCCAAAAGGCAGCAGAATATTCACATACAAAAAATATATGTTCTGTACATTCAGTAAAAAAAATTGCAGAAATTACAGGGAGCATTTTCAACATTACATTTTGAGCTTATAAACTGATTAGAATGGTATATGTCATTTAGAATTTTGAAATGATTTTCTTTAGCTTTGGGACGAACAAGAAATTTCAAGTAAGATGTTCTCATATGTTTTGTAATGTATATATTAAAAGTATGATCTAGTTTATTTACATATGATCTTATGTGTCTACTGGTACATTTCTCACCCTCAAACTTAGTTTCTCAAATGTACAACAGTGGTAGAGCTGGGGTAACTTGATCATACAGTAGGATACTTTTCATTATAATTCTTATACCAGCAGGTATAGCATTTATAACAGTAAAAAATAGTTTTGGATGACAAACAAACCTATGTTTGAGAGTAAAAGCATTGTAGTCTAGAAGGTCTCCATTATCTTTCAATAAATCTTTCACAGATCGGATGTTTCTACTAAATTATTCTTCATAAAACAATTAATTATTTTGCTGAAGGATGTATCTATTGTTCCAGATTGGATTGTTATGGGGTGTAAAATTATGTGTTATAATCCTATCCTTATATATCATTTTTATAATATTTACAAATCTTTCACCAAATCCAAAAGACTGCAAGGCACGGAAAAGAAAAGAATGCTCTAACATAACAAATACCTTTTTAAAATCCAACAATAAAATAAATCGGTCATCCTGTATCCAATCCCTATAATCCAGCAAATCAATAACCAATCTTATATTATTGTAAATAGACCGTGCTTTAAGAAATCCTGATTGTGATTAATTAATTATATTGTTCGTTCCAGTTTGTAATCTTATAATAATTGTTGAGTAAAGTAATTGGACGAAGATTGTTTCGTCTTTACCTGGATTAGGTATTAATGTAATCACTCCTTGACTCTGAGTACAACTTAACGATCCTTCTTCAATGGACTCTACAAACGCATTAAACATCATCTCTTTCAGATAATTCCAAAAGAATTTATAAAAATTTGAGGTAAGTCCATCAGGGCCTGGTGATTTGTTTAGTTTAAGCTTTTGAGTAGCTAAATCAAATTCTTCCTTTGTAATTTACTATCACAGAGGACTCTAAATTCATCATCAGTGCAGAGAATAAAGGTTTGTATTTTATAAAAAAAATGTATTACAATCAGCTGGTGAGAAATTTGATGAATACAGTTCACAGTAAAAGTAATACATTTCTTTACTTATTGACTTGGGATCAGTCATTTCAACATCATTAACTATCAAAGATAATATTGCATTCTTGGATTGACATCTTTTTTCAAGTCTACAGAAATATGATGTGCTTTTCTCGCAATCTTTGATCCACTTTGCTCTTGACCTTACATATGCCCCCTCTGCTTTTAAATATTATCTAGCTTGGATTGCAGTTACAAAACTTGATTTTTTTTCTTCATTACTTAGTGTATCTTTACTGGAGTATTTATTTATATCATAAATTAGATTGTGTTTCTTTTGACTTCTTACCTTATACAAAATTTTACTATAATTAATGGAAAATTCCCAAATTTAAATGTAACATATTCCCATCTTAGAATTTAATTCTTAATTGTTTTTGACACTCTCAATTAACAGTTTTATTCTGTCACAAAATCCTTCATTACTAAGCAGATCAGCATTAAACTTCCAGTAGCCCTTGTTGCGTGAAACCCCAGTTCCTTTACGACTCAGTACACTTGACATTGCGTTTATTAACACATATGGAGAGCACCTTCTACACGACCTCGTTGAAACCTCTCTACAATAATGCCAATATTCTAATATTGCTATGGTGTTTGAGCCCCGCCCGATTTGGCGCGATGTTGTCTGCTATAAAAGCAGGTGCACAAACACCATTTCCTCAGAATTTCTTCCTTCAAGACAGCGAAGACTCTTGTCTAGAAGCCCTCTACCTTCATCATCGATATACACGATTCAGAGGGAGGAATCTTTGCGGGAAGACTTTCCGCTCCCCTGCAGCGCTCCGGCGAACATCACACTGCCTCGCCGCTTACAAAGCAATTGTATATTGTGTATTGTATATTGTGTGATATTAATATAAATATATATTTATTTATATATCTAAAAGAGTCACTTACGTGTTTGCGTCTTTTTAAAGATGCCGTTCCGTAAGTGTTCCTTGTGTGAGAGACACATCCCGCCGTCAGATCAGCATGAGAGCTGCATTTACTGTCTGGGCTGCGCCGTCTCTCGGCGGCGAGAAGCGGCGCATCCGTGGCCGGCGTGTCTTGGGCGTTGTGGGTGTCAGAGGAAAGTTCAAGTGCGGGCAACATTATGGTAATGAGCTTTGACACGGTTCCGTGGCAACCTATTGGAATATAGAAGTGCTCCGCTCTAGCGAAGTCTAGAGAACACAACAGTGTAAACTTTGGTTCCCACCAAACAATAGATCCGAAGACAAAATGGAGGAGAAACTAATTATTGCCGTGGCGGGTTTTCCCGTAATATATGATCTGTCCCTGTTTGCTTACAGGGATATAAATAAATAAAAAAAACGATGCGTGGACAAAGGTGTCTGAAATTTTTGGTGTGCCAAGTGAGTTGATGAAAGGGATATTATGGTTTATATAATATTATATATAATATATTGCATGCTAATTTTGGCGCCATAGCATGCAAAACCGTGCTGCCTGATCAATCGGTAACACATTTATACTATCAGCATTTGTCTTTTTATATTTAATTACTTTCTGCCATCAATCGATTTCTTACTTTCACATTTAAAAGATTTCATGAGGATATACGCTACTTGTGATAGGTCGGGAAAAAAAGATACCGGTTGACATGTCTGGATGATTTGCGGCCCATTTAAATATAGTTAACAAAACCAAGCATTCCGAACGAACATTGCCGCCTATTTCAGCTATGTCAGAGCATCCACGAATCTTCGATAGTGTTGTTGGCAGGGCAGCCAGAGCGAATTCTGATGCTCTCGCCTCCTCTAGTCTGAACGCACGGTTACGCTATTTGCGAGACGAGCTCCAGCTTTCTGAAAGAGCGGGTGGCTTCATGGCTCGTTCAACGGTTCTGATGCTGGGGATAATAATAACGATGTCATGTCTCTCGCTGCATCAGGCGAGTGGTCAGTGGATGATGCTGCCACCCCTCCCCCCAGCAAGGGTGAGGAACGTGCACACGCCACTGACAGGGAGATGCTCCACGCCCTTACAAGGGTGGTCGAAGAACTTCACCTTGAGTGGTCTCCCCCAGAGGAACCTGAACAGTCACACCTCGATGAGTGGTTTCTGCAGTCCGGACGCCGTCAAATGGCAGCATCCCACAAATATGCCCCATTCTTCCCCGAAGTTCATAACGAACTGTCTAAGTCCTGGCGCACTCTTCTCGATGCGCTCGCGCAGTGACGCCATCCTCTCTAATGTGGATCACAGGGAAGAAAACGGTTATGCCCAAGCGAGTAACAGGCCGTGGAAATCACACCCCATACATCCTTCCAAACCGAGTCGACAAACGTCTGCACTGGCGGGAAAAGCTTACTCAGCAGCAGGACAAGCTGGATCAGCACTCCACACAATGGAGGTGCACTAGGTATTTCAAGCCAAGCTCCTCAAGCAAATGGACGAGCATGGCTTTGATCCAGAGATATTCAAAAAGCTCCACACTGCTACAGACTTAGCGCTGCATGCCACGAAAGTCACTGCACAGGCCGTCAGCAAGTTCATGGGCAACCTGGCAGTTCTGGATTGACATATATGGCTGACCCTCACAGAAATGAGTGATAAGGAAAAAGCCACTCTGTTGGATGCTCCAGTGTCTCCAGCCAGCCTCTTTGGCGGCTCTGTGAATAAGTTTGCTGAGCATTACGTCACGACTCAGCAGCAGTCACAGGCTATGAGACACTTCCCTCTGCCCAAATGGAGTACATCACAGCTGGTTCACCCTCGCTCTGTTTTGAGCCAGTGCCTGACTAAAAGCCCCATACCTGCTGCCTCACCGGTACTTGCATATCAGCACGCACAGCAAAATTGCTCCTGATGGGCACAAACCATTGAAGCGGAAAGCAGAACCCACAGTTCCCTCTGGGTCTGCTCCAAAAAAGCCTCGATTGGAGACACAAAACACTGTTCCCCATCTCCCCACTACTGTTTGTCGGGAAAGGAATATTGTTGTTCACAAGATTGTTCAAAATGTTATTTCTGTGTCTTGCACTAAAATAAATGCAATAAAAAATGTAATAAGTGCAAAAAAGAATACAGCATTCGTTGCAAATGCACAAGATGCTCACACATTCTCAAAAAAGAGCCCTTTTCCTCTTCAAAGCACACACATTTTGTGCAACCACTTCCCTATAGTGAGCAACGCATTATATCATACAGTAAACAAATCAAATTGCCCTCTGTTCCGTTATGCGGACGCTTGGCGAGCCCTAACGGGTATTTCAGAATGGGGGCAAAAAACGATCGAACATGGTTATACAATCCAATTTGCATGCCGGCCACCTCGTTTCAATGGTGTTCTGTCTTCCACGGTTTCGTCTGAAGACGCGCCAGTGTTAGGAGCCGAAATACACAATCTCCTTATGAAAAGCGCGATAGATATTGTGCCAAAATGTCAAGTCCAAAAAGGGTTTTACAGCCGTTATTTTCTTGTCCCAAATAAAGACGGCGGGCTTCGGACAATCCTGGATCTGAAACATTTAAATCGTGCACTCACAAAGCACTCATAATGATTACTCAGAAATGGATCTTATCACATGTCCGCCTACACGATTGGTTTGCGTCGATAGATCTGAAGGATGCGTACTTTCATATCCAAATTGAACAACATCACAGGATGTTTTTGAGATTCGCGTTCGAGGGAACAGCATATCAGTTCAAAGTCCTGCCCTTCGGACTGTCTCTTGCTCAGTGCATTGATGGGGTTCTCGCCCCTCTGAGACTGAGCGGCGTGCGCATCTTGAACTACCTTGACGATTGGCTGTTACTGGCGCAATCTGAAGCTCTGTTGTGCCAGCACAGAGACTTACTGCTTCAGCATCTAAACAGCTTGGGCCTCAATGTGAACTGGTTGAAGAGCATGCTCTCCCCCAGCCAACAAATCTCCTTTCTGGGAGTCCGCCTCGACTCCACAAGCGGGCGCGCACAGCTCACGAGCGAGCGCGTTCAGGCCATTCTACAATGTCTGTCTCAGTTCAAACTAGTGAGAACACTTTCACTGAAGCTGTTTCAGAAAGCATTGGAATTTATGGCGGCAGCAGAAAGTGGTGACTATGGATGCTTCCAACACAGGTTGGGGGGTGGTGTGCTGTGGACGCCCGACTTTCGGCACCTGGACATATGTACCAGGCCGCCTGAATTATGGCACGGACCTACTGTCACGCCAAGGGGTAATACCGAATAAAGACTTCATCCTCAAAATGTATTGAGGATTTGGGAAATATTCTGCAAAGCAAAAATCGATCTATTTGCCTCTGGTACTTGTCCCCTCTGGTACTCGAAGTCACAAGCCCCACTGGGAGCGGATGCAATGGCACACAAATATGCATTTCCCCAGGTATGCCTCATATACTCTGTCATATGCAAAGTCCGAGAGGACAAGGAAAGATTCTATTGGTTGCGCAGAAATGGCGCAACCAACCATGGTTTCCGGAAATGAGCGGTATGGGAAATACCGCTGAGGACGGATCTCCTCTCTCAGGCACAAGGCACAATCTGGCATCCCCAGCCCCAGCTGTGGAACCTGCATGTGTGGCCCCTGAACGGAGCGTACTAAATGCCCCAGAACTGACACATTCAGTCATAATCACCATTTTACAGGCCAGAGCGCCATCCACGAGACGGCTCTACGTGCTAAAATGGAAGGTGTTCACTGATTGGTGTCTCTCACATGGCAAAAACCCAGTAAACGGCCCCATACATGAAATTCTCATATTTCTTCAAGAGCGATTAGATACAGGACTCACTCTGTCAACGCTCAAAGTGTATGTGGCAACTATATCTGCATATCACGCACCTGAAGCCGGTGCCATTATAGGCAAGCATGATTTTCATAAAGTTCCTTAAAGGAGCAAGACAATTAAACCCACCTCGGCCGGCTACATTTCCGACTTGGGACTTAACTTTAGTCCTAAAAGCTCTCGCAGGGCCCCCCCTTTAAGCTTTTGGACTCTGTTGATTTAATCATGCTCTCCGTTAAGACCGCACTACTGCTGGCTCTGGCCTCAGTAAAATGGGTCGGTGACTTACATGCACTATCAATCGACAATTCATGTCTGGAGTTTGGCCCCGGTCTTTCAAGAGCCACTGTCAAACCCAGAAAAGGCTATGTGCCTTAGGTCCTAACCACGCCCTTCAGAGCGCAGGTGGTTCACCTTCAGGCCTTCTTCCCTCCTCCATTTAATTCGGATGAGGAAAAATCATTGCATTTGTTATGCTCTGTGCGGGCACTACACGCATACGTTGAGCGTACACGCCAGTTCAGACTGTCTGATCAGCTCTTTGTATGCTATGGAGGACGCACAAAAGGAATCTCCATCTCCAAGCAAAGACTTTCTCACTGGATTGTCAATGCAATTGCCCTGGCTTATGAGTTGCAGGGTAAGACTTGCCCAATTGGTGTTAAAGCACACTCAACTAGAGGCATGGCCTCCTCATGTCCATGGACAAATGATGTGTCTAGCAGGATGGTCCTCTCAAAACACATTTGCAAGGTTTTACAACCTAGACGTAACATCTCTCTCTTCACAAGTCCTCTCTGTTTAGAGCACTTGCTATCTGTTGGCCAAATATATATACTTATGCTCCTCCCTTTTAGGATGAGCTCCCCATCTTTTACACAACCACCTGCATTAGGCTGTTGTAATTTACCATAAGTCACAAGTACTTACATTATAAAAAAACGTTCTTCCCGACTGGATTCGTGAAGGAGTTAATTCATACTATATGACTATAGTTCATATATTCATCCTGAGTGCTGTCCTCCTGGGCCAACATGAGGGTTATTCACTGCGGCATACTCATGTTGGTCGCCGTCCCACGAGACTGAGGCGTCATGCTTCCTTTCTGGGAGGTTATGTCATGTAGTGAGGCTTGATGGGATTCTGTTCCCCATATGCGTTAATAAACGCAATGTCAAGTGAACTGAGTCGTAAGGGAACGTCTCGGTTACATACGTAACCTTGGTGCCCTGAGACGAAGGTAACGAGACACTGTCAACTCTAGCCGCACTACAAGACTCAGAGTTCTTGAGATACGAGCGATGCGCTCCTTGTTCTCAGTCAGAAATTCTGAGGAAATAGTGTTTGTGCACCTGATTTTATAGCAGACAGCTTCGTGCCAAAATTGCCAGGGCTCAAACACCATAGCCAATATTAGAATACTGGCATTATTGTAGAGAGGTGTGGTCGTGTGAAAAGGCACTCCCCATAGGGAGGTAATTGTATGGCGCCTTGGGCGAAACCGCTTCAACACACCCCCAAAGTTGTTGACCGGGGGGGCCCCCAAAAGATGCCGCCTTGGGCAACTGCCCATGTCACTCATGCCTAAATCCGGCACTGATTGTGGGTAAGAATGAGTGAACAAAAGTATGGAATGAGTGGCTCAGTCAGAATTCAGACACTCCTACAAAATAGCGGACATCCTAAATAGTGCACTAGTGGATAGGGGGTGGTTTCAGACACAGCGAATGTGTTTTATGGAGGCCTTTCGCCCCTACAACAGGGGGCCTTTTTTTTTACCCCAAAATACTATCCTTTCACTTATTGGACAGGGGTTAATAATATAATTAATAATTAATAATAATTTTCTTTATTTATCACACATTATATATTTGCACATATACAGTGAAATTCTTCTTTTTCACATATCCCAGCTAGGCTGGGGTCAGAGTGCAGGGTCAGCCATGATACGGCACCCCCGGAGCAGATAGGGTTAAGGGCCTTGCTCAAGGGCCCAACAGTGGCATCTTGGCAGTGCTGGGGCTTGAACCCCCGACCTTCTGATCAGTAACCCAGAGCCTTAACCGCTGAGCTACCACTGCCCTAGGTTGGAGGACTTGCACCAGTCCGCCTGGGGAGGAGCTGCTGTCGTCCGTCAGAGGGTGGAAGAGTGATCGAGGACCAGGCGACGGCGTGTCTGGGAACCGGCGAGCAAGTTTTTTTCTCTCTCTCCTCTCTCTCTCTCTCTCACTGTCGCTTCCGCTGCACTTATCCCTCTCCTCGGCTGATTAGCCCAATTGGGGGCTGGGCGTGCGTAGTCCTCCTCATCACACTGTCCAGCTGTGATCTGGGAGAAAACAGGGACGACATTAGGATTTGAAAACATCAGGGGCTGAGGCGAAAACTTCAGGGGCTTGTATCCTACCATAAGCTATGAATGCATAGAAATAATACATTATATTATGTTTTCCACAAAGGAGGTGTGTTTTTGGCCTTCTAGCCTTTCATGAATCACCTATAAAGTAAAAAAGTGTTCTCTTATTTTGTAAGGGGGTCTGGGGGCATACTCCCCCGTGAGAATTTTTTGAAAGGAACAGCACCAAAATTTTAATGAGTTTAGGACCAGCATTTCTACATTTTCTTGTGTAGCTTGAATGTAAATATGGGATACAATGCATCTACAGACTTAAAATATTTACATGACCTCACTAGCTGAAGTTTCTCACAATGGCCTTTCAGAAAAAAAAAAAAAGAAAAAAGAAAAAAAAGTAGCTTGCTGTGACAGTACCATGATATTCTATTTAAACCCTGTTATTTAAATTATACTCTAAGTTATCTGAAGTATTTTAGTTATTTTCCTTCTAATGATCTGTAACATTTTTAATTTGACACTGATTTTGTTTTTGTTTTTGTTTTTTTGTTTTTTTTGTACTTTAAGGTGCTGTGTGAAATCGAACAAAATTATTTAACACCTTATTTCTATGAGATTAGTTATGAGACTAGAATAATTTTCTGACTGTACCCATGAGTAGAGCACTTTACTGAGTTGGGACTGTGCTAGTGAAAATGTTTGTTTCCTACTCCATAACAGATACAGTTGTGCTCAAAGGTTTGCATACCTTGGCAGAAATTGTGAAATTTTGGCATTGATTTTGAAAATATGACTGATCATGCAAAAAAACTGTCTTTTATTTAAGGATAGTGATCATATGAAGCCATTTAGTATCACATAATTGTTTGGCTCCTTTTTAAATCATAAAAATCACCCAAATGGCCCTGATCAAATGTTTACATACCCTTGAATGTTTGGCCTTGTTACAGACACACAAGGTGACACATACAGGTTTAAATGGCAATTAAAGGTTCATTTCCCACACCTGTGGCTTTTTAAATTGCAATTAGTGTCTGTGTATAAATAGTCAATGAGTTTGTTAGCTCTCACGTGGATGCACTGAGCAGGCTAGATACTGAGCCATGGGGAGCAGAAAAGAACTGTCAAAAGACCTGTGTAACAAGGTAATGGAACTTTATAAAGATGGAAAAAGATATAAAAAGATATCCAAAGCCTTGAAAATGAAAGTCAGTACTGTTCAATCACTTATTAAGAAGTGGAAAATTTGGGGATCTCTTGATACCAAGCCAAGATCAGGTAGACCAAGAAAGATTTCAGCCACAACTACCAGAAGAATTGTTCGGGATACAAAGAAAAACCCACAGGTAACCTCAGGAGAAATACAGGCTGCTCTGGAAAAAGACAGTGTGGTTGTTTCAAGGAGCACAATACGACGACACTTGAACAAAAATGAGCTGCATGGTCGAGTTGCCAGAAAGAAGCCAATGCCACAAAAAAGCCCGGTTACAATATGCCCGACAACACCTTGACACGCCTCACAGCTTCTGGCACACTGTAATTTGGAGTGACGAGACCAAAATTGAGCTTTATGGTCACAACCATAAGCGCTATGTTTGGAGAGGGGTCAACAAGGCCTATAGTGAAAAGAATACCATCCCCACTGTGAAGCATGGTGGTGGCTCACTGAAGTTTTGGGGGGGGGGTGTGAGCTCTAAAGGCACGGGGAATCTTGTGAAAATTTATGGCAAGATGAATGCAGCATGTTATCCGAAAATACTGACAGACAATTTGCATTCTTCTGCAGGAAAGCTGCGCATGGGACGCTCTTGGACTTTCCAGCACGACAATGACCCTAAGCACAAGGCCAAGTTGACCCTCCAGTGGTTACAGCAGAAAAAGGTGAAGGTTCTGGAGTGGCCATCACAGTCTCCTGACCTTAATATCATCGAGCCACTCTGGGAAGATCTCAAACGTGCTGTTCATGCAAGACGACCAAAGACTTTGCATGACCTGGAGGCATTTTGCCAAGACAAATGGGCAGCTGCAAGAATTTGGGGCCTCATGGACAACTATTACAAAAGACTGCACGCTGTCATCGATGCTAAAGGGGGCAATACACAGTATTAAGAACTAAGGGTATGCAGACAGGGGTCATTTCATTTTTTTTTTTTTTTTTTGCCATGTTTTGTTTTATGATTGTGCAATTCTGTTATACCTACAGCTGAATATGAATCCCATAAGAAATAAGAGATGTTTTGCCTGCTCACTCATGTTTTCTTTAAAAATGGTACATATATTACCAATTTTCCAAGGGTATGCAAACTTTTGAACACAACTGTACTGTTTTCCTTTCATTAGGCTCTTAATGATTTAAGTAATCTTTAGGAATATTTAAAGTCAAGCAAGGCCAATTTATTTATTAAACATAATTCATGAAGAACACCCATTACACAGAAGGAAAACTTTGTCCATAATTTTTTTTGAGGGTCCAGACTTTAAAGCCCTTTTACTTCCCCTTATACTAACCATCTACATGGTTCAGATCCATGTAGATAGACTTTACCTCGTCAGTGCGGTTAAGCCTTTTGAGATATTTGATTTCCTCCATAGCGTTTTAAACTAGACAATTTGGAGTCAAATTTAAATAGGTTGCGATGTGTGGTATCGTGCAGATTCAATACAGGAGACGTATATATCCAATAAGATTTAGTTTTTTTTATTGTTGGAACAGAGAAGATATGTGCTCACTGCTAAGCACTCACTCAGAAAACAATATAATGTAGCAACATACCCATATATAACACAATGTTTGTTTTTGGTAAGGATCGAGATATCGAAGGAAGCCCAGGCGACGCGCGCGCTTCAGAGATACAGTGGGATAGCGCATCAAGTCTTGTTTTCGTCTGGAGAAAAGTGCAACTGCGGTGCACGTCAATGCCTATAGGGCCGTCGAGAGCTGCGCGCGCAAGACGCTCTGCGGTGCCACGCAGCTTCACGCGAGTGGTTTTGTGATGGCTCGCGCAACACTCGCGCGAAAACGCGCGTTTCAGATTTGGAAGCCTATTTAGTGCGCATAAAGCGCCAAACGGCAGATGAATATCATTACATTTGCAGGAAAACCAATGCAATAACCAACACTTACTTAACTCACGCTTCAGTTCCACTCAAACACCTGCAATCCTGAACAAAAACATTTGGGGCTTGAGCACCTGGGAGAAAATAAAATCAAAAGTGCCTTTTACCCTAGGGGGCCTTTAGCCCTGTTGTACCCTAATAATAAAAAAAATTATGTTAAGCTACTTGCATGTCAGCACATTTTTCTTTGTATTTACTTGCTATTTTAGCTTTGGATTCAAGGATTAAACGTGTGAATTTCAGTCAATTAGTTGCATGGTTAAATGGCTTTTCCTCATCTATGGTATAAGTCCCCTCACATCTTTACTAATCTATTGTTTCTAGTTACTGATCTTTACTAATTACGGTGTCAGTCTCAAGCGTAACAAAGTACAGTGTATATGGTTAAGTACCGACCTTCTAGACCCACATGTTTAAAAAGACTAAGTCAACATGAGCAGAAGGAAGAATATATTTTAAAATTGGCCAGTCAGCTGAACAATGATTCAGTGTCAATTACAACACACAGCTGACTCAAAAAATAGATACATAGTAGTTCCCAGAATACAGCTAATTCTCTGCTATATTGCACTGATACTTGCTACTCTTTAGGCTTACATAAAGACTGCAAGGATTTTTTTAACTGATATTTATGCTCAATGAACTGTACTATGGAATGTGCAGTAACTGTTGAATTTATAGGCTAGTTAAAAACACATAACCATTTCTTATTTAATGAGACCATTAAAAGACTTTCTAATGGGGGCCTGGGTAGCTCAGCAAGTATTGACACTGACTACCACCCCTGGAGTCACGAGTTCGAATCCAGGGTGTGCTGAGTGACTCCAGCCAGGTCTCCTAAGCAACCAAATTGGCCTGGTTGCTAGGGAGGGTAGAGACACATGGGGTAACCTCCTTGTGGTAGCTATGATGTGTGGTTCTCGCTCTCCGTGGGGCGTGTGATGAGTTGTGTGTGGATGTTGATAATAGCGTGAAGCGTGAAGGCTCAACAAGCCACTTGATAAGATGCACGGATTGACGGTCTCAGATGCAGAGGTAACTGAGATTCGTCCTCTGCCACCCAGATTGAGGCGAGTCACTACACCACCATGAGGATTTAAGAGAATTGGGCATTCCAAATTGGGGAGAAAAGGGGAGAGCGTGTGTGTGTGAGAGAGAGAGAGAGAGAGAGAGAAATACTTTCTAATGTAAATAACCCACAAGAGGAGAAAAACCTCTTGGGCCAGGAATATACCAGATTGAATCAGTCCCCCATGGAGTCCCTCACATCAGTTTTTATATGTCCACTGTTCAAAGAATATAAGATTATACTTGTTTCTACAATCCGGTGGGCCATGTAAACACAATTTTATAGAAATAATGTATCCTGCCCACTATACTCCTTTTATTGTTAACAAGCCCAAACCATTGTATTTTAAAAAGTTATGTATGATTTATGATATTTATGGTAAATATACAGAACCAGGAAGTGTTTTTCTACCTGATTTTTTATATATGTAGGTTGACTATTAGTAATCTAATAGCCTACATGATTTCTCTTGAGCACGAGCATTTGCATATATGTGTGAGTGTGTCTTTGTGACATGAAGAAAGACCATAAATATCCAGTCAAACTGGAAAGACAGGATCAGAGAGGAATGAAGGGCGCTGGGGAAAAACAGTCTCTGTTTTCAGTGCTTCTATGAGGCTTTTATGTAATCCAAACGTGAGAGTTCCTTCATACATAATGAGTGGACTAATAGAATAATTTCAAGTTTCCATTCACACCTATTGTTTATAATTAGCCATAAAAACACGTGTTCACATCCTTCACATCAAAGTATTTATAAATAGAGTAAATTATGTTTACTGTTAAGTTTAATGCATGCTTGCTCTGACTGGAACATTACTTTTAATAAGTATTACCACAACAACAACAACAACAAATTCACTGAATGTCATATTTTAGATGCAATTATTTTAGTAAAGTGAATAATTCTTCAGGAAATTCTCTTATTGTCCAAATATTGTAAATACAACTAGATAAGTTTGTAAATTGTAAAAGTTGCACATCTTTTCTCTCAAGGCAGGCACTTGACTTAACTTGACTAAAGTGTAGTTCACGAATCACTTATAAGTCTTTATTACTAAAATATGCTTTAAAACAAGGTTCCATTAGTTAATGCATTAGGTATCATGAACTAACAATTAACTATATGTTTGTACAGCATTTATTCATATTTTTGTTAAGGTTAGTTAATAAAAATAAAATTGTTCATTGCTAGTTCATGTTTTATAGTGCATTAACTAATGTTAACATATACAACTTTTGATTTAAAAAATGTAGTAGTATATGCTGATATTAACATTAACCAAGATTAATAAATGCTGTAAAAGTATTGTTCATTGTTAGTTCATGTGAACTAATGTTGTTAACTAATGTTAACAAATAGAACCTTATTAAGTGTTACCAATATATTTTATTACTATGCTGGTGAATAAAAAAGACATTGGGTGATGTTTTTTAAGTATAGGGATGCAGTAGGCATATTAACACGTGAATACAACATGATCAAATGGGAAAGAGGGAATATCAACTAAATTAATTGACAAAAATCTACATGACAATCAATTGTGAAAAAAGACTGTATAGTCTGGTATGTATGATCAAACAGAGGGCAGAAATCCAGGTGGAGAGGGGGAAGTATTCAAGTATTGGTGCTAAGGGCGGAGATCTGTATGAGGCGGAGGAAGTGAGGAAGAGTTCAGTACGAAGGCTTTGAAATCACGCAAAGTCAAACACCTGCTCTCATATAAAATTACGCTAACAGACGACTGGTAACGAGCGTGAGATTAATGAAAACTAGATTGGGGGTTAGGATAAACATGCGTGCAAGTTTGAACTCACTGACAAAAAGCGACTTCTTATAATGGACATATGCTTAAAAAAGTGACACGACACAGAGCAAAAACGTCGATCGTTGATTTGTAAGTATAAGCTTTTGTTTGATCTTTAATCAAAAGAGTACAAGAGTCGAAAGAAAGAGCTGGGTGGTCAAAGCTATCGATTTACCATGAAATTATTTTTCAAATAGCGTCATTTCCGCTTTGTTGTTATACTTTAATCTTACCTGTGCACAATTATCAAACCTTATCTGCTGTCATGGTTGACTTATAACACAAGGTGACACCTTTAAGTGAAACCAAGATGAAGAGTAGTATTACATGCATTAACTAAGGCTTTCGTTCGTGTCAGTTATAATAAATCCTCTATATTATATTATGAGCTGTAAGTATTATGTATGGATTTTTTTGTAGTGTTGTATACCTTTCACACAGGCCCAGGGTATGTGTTTTCAATTCATGTTAGCTTAGATCACACCACCGTGCCAGGTATCTTTACTCTTTGTTTGAAGAATACAGGAAAAAATGGATTACACTGAAAGTGTTTCACACTTGAGAATAACTTTTGACTTAACACTCATTCTGAATATTGAAAAGTTGCCAGACAACCTAATGCACAACAACAAATCGTCAGCAGTCATAACTCATCGGTGCATCAAATTGACACATTTCTATCATTAATTGTGTGGAATTCAATACATGTTAGGCTCAATCGATAGCATTTCGCATAATGTTGTTTAAATTGTCATTTTTACAGTCCTTTTAGGGTTTTAGGGTTTGTTGACATTATATTGTCATGAAAACGAAGTTGAAAATTGGCTACAACTTTACAGGGGAAAGGTTAGTAAGCGATTTTATCACACTAAAATCATGTTAACATATAATGTTATGTCTTGTGGCTACACTTTTGAAATATTGAATATTATAATCTTTACGGATTGGTCCCATTCACTTCCATTGTTTGATGCCTCACTGTAACCCAGATTTTTGCTTTTTTAATTAAATGGAGGGGCAAGTCAAAATACATTTTTGTGGTAATCAACATTATGCCACAAATGCTGTCAATTGAGCTTCTTTTGAACCTAGAATATTGGAAACAGAAAGTGCTGTATATCAGTTTTAAAAAGTTTGTTGCACATTTCAAAGCACTGTCATTTCCCCATAACTCTTAAAAATGCGCCACTGTGGAACCACTTTCTGCTTTTAAGACTTTAAAAAATGTTTGAAATGTATTTCATTACCATCACGCCGAAGGATAATCTGTCTGATCTCTCAGTACACACCCAGTTTCAGAGGAGCTCTGTATCGAATGTAAACAGAAACAGCTGTGCACTGCTTTATCATGTAAGTTGACTTGTGAGAGTTCAGACCTGAAAGTTGTTCTATTGACAGGAAGATCATCTATATTCTGTTTGAAAAATATTCTGATAGTATTGAAAAAAATATATTTTCTCTTACAGTCCTCACAAGATATTCTGGTTAAAATAAAACATTTGCATGGGTTCTGTAGTAGGCTACTAGTTAAGGATTTGTTTACAGACCCTATAAACTAAACTGTGGTGCCTGAAGTTTCCCACAGAGTCTACTCTTTATCTTGTCATTCGGGGTGTGGACTTTGGGTGTGTTGTCCTGGAAAATCCTATTTTGAGTTACTTGCTCAGACTAGCCCCCATAGTTTTAGACCTGTCTGGCTGATTATTCACTAAAGGTCATGTGTCTGTGTAGGTCTTTTTGTTGTCATGGTTCTTCAAATATAGGATTGCAGAGAACTTACAGTAGTTGCTCAGTCCCCTTGAACATGTCCTGATACAACATTCATTGAACATAGACATTCGAATAACAAAGTACAAAGGCCAAAAAAAAAAACAAAAAAACAATCTTTTATCCTGTTTTATCCTAATTTTGTACATATCATTCCAACCAATGCTTTTCAGACATTTCTCTAAGGTATGAAACATTTAGAAGGGGATTTCCTGGCCAACACAAACATGTGTTTTGATATCAGTGCTGCCACAGTGGTCATTCATAACATTGCTAATTGCTTTATGAGTTTGATCATGCTGAGCAGGTAAATCATTCTCTCGTTTACACACACGCACACACACATGTGCCAGAAGTAGTGGTTGGCCGCATACCTTTGAACTCATTGGCATCCACTCACTGAAAAAAAAAAAAAAGTAGTTTATTTGGTTTATAAGGTCCACTGCTTCCTCAATTTTGCACCTTGTTAGGAAGCGGGGTATAGCCTGTATTCTGCCCCGTTCTGTACTGTATTCTTTTCCCACTTTCCTCTCTTTCCTTGTTTTCTTTTTCTTCTTTTTGTCTGTTTTCTCTTCTAAAAGGAAAGCATTTTTGGTCAGTGAGGGCACCTTGAAATAAAAAAACATTAATTGAAAATCACAGTTTTATTTAATATTTTGTACTATGTGTAACAATTTTTGTGTGGGAACAGTTCATTTAGGGTAGCATGTGCTTTAAGAGGAGTGCACAGCTCTCAGCTCCCTCTTGTTTGCTTGATTGCCCATTGGCTTTGCAGCATATTCCTTGCAGGCATCCATAACGACCCAATGAGGCCTCTAATTGTAAGGAACAGCAAAGTGTCTATTTAGAGTGAATATTTAAGTACATTTAAATAGTTTATTTTAATTTCTTCCTCTATCTATGTAAAGGCACCCTTACAAAAATCAAAAGTTCAAAGCATATTTGCAGTAGACGACGCATATTTCCCACTCGTTACTTTCACATGCAAATGAGCTTTTGATTGCCGCAAATGTTTGCCAGAAGTTTGCAGCTCTTCACCGGTACTGCTGAACTTGCGCAAAACTTTGGCAACAATGGACAATTTGCCACAATTTTGCAGCAAAGCTTATTTGCATGTGAAAATAATTAGTGATGTATTTGCGGAAAGTTTACAGCAAATTTTTCATGAATTCTCGATTTTTGCAAGGCCATTTTTTTCACACTATTATGGAACTAATACCTGAACTAAAATCAGTTTGTTGTGGAACTAAACCCATTCCGAATAAATTCCAAACGTCGTTTTCTCACCAGGGACATGAAATCAGGAACTTTATTTAAATAAACTTTGACGTAAGCATGTGACGCTGTTGTGGCGGCAGTGCCTGGACTTGATGCGACAACAGCCGAGCCGACTCACTTCAAAACATAAACATTGAATGACTCCGTGAAAGATTTTGTGTTGATTTTTTTCGTCCTGTTTTGTTGTGGAAAACTTAACATGGACAAGATGCACTCAGATTTGTAAGAGATGGAAAACAACAGGAGAGCAAGAGCAGAAAAGAGACGGCTTTAACGCTACCTTCATCTGTAGTTAACTGCATTTTGATTGCTTTTTCATACCTTTGCATGATAAATACCTTCCAGTAAACAATACCACTTGAAACTAAGATAAAAAAATCCATATTAGTGCATAATACAAACAGTGAAGCCTTTAAAAGGTCCAAACAAACTTATGATCCTTAGTTCTCTTGTAGTCTTGTTTAATTTTCCTTTTCCATCATAGTTTCCATCATAGTTTAATGCCATCAAAGCATATCTTCATGGACAATCAAATTATTTGTACGCATTGTTTCTGGTCGATGTTTCAAACTCGCGCTGCATTTTTTTTTCTCCATAAATACTCAGCAGATCCTGCACAGCAGCGTCTGTCCATCTATCCATTTTGATTTGAAAAGCCTACAATAGCAACAACTCAAGTTTTAACAAAGGTTATTAATGGGACTTTAAAAATGGCCAATATCGGCTGTCTGATGATTGATGACGCATTTTTCTTGACCAACGAGAAATGTTTGCTGATCTGACTCAACCCAAATAGTTCCACTTTGCAAGGAAAGTACCATCTCAGGAGCAGGTACTAAAAAGGTTCAGGTTTTAGTTCCATATGGAACTAGTTCATGTGGTAGAAAAACAACGAAAAGCTGAAATAGTTCTAGGAACTAGGAAAAGTTCCTGCAGTGGAAAAACGCCTTTTATCATTGCCCTATTTGACCATCAGGTACAGGGTTGCTGAATGAGAGTGTAATAATGATGGATCATGACACTCAGTGGCTGTACCAACTCCTTGCTGAAGTGCAGCTGGAGAGATTCTACATAAGGATACGCGACGGACTCAATGTGACGCGTATTGAGCACCTGAACTATGTTAAAGAAGCAGATCTTGAACAGATTGGCATTAGTAGACCAGGTTTGTCTTGTAAAACATTTGATTATTTCATGATCATGTTATATGTTTTGGATGACTTGATTTACTCGAGCAACCAAATTCCAAATGCCTACATATCCTTACAGTGGTAATTATGATGATTCTGATATAATTAGTACCTTTGATATAATGTTGTTTGTGTGTTGGTGTATTAGTTCATTGTTTAAATTATCTTCTTAGTTTTGTGATTTATTGTACCTGATGAATTCGATTGTTGTTTGTCAACAGGACAGCGACGATTATGGGAAGCTGCCAAACGTTATAAAACCAACATACGACCACGTTCATGGATGACCAAGGTAGAGTATTTCACACCTTTATAGACCCTCTCTTTTTATTACTTCTCTTAATAAACAAGCCTACCTGACCCATCAATTATATTAATTACTGGCTATATTCTAATAGGTCTTCAATGGTCGCACCCCAGAGGGAAGTGACCAGTTAAATGCTGTTGGACCCAGCCAGGGGCCGGACACAGGGCGTGCTCTCACCTGTCTTATCCAGGACAGTGAACTGATCTTTGGGGAGAAGCTGGGCTCAGGCTCCTTTGGGGTCGTTAGGAAAGCAGAATGGCACACGGCAACTGGACGAGTGGTGAGTTGGTTGTCCTTAGTGACCAAATACTCTATCACAGAGCAGCTGAAGTCTTGAAGTGCAATAATTTAGGAGTATCATCTAGTGGTCGACCAATATGGGTTTTTTAATGGCCTATACCGATATCTAGAGAGCAGGATGGCCAATATAAATGCAGATAAACATAACACAATTTAACAACAGCAAATCAAATTTCTAACGTGAAACACACTTATTTTATGGAATATTTCCTCAAATGTGCATAAACTTGAAAAGAAAAATCCTTGAAAACGGAAAGTGTTGACTATCCATTGACAAATCTATTGGCAGATTTTAGAATTGACACAAGTGAAAGTTGAAACTGCAAATTGGACAAGCGAACATAGTTTTGGCCAATGCAGATAATCGTAAAATGGTCAAATATCGGCCGATTAATCACTAATATCCTCCTTTCGGTTAGTACTGTTTAAAGTGTTTGATATTCCTGCTATTTGTACCTGGTCTTGAGAAGTTCATGTTTGTTGGTCAGTTGGTGTTCCCACTTGGTTTTTCATTTACAATAGCACCCAATAATACCCAAAATAAAAAGAGGAAATTGAAGGCAGTTGTATTTGTTGAATATTTGATATTGCCTCCATTCTGGTATTTTATGGAAAAGGGATCTGAAGTTTCAGTTACTAAAGCACACATTCCAAATGAGTTGGGCAGAGTGTTTGCCTCAGTCACCATTTGCTTTCATTGCGATCTTTTCCGATTCAATGAAAATTGTGACGGAATCCAGTGAAAATGAATTGTAAAAAAAAAAAAAAACAGGTTTGGAACAACATGAAGGTAAGTAAATGATGACAGAAAGATCACCTTTGAATATTTCATTAGGATTCAAACAATAAAAATTACCTTGGAATGTTTGCTTTAGTACATTGAAAATTAAGATCCCTTTTCCTTAGAATACCAAAATGGATTTTAAAAGGATTTAAATAGGTTTTTAACTACACATCAAATATGAGTAGCATTGATATTTTTTTACCTTCAAGATGAATGCTTAAAACATAACTAATTATTTTATCATGTCTTGTTTCCCTCTTTTAAGCTGCATGTAGCAGTAAAAACCTTAAGGGGTGGCTCATCCAGACAGGTAGACATGGTGGCCGATTTCCTTCAGGAAGTTACGACCATGCAGTCTCTGGATCATCCCAACATTATACGCCTCTATGGTGTTGTCCTTACTCAACCACTTAAAATGGTGATCTTAACATATTCTTTACTAATGTGTCTGATCAGATTATTTGTATATAAACAACTTTCAACGCCCTGTTTATATTAGAGCATATTTTTAATACATTTAATAAATCTATAGTGGAAGACCATTGTTTTTGTTTCAGTATTTTTTTAATATGATATAACATTGCTTGAAAAACAAAAAAACTGTTTCACTGTAGTGAACTGTGTTATTGCTTCATTATTTTACTTATTCAATTGTTTATTGCATAACTGCTGCGAGACTTTTGAATCCTAGCAATTAGTTTTGAAAATGTAACAAGTAGGGTGAGTATTAATGTGCTATTATTGTTTAAAAATATGGAGAAAGTTGCATAGCTGGTAATGCTTTGTAATGACCGATGATGTTGTTACACTTTCATGCTTGTTTATCAGGTAACGGAGCTGGCTCCTTTCGGTTCTTTATATGACACACTACGCCTTCGACAGGGAGAATACTCTCTTTCACGACTCTGGCTATTCAGCACACAGATTGCTGCAGGTATGGAGTACTTGGAGTCTAGACGCTTCATCCACAGAGACCTTGCTGCCCGGAACGTGCTGTTGGCTGCTAGAGATCAAGTGAAGATTGGAGACTTTGGATTGATGAGAGGCTTGGATCAGGACAGAGACCACTACGTCATGACAGCACACAGACGCATACCCTTTGCATGGTGAGAGGCTTGCTAGAAAAAGCTATTATAGATTTTCAGAAGCAAAAGAGTAGAAACAAAGAGCTTATTGAAGAGCAGTTGTCACTATTACCTACTTGGTATATTGTGGTCAAGGATCTTAATTCCAGCCTATCTTTCTTCCTGTCTATAGGTGTGCCCCTGAGAGCTTACGTGTGGGATCTTTCTCTCATGCCTCAGATGTCTGGATGTTTGGTGTCACATTGTGGGAAATGTTCACTTATTGCGAGGAGCCCTGGCTGGGGCTCTCTGGCAGACAGGTTAGTCACCTACTGTACATTAAATGACCCATGTCAATAGTGAGACATTGAGCTTGTTTACATGGACACCAAAAAACAGTTTATTTCAAGAAAGCTGCTTAAGTCTCAAAATTGGTGTATGTATTTACATGCACTGTGATATCTCTTTACTCCCGTTTACGTGCGGCTTGGTCAGTTAGCAGCTTTTGCCACCCCGCGACACCCCGGGATCCAAAGAAGACTTCACTTTTTTTATTGTTACTCTGCTTTATTTCTAGATATTCCAGAGTTGTTGCTGTGTTTGTTCCCTTAATTTGCCATCACAACCTTCAGCGAAATTGCCCTGCAATAGTGAAGCTACTCTCTTAATTAAAACTCTGGGATTCCCCCAATGTACTTGAGCGCATATATGTGGATGTGAGGGACAGTAGTCAATATTGTAAATTGGTGTGTATAATTGGGTATATTTTGTAGTGTATGACCTTTTCCCACTGTACTCCCAGAAATGTTGAATTCTTTCCGCTATGTTGACTTGTTGTTGGGCTCCATCCTATGATGTCAGTTGTCCGGTCTGTTCCACGCATATGCGCACTCTTTAAAAACCTGTAAGAATGCCGCTAATGCATTTACATGGCCACATCAGGTGCGTTCTCTGGAGAAACCTGGGTGTGTTAAACCACTTTCTCTTAATCCCTTAAACGGTTCTTGTTGACATGACATTTCAGAACACCAATTTCTGCGATTTCTGCTGAAACCCTGGAATAAACCGTTTTCTTAAGTGGATGTAAACGTGGTCATTGCAAAGAACTACGATTTAAAATTACATAAAATAATTTACAGTTAAATGGTTTTTTTGATTTTATCACGACTGACTCTGCTAAGGACTTAATGATGGGGGTTGTGTTTTGTGTAGATCCTGTATCGTGTAGAGCGGGGTGAGCGGTTGGAGAGGCCTCCAGACTGTCCGCAGGAGTTGTATTCTGTGATGCGTAAATGTTGGGCTTGCAATTCTACTGACCGACCGACCTTCTCACAGCTCACCACCATGGTAGCAGAGGTCAGTGTTTCAGCTTTGTCACTCTGGCTAAGAACCACACACTCAAACAGGAAGAGAGTGTCTGACAAACATATAAAACAACCAACCACACTTTCTTTTTGATCTTGCATGCTGTTAAATGGATAGTTCACCCAAAAATGAAAATTCTCTCATCATTTACACACTTTCATTCTATACCAGATGTGTATAAAGTTTTCTTCTGCTGAACACAAACAAAGATTTTTAGAAGAATATCTCAGCTCTGTAGGTCCATACAATGCAAGTGAATGGTGGCCAAAACTTTGAAGCTCCAAAAATCACACAAAGGTAGCATAAAAGTAATCCATATGACTCCAGTGGTTTAATATACACCAATCAGCACAACATTAAAATCACCTGCCTAATATTGTGTAGGTCCCCCTCATGCCACCAAAACAGCTCCAACCTGAATCTCAGAATAGCATTCTGAGATGCTATTCTTCTCACCACAATTGTACAGAGTGGTTATCTGAGTTACCGTAGACTTTGTCAGTTCGAACCAGTTTGGCCATTCTCTGCTGACCTCTTTCATCAACAAGGTATTTTCATCCACAGAACTGCCGCTCACTGGATGTTTTTTGTTTTTGGCACCATTCAGAGTAAATTCTAGAGACTGTTTTGTGTGAAAATCCCAGGAGATCAGCAGTTACAGAAATACTCAAACCAGCCTGTCTGGCACCGACAATCATGCCACGGTCCAAATCACTAAGATCACATTTTTTCCCATTCTGATGATTGATGTGAACATTATCTGAAGCTCCTGACCCGTATCTGCAGAATTTATGCACTGCACTGCTGCCACATGATAGGCTGATTAGATAATTGCATGGATGATTGTTGGTGCCAGATGGGCTGGTTTGAGTATTTCTGTAACTGCTGATCTCCTGTGATTTGCACGCACAACAGTCTTTAGAGTTTACTCAGAATGGTGCCAGAAACAAAAAACATCAAGTGAGCGGCAGTTCTGTGGATGGAAATGCCTTGTTGATGAGAGAGGTCAACAGAGAATGGCCAGACTGGTTTGAACTGACAAAGTCTACGGTAACTCAGATAACAGCTCTGTAAAATTATGGTGTAATGGAGTAATACTTTTCTGAGATGCGGACCTACACAATATTAGGCAGGTGGTTTTAATGTTGTGGCTGATCGGTGTATGTCATCTGAAACGATGCAATCACTTTGCAATGACCTGTACAATCAGCACTGGTGCCCCCCAGTGATGTGTGCTCTCCCCACTACTCTTCTCCCTCTACACCAACAACTGCATCGCCAAGGACCCCTCTGTCAAGTTCCTGAAGTTTGTAGACGACACCACTGTCATCGGCCTCATCCGAGATGACGATGAGTCTGCATACAGAAGGGAGGTTAAACAGCTGGCTGTCTGTTGCAGTCAAAACAACCTTGAGCTGAACACGCTCAAAACGGTGGAGATGAACCCCCCAACACTCCCCCCTCACCATTCTAAACAGCACTATGGCAGCAGTAGAGTCATTCAGGTTCCTGGGCGCTACCATCTCACAGGACCTGAAGTGGGACACCCACATTGACTCCATTGAGAAAAAGGCCCAGCAGAGGTTGTACTTCCTTCACCAGCTGAGGAAGTTCAACCTGCCACAGGCGCTGCTGATACAGTTCTACTCAGCAGTCATTGAGTCTGTCCTCTGCACTTCTATAACTGTCTGGTTTGATTCAGCTATGAAATCGGATATCAGAAGACTACAAAGGACAGTTCGGACTACTGAGAGGATTATTGGTTGCCCCCTGCCCTCCCTTCAAGAACTATACACTTCCAGAGTGAGGAAAAAGGCTGAAAAATCACTCTGGACCACACTCACCCTGCCCACTACCTTTTTGAACTGTTGCCTTCTGGCCGACGCTTCAGAGCACTGAGCACCAGAACCATCAGGCACAGGAACAGTTTTTTCCCCCAGGCTATTCATGTCATGAACAGTTAAAACTGCCCCTTTGAACAATAATTAATGTGCAATACACAGCTTAGTCTTTTATCTATATTTTCGAACACATCCTACCTCTTCTGCCATTACATTCCCTTGCAATGTATATAACCGATTTGTATTTTAGATGTGCACTACGTATGTGTGTGTGTGTGTGTGTGTGTATGTATGTATATATATTCATATGTGTATATGTATGTGTGTATGTATGTATGTATGTGTGTGTGTGTATGTGTATGTATATATATGCATGTGTGTGTGTGTGTGTGTGTGTGTGTATATATATATATATATATATATATATATATATATATATATATATATATATATATATATATAGTCTATTGTGTATTCTATATATACTTTTTTTCTTTTTGATATTTATCTAATTTTTATTCAATTTTAATTCTTTTTTAAAAGTCTTGTTGCTGTTTTTGTATTGTTGTGTACTGGAAGCTCCTGTCACCAAGACAAATTCCTTGTTTGTGTAAGCATACTTGGCAATAAAGCTCATTCTGATTCTGATTCTTCTGATCACTTTTGGTGAGAAAAAGATCGATATTTCAATCCTTTTTTACTATAAATCTCCCCTTTCACTTTCAGAATGTGAAAGTGAAATTGGAGATTTATGGTAAAAAAGGACTTACATTTTTATCTGTTTATCACCACACCTATTATACTGCTTGTGAAAACATTGATTTAACCACTGGAGTCTTATGGATTACTTTTACGCTGCCTTTATATGCTTTTTGGACCTTTAAAATTTTGGCCACTATTCACTTGCATTGTATGGACCTACAGAGTTGAGATATCCTTCTAAAAATCTTCATTTGTGCTCTGCAGAAGAAAAAAAGTCATACACATTTATGATGGCATAAGCTTGAGTAAATTATGAGAGAATTACTATCCCTTTAAGGGGCGAGTTTATCAAAATACAGTAGTTGATACCACAATAATAGACTGGAGCAAAATTAAATTGCACAGCAGTGTTGGTCTGTGAGTGTGACCAGCTGTACAGTATACACTGATACAAATAGTGGACATACTGTATGTGTAGACTTTGTAATCAGATATTTTGTCTGTCCAAATGTAATAAGTACAGATTATTTCAGAAACATAAATCAAAAACAAAGGACAATACACAGCTTGTTGATATCTAGTTTATTTTATTTTCATTTTATTTAACTTTCATTTGATGCCCTTTTGGCAAAACCAGTGACCTAGTTCTTCCTTAAGAGTGCTCATTGTACAAACATGGGTGTGAAATAATGAATTACAAATACTCACGTTACTGTAATTAAGTAGTTTTCCCAGGAATTGTACTTTTTTAAGTAGTGTCATAAATGTATACTTTACTTTTAATGCGCTATTTTCCCACCGTCTGTGTTCACTACTTCCCTGTCCTGATTTTATTTTTATCTGTCAACATGATTGGCTAGGGAGAGTCTCCTGACTCCCGTCAAATCAAATCACACGTAAAAAACTTGAATGGCAGCTGTAGATTGGCGCCAACTGTTATGGATGTGCAGGATGCCTCAAACACAGTTCAACACCTGAACATCATGGCCGCACATGAAAGGGCTTTTCGCAGTGAAAAAGGCCAATTGCTTGACGGTGTCGTGAGTTTATCTTGCTCAAGCCAGATATCAGCATTAATCCTGCCTCTACCTTTAAGAAACATATTGAGGTAAATTTCAGATTTCTGCTTACTAGATTCTGTGTGTCTATAATGTAGCCTGTAATTTAGCTATCTATCACGGAGATTATTGGGTTGATGTGAGAGATTAATGCAATGTTATCAATAGGGCAGGGCGATAAAACAATCTTGATGTTTATCTGAAAAAAGAGAGAGAGAGAGATGTCCTCGATATCGATGATAAACTTTTGAGTAATTTTCTATACTTAGCCTATGTTCTACATCTAGACCAGGGGAGTTCATTTCATCGATCGCGATAACAAGACAGCCACTGGTTGGTTGATCTAGATAAAATATAAAAGTTTGAATTTTTATTTACTGACGTCTGTAGCTGCGTGCTGTTTGATTGACAGGCGGCTAATGTTTGTGCGCTAATGCAGGAACACGCCTAAATTGTCAAATACACTTTATAATTCCACCAGTGCACATCTTGTGAGGCATTAATGTAAACGCAGTCGGTTTGGTCTAAAGTGAACGTAAACAGTGGGACAAAAAGAGTATTTATAACAAAATGTCAGACTTGAAGTGTACATGTATCCGCAGAACATTCCACCAGTCACAAACTTCAGAAAATTGTGCATCATGCATTAGAATGAGAACACAACTATTGCTGGGCTTAAAAGATACAAGAACTAAATCAATGTGGAACATTGTATCTCAAAAGGAGGCAATGTGGCCCCCCACGTGCTACTTAAAGAAATAGTTCACTCAAAAATGAAAATTATCTTATTTACTCACCCTCATGCCATCACAGATGTGTATGACTTTCTTTCTTCAGCAGAACACAAATTAAGATTTTTAGAAGAATATTTCTGCTCTGTAGGTCCATACAATACAAGTGAATGGATGCCAAAATTTTGACACTCCAAAAAGCACATAAAGGCAGCATAAAAGTAGCCTAATCTATATGACTCCAGTGGTTAAATCCATGTCTTCAGAAGCTATATGATAGGTGTGGGTGAGAAAAAGTTCAATATTTAAGTCCATTTTTGCTAGTAATTCTTCTGCCTGCCCAGTAGATGGCAATATACATGAAGCATGTGAATCACCAAAAACAAAAGAAGTGAAAGTTAAAGTGGAGATTGACTGAGCAGGGAGGAGAATTTATAGTAAAAATTGACTTAAATATTGATCTGTTTCTCACTCAACCTATCATAACTCTTCTGAAGACATGGATTTAACCACTGGAGTCACATGGATTAGGCTACTTTTATGCTGACTTGCTTTTTTGGGTGTGATTTTTCCTGATGTGATTTTTGGAGCTTCAAAATTTTGGCACCCAGTCACTTGCATTGTATGGACCAAAAGAGCTGAAATATTCTCCTAAAAATCTTAATTTGTGTTCTGCTGAAGAAAGAAAGTCATACACACCCAGGATGACTAAATGATGAGAGAATTTTCATTTTTGTGTGAATTATTCCTTTACAACCCGATGTGGCCCCTGTACCAAACAAATGCTCTACCCCCTCTATTGTGCAGGACATGACACGCCAAGTGACCCTGTTTTTTTAGTGGGATTTTTATTTTATTTATTCTTTGCATTCCTTGCATTGTTTTGAACATGTTTATGTGCAACAGTAACTCTCTCTGTCGGCATTAAGGGACTGAATGTAATTGTTTCATACATTACGATATAAAATAGGGATCATTGTATTGAAAATATATTTTTCATCTTTTCATTTCTGGTATCATGTTGCCCTTTTATTTGTTTCCATCAGATTCATGTAGTGTTTACAGTATCATAGATAAGTGATGTATTTTAAAAGTTGTCAGTCACAAACACCTATAAAATACCTATAATTGTTATTCTTTCTGGCAAATTTTCTGTGTAAATTACGGTATGTGTGCTACATTTTTAAATTGCAGCATAGAGTTTTTATTATAAAGGGGCATAGCTTTCGCAACTCAGTACTCAATACTCACTACTCGTGAGTGCTTTTAAATGAGCTACTCTTTCACTCTTACTTGAGTAGTTTTAAGGACAGGTACTTTTACTCAAACTACATTTTTTAAGAAGTAACAGTACTTTTATTTGAGTATTATTTTTCAGTACTCTTTCCACCCCTGTAAAAACAACTCATGAACAATGAACATATGAACTCCAACCATGAACATGTAGACAAATTGTTGAATGATACACGTATAGGGTATATTTTCCATCCCATTTCTCCTTCTTACTTGTACCTTCTTTTTCATTTATTTTTCAGGCACAGCCTATGGAGGTTCGTGCAGTGAAAGACTTTACAGAGCCCAGAAAACTCTCTCTACAGGCAAATGATCTAGTGACCATAATAGACCATGGGTAAGTGAGGGGAGTGGGAGGCAAAAAAGGATAAAAAAAAGTGGGTAACTATTAACCTGCCCTCTTTGGTGTAGTAACATTCCATACATAGTTAAAAGCAAAGGAAGTAAAGCACTAAATAGTGCTTTTTGATGGTCCTTAGACTCTGCAAAACGGACTGTCCTTTGATTTCTATATTGTCTGTGCTCCTCTCCTTTCATAGGCTGGAAATGAATGAGTGGAAGGGGCAAAACCAGAGAACTCTCAGTGTTGCTTTGTTCCCCCCTGCATTGGCAGCCCCCTCTCTCACTGCAGTAGGTCTGGGGCCTGGTCCTGGTCCTGGTCTTATCTCTCCCCCTGTTAGAGGTAGGCTGCAGCACACTGGCCATGGAGACACTGACCCAGGACGCAGCTGGGGGACACCAGAAGGAATAGATGAGTGAGTGAAATATTTTAATGAATTTATAGGCCCCGTTTACACCTGGTATTAACATCTGTCTCTGCTAATCTGATTACAAGTGGACAGCACTAAATACAGGTGAAAACATGGTTCAAAATGTTTTGTGGTCCGATCACCCAAACCACATTCAGGGGTAGTCAGAAACACACATCACATGTAGTGTAAATGCTTATATTTCCCAGCGGGTAACTTTGCCGATAATGTTTGGCTTTAAAAGATAACCATCTGATCTAAAAATGTGAAAAGGTCAATACATACAGTATACAGTACATGGATGATCCTTCATGGAACATCTTGAATGTACTTGGCTACATGCAGCAACACAGATAATTAACTTAGAATAAAAGTGTCTGATAAATGAGTTGTTCTCAAACTAGTGGGCATGGACATTTTGAAACGTTGTATGTCACAATGGGCCGTTATTGAAAAAGCATGCATTTTGGCCTAAAAATTCAATTTTGGGTCATGTTGTGTTTGATAATACAAAGTCTCAGCTTTCAAGTGATGTCAATGTTATCATGAAATTCAAACTTCACATGTTGTTGTTATGCTCTTAAATGTGGTGTCAAATCGCGCTGCTGTCAGTTCAGACAGGAGCACTGCATATGGTCTCCTTTGATCAGCATTCCTCTTTACTACAAAATTACAACATGAAAAACACATGAATTAACATCAGATGGGATGTAGAAAGACACAGTGCCATTGGCTGAAATAATCATATCTCATATAATCAGCAAATCAGTGTTTTAACTGTGGGAAGATGTCAATGACATCATCAACCTTCACTTAACTATATACATTTACCTCAGGAAAGTTACCTGATGTCCATAGTTTGTTAGCTTGATAAAATTAACTATTGAGAAGATCAAATTGCTAAAATTTTAAATACCATCACTGTCAGAGATGCAAAAGCAGATGTGGAGTGGATACAGCTCATTTCAGAGAATTTAACTGCTTCAGTGCTGGTGGATACGTGATCTCCACGTGGTTGCACGAATGGAATCTTTATAGCTCATTTTCTCAAATACATGGTTTTATGACAGCCAACATTCAAATGATTATATCTCAGCAACGGTTTGGAATAGAAGTATAAAAGTATTATATCATTAGAAAGCGGAGACCTTCCTTTTTTCTTTAGTGCATACTCAATGTAATTCTGGGTCATTTTAACTTAAAATGATGAATGCCTTGTTGATGAGAGAGGTCAACAGAGAATGGCCAGACTGGTTCGAGCTGACAGAAAGGCTACGGTAACAGATAACCACTCTTTACGATTGTAGTGAGCTGAGTAGCATCTCAGAATGCACAACACGTCGAACCTTGGGATATGGCAGAAGACCATGTTGGGCACTTTATTAGGACCATAGTGTTCCTAAAGAAGTGCTCAGTGAGTGTACATCTATGTTTCTAGTGAGAGTTGGTGAGCCAAAAATCATGATCTCAGTTTTATCAGTGTTGAATTTGAGAATGTTGCAGTTCAACCAGTTTTTATATATTTGATACAGGCAGTTAAAGTAGTGTGTGGGAGGGTTTCATAAGATTGAAAAGCTGTATAAATCTGTGTGCCATCTGCGTAACAGTTATAACTGAGGCCATGATGGCGAATAACGTGACCAAGGGGAAGCATATAAATTGTGAAAAGAAGTGGTCCAAGAACAGAGCCTAGGGGGACACCATGTGTAAGGGGGGCTATGGGGGATTTATAATTATGAATAGAAATGTTGTATTGTCTGTCAGTGAGTTAGGAGGAAAACCAAGAAAGAGCTGCCTCCAGCCCTCCACATATTTGTGTGAAGTAGGGTTTTCAAAGTTCACAGTGCTGAAGACTAAATACCACAGCCGAGCACAAGTCAAAGATGATCTCAGACTGTCCCTGACGAATACTGAACCAGGGACTGAGCTGCTTTGCATAAAAATGCAAGCTCATCCTTCACACTTCTAGGCCACATTTGACTGCATTTGTTTCTAGATGACAATAATTTAGCATAAACAAAAACAATAATAAACAATTATTTGCCTTCATTGATTAATTGTTCTTTTTCAAAAGTCTGTTGTTCTTTATTCAAGTTCAAGTTCTTAATGCCTCATCAAAAAGGGCATATTACAGATATATAACAAAAAAATTATTTAAAGAAAACTACAAAACTAAAGAAAATTACAAAAAATGAGATCAAATAATTAATCCACACTTTTTTCTAAGTGTGGCATAGCACACTTACACTAAGCTGATAAAGGTTAAAAGGGGTTCAATGTGTGTAGTTGGGGGGGGGGGGGGTTGATTACTTAAGTTTGAGAAACCTGTGCTAAATTATATGAATGAAATGAAATCTTAATTATTATTATTTTTATTTTTTAAGATGTCTTAAAATGTCTTAATATTGTTGTGTAAGGAAATACAGTAGGCCTGCTTATGATCTATTTCTGGTTGTTTTCAAGTGGCCTCACATTTTTGCATAAATTATTTCCTTACAGCGATGTTTGTAAATGTGTGCATCATGTGTTACTTTTTTTTCAGCCCCGGATGTTGGAGGATTCCATTAGGAAGAGAGAAGGAAGGCTCCAATCTAAAGAAAATGGAAGGTTAGAACTTAAAATACACTGTAAAATGTGGTAACCTGCAGTTGTTACCTGGTGGACCTATTCGTACTTGAACTAACCTATAAACATTTATTTTGTGTGTTTAACCTATAAATAACATTTTAAATAAATTAACATTTTAGACTTGAATAAAACTAGTTTATTTAGATGTTATAACAAAGAACATTTTTAAGGTCCCTTGAGAATTTCTTTTTTACAGTTTATACTATAACAACCATTATCATATGAGTAGCATGCAAGACAGGAACTTACTATAAAAGAGGTTATAAGTGGCTTAAAAAAATATTTTATGTTTTGCTTAATCAGCAGTGTCTCGTTGTGTCTCTCTATGCTCAGGCATGTCAAAGAGTCTGGAGTCCGTCCTTGGTGTTTCACAGGTCAAAGGTCGAGCTGGTGGGAGTGTTGCTCAAAGAACCGATAACCGCAGACCCATACAGGGTCAACTGGTCCAAGACCCCCGCAGACTTAGTGATGCTGTTGTCACCATGCCTCCACGGCCACCACCCCCCAATTTCAAACGCATCAAACCCCAGATGATGATGCATGATCGGAGAATGGGAAACCCAGCCACTGGTGCCTGGACCCCTCCATCTCAACCTCACCTACAGCTACAGTTCCAACAACCACAGCAGCCATTTTTAATGGCTAACAATCTTGCCAGAATGGCCCAATTAGCCAAGTCAAGCCCTCAGTTAGATGATGGCTTTGAGGAAGAGAAGGAGAGAGAGAGGGAGCAAGAGAAAGAGAGAGAGCGCCAGAAAGCAAAGGAGAGGTACCCACCGCAAGTTAACAAGGAGGCGCTAATAGCACAAGTATGCAGATTTCTTCTTATCTTTGTCTTCTTTATGATTCTAATTTGCACCAATATCAAATTATGTATAGACCACATTTGTAATACACAAGATATTATAAATCTTATTCACTTGCAAAACAATTCCAAGTACCCTGATGAAAAGACCGATGACCAGTATATGTTTTGGATCTTGGTGTGCTGGTGTTCCCATCGTGCCTTGTAACTAGCTTAACCTGCAAGGGACATCCTTGGCCTTGTGTACAGCTGGTATTAAGATGCGTTTTGGGCGATCTGTTTGATCTTCAATGCTCTTCGAGCTCTTCAATGCTGTTTGGTAATATGACGAATATATTGTCCAGGTTCAGGAGGCGGTACATGGAGTGACCATTGAAGAGGTACAGAGAGCTCTGCATCGCAATGACTGGAATCCTACACGAGCTGAACAACATCTTAAGGTAATAGACAATTAACCCGTGTTTATTCAAAATTAATCTCCTTACAAAAGCTTTTTTTCCAATACCATGCACAAAATGTCCTTGTAGTCATTCTCTTGTGTTTGTCTTACATTTTCAGACAGACCAGCTTTATTACATGAATCAGTGCTCCCGTGAGGAATGTCAAAAAATCCTGGCCCGCTACAACTGGGACCTGCAAACGGCTGGCCGTTACCTCTTTCGTCTGGTCAAAGACAGGACCAGAGAGGCTGCACAGGAAAGACGATGAGAAAGATTTTAAAGAAAGACTATGGGAACAACAGTATGCAGATGTCAGGAGGATTAGTGCTTTATATCACTGAATACTGCCTTGAGGTCACAAAAATCCAAGATGCCTTAAAACCTGTGAACAATTTTCAAGCCACCTCCAGTTTTGCAAGGTGAAAGCATTTATAGTGAGACTCTGTGTTGCCCCTTGTGTGCTTGATGATTCAATTGGTGACATCAATTAAGTCATTTCAGATTTGTATGAGGGGCTCAAAGGTGCAGTTTTGACCACAAAAACATAAAAAAAAACCCAAAAAAACAATCATTCTCATTAAACAGTAAATGACACCATTCCAGTTGCCATTGTGACTGCTTATTAGCAGTTTACAATTTTTGTATGCAAACAGATTTGTTAAATTTTCACTGCATCTGTTAATTCCAGAGAAACTGTAAATATATGATGAATTTGTATATAATATATATAGTTATAACTGTTTGTAGCTGTTTAATAAAGTAAAACATTTTTATATGTATATTTTTGAGGATATCATACAATAATTATATGCAAGCATTTTCTGTTGCTGCCTGTTTTGCATTCTCACTCTGAAAACCACAAAATGTTTCTTGCACTACAGACCAACCTAGACCACTTTACAGCTTCTGAAGTTATTAAAGAATTTAGGCAGATAAACTCAGATGTCTTTTAAAGCAGATTTATCAGTTCAAGTTCATTTGTAGATGTAAAATTTGGGTTTGCTGCACTTATCTGTTATATGTAACAATCTAAAGCTACAGAGAGACATACTGATGCTGGCTCATCAGGCCCTTAATGAAACCATGACAGAGAAGTGACTATTCACATGCAACATAAAGGACCTTTCCAAATTTCTATGAGGGGTGATTACTCGCAGGCTTAATAGGGAAGTCCAAGCACCAACTTTAAGGTGGAAATGTAGTCTATATTTATTGTAAGAACACATTTAAAAATACTTACATTTGCACAGAGATTAAAACATTTGTAGGGCTTTACTGGTTGTTTAGATCAGTGTTACTATCAGAAATAATTAATTAATTGAATCAAACTCATTAAAACCTCATATAGGGCTCCAGTAAATGTAGTGTGCTACGTTTAGGAGCAGGTTTGGTTATTAGCAATAATTAATAATTATCAAAGATAATTATTAATTATTAAAATCAATAGAACATTGATGAGAATCAATGTTAGCTTTTTTAATCCTTTAAATCAACAATTATCAAAGATAATCACCAATCATTAACATCGATGAAACATTAATTAAAATTAACACTAGCTTATTGATCATTCAAATTCAACAATCATCAAAGATTATTATCAATTATCAAAAATCAATACAATATTAATAAGGATTAACATTGACAGGGCACCACCCTGGAATCAGGGACTAATAACCAGATAGTATAACAGTCTCAATATTAGATTGTTTTCTTAGGAAAATTGACATTCGAAGAATATCGATTTTCGGGAAAAAAAAATGAATGAAGGCTTGAATCCGAGCACTGACATCCTGTCAGCATGACACAGGCGTATGCAAAACAAACCAAAACACTTCTCTTTGTAATATAAACAAAGTTTATTTATGCAGTAATATCAATTAATAATTAATACAGTCAAAACTTCCGCCTTACAACTACAAACTAAACAGTGATATGATTAGATATGGAAATCAAAATAATCCTATAACACATGAGGGTGTGTGTGTGTGTGTGTAAGGAGGGACGCGCACAAAATGGCGGACGTGACTCTCGTGGAGAGTATGTCACGCGAGACTTCCGGCCAGGGAATATGGCCGCGAATGTGGGCGGAGAGAAACCAGTCAATGGCATCTACCAGTTACCGCGTGTATCCGCTTGTACGATAGCTTAGGGACAAAGCTGAGTTTTATCACAAAGCTATCTACGAGCCAAAAATGTGTGCCAGAATGTTTGTGAGGGGTCGCACGCGTGTGTGTGTGGTTAGTACGAGAGAGAGAGAGAGAGAGAGAGAGAGAGAATTAAGTGACGGCCCCAAAGCCAATTTCGCGATTGATTAAGCAGCTGTTAGTTTATCACTCAGAGACGCGGTGGACGGCTCGTAAACAGTCCCGCGTTCTTTGATTCTTTAATGGATAAACTCAGTTTGCCGGTCTCACCTGCGATGGCGAAAATGCACAACAGTCCAATTTGGTTGGACCACAATACAGCAAATCAAATTCGTGATAATTAATACCCCGAGTAATAATAATGAGCGGACATGGGGGTCCGTAAACTGTACAAGCAAAAACCTTGAAACACAAGAATAACATACTATAATATTCTATCTCTGCCCAGACGTAAACCTCTTACTTGAATCGCATGAGGATGTAGAATGTGTGTTCATCCGTCCTTTAACTCAGACTCGGTTACTCGAGGCTCGGATGATGACGGGAGGCCGTTTCCTCGCTCTGTCGGCGGGCGTACGGCTGCTGATTCTCGGCGGGCTGGCGGAGAAATCAGAAATGTCGACTTGATTGAAAATGGAAGAGAAATCTTTAATCTCTTCACTTCTGCAGGCAAACGGATGAAGATGCGGATTGCTCGGCGGTCTCCTTCGGATCCGTTAGAGTGTTCGGTTGAACAGAGTAATCTCAACTCGTCCAGCGAGATGGAGATTGTATGGCCACAGTTTCAAGTCGGATGTTACTTCCTTGTGCCACGAGGTTGCACCTGAAAGCAGCGATGAGCTGCATCTACCCACTGCAAGCAAAGTTGCTGGAAGCAAATCCCGGAAGCATTTCAGAGGTAGTTCTACTCCTGATGATGTCATGGTTGAGGGACGTTCTGTTGTGTGCCTCATCCAATAGGAGTTGAGAGTTCGATCCTTTAGTGAGCAAGGCTTCATGGGATTTGTATCTGTTTTGGACTCCCTTTGTTTGATTTTGGCACGGTTTTTATCAGTAAGATTTACGACTTGGTATGTGGGGACCTGAGTTAGGTTTTACGACTGTGTTAGGCCTGCCTTTGTCTTCTATCTGAATACATGAGGCCCAACTCATTTCTTTAGAATGTTCAAAATATTGTTGCAATTTTAAAGCTCCTTTCTAGCAGCTGCGATGTACTAGCATGTTGAAAACGGATTTTTTGGCATGGCATTAAAAAAGTTTACATTTTAAATTGTACAAATCTAAAAAACAGACATTAAATGATAGTAATAAATAATTAATTCATTTGACACCAACGCCTAAATGGAACTGAATTTACAGGCATATCTACTTGTGTTGTTCTACTGAAACTGCAATGGGCCAAGGTTAAAAATAAATGAATTATGACTGTATTCACAGCAACCACAAGGTGTCATAGTATCAAGGGGAAGGTACTTCTAAAGGAAACTGGTTTCAGACTGGCTTCAAAGGTACCATAATGCCACATCTGATTATCTAGATTCTAGAACAAATTTAAGTTAGTGTTAGTGGTAGTCACGGTAATATTTAATGACTGCAGTACAAATCACGTGGGGAAAAAATTAAAATGCTATTACCCAAATGTTTCACATTTTATATTATCAGATTAAATGTTCCCAAGCATATGCATATCATGCCCAAAAAGCACCCCAAAATTAATGTTTGACATTTGAAGTCTTCGTACTTCATAACTGACTGATCAGTTTGTAATAAGTCTTTTATTTTGCTTGTTAGTTTTTCATTTCATGGTAGGGAAAGTCCAGTTTGTACTGATCCCATCTTGTATTGTTCAAGAATGCAATCTTGATATTTGTAACAAGGATGCAGGCAATATTGTAGCTATTATGCAAACAATAATTTGAAGTTGAATGTGCAAACAATGGTTTAATCCTAATGAAGGTAGATGTTATGACCTAGGGTGACTTTAATTGTTCTGTAATTTTTTCGCCTTTTTTCACACCAAGTTGCTTTTATAATGGTTGGTGGGAAAGAGGTAGGAAGTATTCGCCTGGAATGCAACAGACAAGATAAGAGTGTAGAGATAACGATGTTGGTGTTAGAATTCTTTTGCTTTTACTCCGTTTTTCTCAGTTTATCTTAAATCTAATTTTGTAACCCAGTGAGCGCAGTATGAGAAAAGGTTGAGTAGAGACTGTAAGACTCCATACCTCATCAGTGGGTGGGTGGGAGTTTTGAATGTTTTGACCCAATATAAATTTAACAATGTATATAGCCTACCTTGTTATACCTGGGAACCCCTACTTCATCCATACAATATATAGGCTTATATTGTTCTGTCCTGGAAACTTTTAAAAATGTTACATTAGCATTTATATGACTTGGGTCTGTTCTACATCTGGGGGTAACAAGTATCACAGTGGAGCAATCTGATCAGCCATATGACCTCTCAGTCAATCTCAACTAAAAAAAATAATAATAATAATACGTGTGCCGTGCCTTTAGTCAACACAAAGAAAAATGCTCAGTAAATGTGTAATAACTTCTAAACTGTAATAATCATGTAAAAATTATAATAATATTTTTTCAAACAATTGCAATGCTCACATAGCCTAAACTTTAACCAACTCCCCAAAGATGAAAGAGACAGGGTCAGAGAGACTGCATTGGAAAGAGGACATAAGAGTTTAAAACAAGTCTCAACTATTAAAATTTAGTACTGGTCCATCTTACAAACAAATCACTTTTTAATTTATATGAGGGACAGTTTTTTTTTTTTTTTTTTAAATGTAGGCTGCAGTAAACAAACTCCAGGAAGTCATTCCACATATATACTGTAAATGTATGTCATATAGGCTACGTGACAGTTGCCCACATTTTTATACATTTTTCTAAGCCAGAAGAAAAAAACTCTATTGAAAATGCTAAATAATTACACTTGAAATCAACTTATTACATTCATGTTTGAGATGAGAACATAATTATATTGCATTAAGTCCAAGTGATATTCAACACAGTAATCAAAAAGTGATATGATCACATTGCTATGAAATGTTCAAATGGATTCAGACTTCTAACGTATAGTGTTCACTCTATGATTTTTACTGCTTGCTTAATTAACTTATTTAAAAAGAGCCAGTGCAATCAAATTCTTTAGCATTTGGTCTCAACTTAATTTCATTGTGTACAATCCATCCATGTTCACTTAATCCAACTGTGTTGGGACTATGAAAATAATATTTGTTGCATCAATGTATTGCTGAAGCATGCTTTGCATGGCACTAGATTGGGAGTACATTTTAAATTAAGTGTTATTTTAATGTATTTCTATGCAAAATGAAACAAGTAGGAAACTGTTAATGTTTAATGTTCTGTTGTGTTGGGATTTAGAGAAGTTTCTGTAATGTTGAATTTTTTGGAGAAGAGTTGAGCTAATGTTTAGGTCGAGGTTGGGTACATTACAACTAAAAAATCAATGTGCATTGCTTTTCTCATGAAGCAAATACTGAAGGATTATAAATATAATGACTGATTAGGGAAGTGTAATCTCAGCTGCACCATACTTGACATACAGTACAAAAAGTTATATATAATATGCTAACATGTTCAAAACAAGCTGCAAGGTTCAAAAGAGTTATTGTAATAGATGTTAGGTCAATTCAATTCATTTGGGATTTCGCTACACAACGCATTCATTTAAATTGTGTGTAGCAATGTCCACAATTGAATTAAGTTAAACCATCAAATTTTCCCCCCCATTGTATATTGTGCCAATATTTGTTAAAATTATCACACAATATTATGATAATACAATCCATTGCTAAAATGTCAAACGTATTTGTAGCTATTTAATTGGCTATGATCACAAAGCAACAGGATAGCTCTATGAACGGAACCATTTACAACCAGGCTCTAGACTTGAACAGGACCAATATATCGGTTTTTCTGATTAATCAGTGCAGATAGTTGCTTTTTGGAACTACTGGTTATCTGCAAAAATATATGCTGATAACTGCTTTTATTCCTCCATGTTCTGATAACAATTTTTAAATTGAAGTGAGGGCATGCAGAGAAAAATGCGTCCCGTAAAGCCTGAAGTGTGGTTACCGTATTTTTTACAGTGAATTTCTGGCAACCACAGCTGCCAGTTTTTTACTGTAAATTTAATAGGATATTTTTTACAGTGTGGTTATGCAAATACAGGCACAAGATTTGTATTCTTTGTGGTAGAGCATGGCAGTAGCAAGGCCAAGGCCATGCATTTGATTCTGAATGTATACCTGGAATGCACTAAGTTGCTTTGGATAAAAGTGTCCGCCAAATGCATGAGTACTGTGAAAATGTAAATAAAAAAAATTTACATTACAATTAATTTTTTTTAAATAATAATAATAATTAAAAAAAAAACATTCAAATAAAATTTTTTTTAAAAGCATTTACTTCCAGCAGCAGTACTAACAGAGTTAGTAAATTTAGATTCATTCCTTAAGGACTTTATATATAGAGTAGCTACTTTTCATTAATGTATTATCTTTAAGTGCAGTACAAATGAAAAGTGCATTTGTTAAAATTCATATACATCCACATTTAAACAAAAGTACCAATGCAGTATAGTACATAAAATGTCAACTTATGCTTACATTTAAGCCGTAATACAATAAGATTATGATAAAAATCTAAAAATCTAAAAAAGAAATGAAAACCAACAGAATACAACCTTAGTAACATTATTAATGTGAAGGACAAACAAAGACTGTTATCTAGAGCCCAGGTTTAAAAACAGCAACAGAAATAACTGATTAGAAATGCCATAACTGAGTGGCTTAAGCAGTGCTGAGAGAAGATGATGATGAAAAAAAAAAACTAAAAAAAACAACAACAGTTTGATTTCTTTTTTTTCCTTCCTTTTTTAGATATTGGACGCTGATTAAAATAAAGATAATAAAGAAGCACTTGAGATTTAGATTCCCTGAATTAATTTAAACATTTAACCAAATAAAAACAAAGGCTAGGCTTCCAAAAAATATAAAAATAATATTCTACCTTTTTCAAAGATCTCCTATGAGAAGAAAGAGATAAAGAGGGATTAGTCAAAACAAAGGACTGGAGAAAGGAAAGGAGTCCAATGGACCTTTTTCATACTTTCGCGTTCTGAAAGTGGAAGTGGTCACAGCTGGGTAAATGCAACTGTCCGCTGCAGAAGTTTAAGTGTTTGTACAGTCCTTAAAAGTTTTGCCTGCATTTACATTTGGAGACATTGACGGCATTGTCCATCAACGGTTAAATCTAAACTCAACAAAGGTTACGAGTCCTTTTTGAGGTTATCTGCAAGAATATGAAGGCAAGTCGATAAAAACAGATTATTATTGAGAGGTTGTGCATTCAATCAGCAGGCACATATTTATGTATTAAAGGAACGATTTACAAATCTGTCATCATAAACTGCAAAAAAGAGGGTACATTTAACAAATCTGTGAGTTGTACTCAGTGTTGGGGAAGCTACTTTGAAACTGTAGTTTGACAAGCTACAAGCTACTCATAATTTTAAGTAGTTAAGCTACAGTCAAGCTACTCTTTTGAAAAAGTAGTTAGCTACATTGAAGCTACTTAATGAGGCAATTTCTTTGTATGTTACTATCAAACCAATAATATTAATGACAAAATTTACACTAATGACATTTATTAATGTATTAAATACATTTAAATGTGTTTAGTTAAACATATTAAATGTATTTAATACATTTAATGAATAGTAACATTAATACAGTTAATAATGGCCATAAAATAAAATACAACAGTATAAAATAAAAACAAAAAAGATCAGACGCCATTAAAGAATCGTTTTTATATTATACTTCACACTTTTCAGTCCTGCTGTGGCCAGATGTAGCCTACTTCCCTAAAGATCATATTTTTATGACAAACTCTCCTTGGGCTGGCAATTTTTGTTCATGTCACATAATATTTAGTTTGGATAATATGTGAATAAACACTCAGGGCTTGTTTCTCCCCTCACCTGGGTTCATGCTCATTGTATTTTCTGACTTTTTGCCATTGACATGCAAGTGCCAGCTTTACAGGTCACATACAGTGGTTGCTCTACAAATATTTGTTCGCTTTGTACAGGTCCAAAAAAAGTGGACGGATGGTCATCCTAGATTGTTGCATAATAATACATGCCAAAAATGATTTTTTGAATGATTCTTTTACCAATTATTTTATTTATTTTACATAAAAATAAAGGTTAATTAAATGCTAAGGAATGGAGAAATCAAATAGTTCTGCATGATAGTAATTATTATAATAATATATACTATATATTTATAAATATAATAATAATTCACTCGCTGCTCCCAATAACGCACAGATGATGAGAACGAAATAAACATATTTAGAACAGAAACAAAATCCCTCAAAAGGCAATAATAACTTTTTGAATTATTTTATTTAAAATAGTAAAGGTAAATATGCTGTTGTGTGATCTATTAAGAACAAAGTGTTTGAAACATTCTTTTATCATTTTCAGATTTACCTGACCCTGTACCTCTTGTAAAGGTAAACAAACAGTGGTTGCTTGCTTTACATAACCATCAGACAATCTCTTCCTATCCAAGTGAGCTGTAATAAGCTCTCAGTAGATGGTGGTAATTCACTATGTTTGTTTGTGATCTGCCATTACAAAAGACGACGATGCTGCCTGATTCTGATCAGCAGACAAATATGCTGCCAGACCGTTGGACAGTTTGCTGGTAAAAGTTTGGCTTCTATGCAATAAGGAAGGCAATTAGTTATAATCTGACCAACATGATGTAGCGTTTGGTCATGCTACACCAATACTTGCTGGAAAAAGTAGTTCGCTACTGGAAAAGCTATTCTGTTTTAAAAGCAGCTGAGCTACCATCAAGCTACTGAAAAATGTAGTTATGTTAGTAGCGTCGCTACATGTAGCTAGTGACTCACCAACACTGGTTGTACTTGGTGAAACTAATACCTGATGGGGGGCGACACAGGATATGAAGGAGTGGAGAGACTCATGTCCCGCTCCATCCGACTTCTAACCCTGTCAAACACACACTCTCGTGTCGGTTGTGATGAGTAATCATTCCTATGAAACCGTGACAGCACAGCTCAGATTTCAAAGTGTTTCACGATTCCACCTTCTTGAAAATACTGTCCACAGACGAAAGTGCTTCCTCATTTAATAATGAAGTCATCTTCACATTTAATTGCCTGAACCCATTGAGCTCGATCAAAGTTCAGCATCTTTTGGAAATTCATGAAAACACAAATCACAAAGTTTTCTTTTAGAATTTGTACAAATAAGAACACTGTAGTGGCACTTGTTTTTACTGTTCTTCCTGATCACTGCCATAGTTTACCCAACTATGACGACTTCCACTTCGCGAACACGGAAGTGTGAAAAGGGTCCATTGTACTGAACTATAACTTTACATTTTAACACAGCATCATATTGATGATTACTTCTTAACAGGACTTTCATAAAGTTCACTGATGGCTTAATGGGATTTCCTAAATGTTTTAAACTATAACTTCCTTAATAAAAACAATGGCACACAATATACTACAATTAGACTGCAAGGCTTATAAGCCATAGAGAATTAATTTTATCATCTAATCTGTGAGTCACTGAAACCATTAACTTAATACTCACAATGAGAAAGCAAGCATCCATAAGTACAGCCTTCATCATAACGTCCATATCTATAGGGAATTGAACAGTGTAATTGTTGGCATCAGTAAAGCATTTCCTTATGTAACCACCCCACTGTTTTGTGACTCGACCAATAGGCTTCCCACCCCTCTTGCCTTTTACCTAAAGACAGAAATGAGAATTGCTGAGAAACCTGGATTTTATTTCAAAAGGTTACTTCAGCTACAATGCCAACACGTAGAAACTGTTCTCATTAATTGTCTGTTTACAAGAGAACACTTTTTAACAAGAGAACGTTTTTGCAAATGGCACATCTGAATATAGACAATATCCTAATATTGAAAAGCAGTCTTTTAAGTTAACCCTTTGATGCACAAGCTATGCAAACCCCTTCTAATGCACAACATGGGTCTAAAATGACTCGCATTCATTTCCTATGTTATTTCATGCATGGCTGGGCATTTTTGTTTCATCTTCTGAAATCAATTTATTTCAGCATTTAATATTCCATGACCATGAATATTCAAAATATCTTGTTTTTGATGACCACAAATCATTATTTAAATTTTTCCTAGGTTTTGTGTTACTACATCAAGTTTACACACATGGGTAAAAACAATGCCCCATCTATGCAAGCATGATAAAACAAAAGAATAAAGACAACATTTTGTTATAATAATCATTTTAGCAGTTATTTAGACCAACACATATAACACTTGAAATATGTTTATTTGCCACTTTGTCACACATAACATACACCTATCACTGATAACCGATAACACTGAAATTGAACTGTAGTGTATCTGTAGTGCAACTGTAGTGAATTGTGGTGAATGTGACCTAATAAAAGAAAAGAAAACTGACAAAATAAAATCACTTCTTGTTCTGCCCTGAGTGGGGGGGATGCTCGTTCCAGTAAAACCCCTTTTTACTCAATCTACTGGACTGGGTCTGAGTTTCCTCTTCAGAGGACTCATCAGACAAGTCTTCGATGTCATCAAAGGAGTCTTCTTCATCTAGGAGAGCTGGGTTTACACCCACAACTCCAGATTGACCCTGTGGCACATAGTCTAGGTCATCAGCATCAGATATTTCAGACTCTGAATCAGGAGTATGAATTGCCTCCTCATCTTCCTTATCCTGTTCTTCATGCAGCATCTCTACAACCATTTCAGCCATTAATCTAGAATGACTGGGACCAGCCATACTAACACTCTAGATAAAGAATATCAAAAGCACAAGAATATTTTCAAATGCACATCAAACAGTTGATCAAGTATATACTTATTATATATACAGTAATAACGTTCTATTTCAACTTTTATTTTGTTGGCCTAGCTAACATTAGCTAGCTAGAATAGAATATGTCAACAGCAAGCTAGCTAACAGTATTGGACATGTTTCTCTTTCTCACTAGTAATGAATTTCAAGGTCAAGGTAACCTTAGCCTAACATTCAAATATTATGTCCATTTATCTTTCACAATATATCAAATATTTTCTGTGGTAAAAAAAATTATAAAATAAGACTTACATGCATCAAATATACAAAAGCAGCCGGGTTGAGTTGTGAAATGTGAGGCAGGTGAATAGTTGTCCGCAGTAAATATGTTCCTAATTGCAAAAATTTACAAATATCAAAGGTTCCTATCAAATTTCATTGTGAATACATATGGGTCATTTTTGACACATGTGTGTAAAATTGATGTAGAAATACAAAACTGTGTTTGTTTATAAAGTAAGAAAGGAAAAATAAACAATGATTTGTGGAAATCAAAAACAAGATATTTAATGAATACCTGGAATAATAAATGATAAAATACATTTCTTTCAAAGATTCAGCAAAGAAACACTCAGCCATGATTTAAATAACATAGGGAATGAATACGGGTCATTTTAGACCCATGTTGTGCATTAGAAGGGTAGTGATACAAAAATTATTTTTATTCAAAAAGGGAAAATGAAAATAAGGATTTGTGATGATCAAAAACGAGTTCATTGAGGAATACCTGGAATACTGAATGATGAAATTAATTTCTTGCAAAGATATAGAAAATAAAATCTCAGTCGGGTCACTTTAGATCCATGTTGTGCATCAAAGGGTTAAATTAACACCAAATGTCAGTTTTTCTATTAATGATGCTTGGATGCCTGGATTCTCTCTCGTTCTTGCTCTCATCCTTACTCAAGACACTTACCTCAAAGTTTACATCACCACAGCATTTACGTGGCATGTAGGGCCCTCAGATCTTCATTACTACCTTTCTATTGGGTCCTTGGATGGAGAATACTGGTAAAAACGGGTGACAGTTCTGTCTCACATACCCTATGGATGTTCCGGGGGAGCCTGGACTTCAAGCTGAGGGTGACAAATTGACAAAAATTAATAAATAATAAAGAGAGTGCCCCACTGTCTCTATAAATAAGACACAGCTGATCACTAGATGGAGTTCTAACCCAAAAACATGATCATATCTGTCCAATATTATCATCACTGTTAGGTTCCATACACAAAACTCCCATCTTAAGGTGCCAAGAATACCTAAATCAATTAGAGAAGGTAGAGCCTTTTCTTACATGAATCCAAAACTTTAGAAAAGCCTCGAAAACTCCTATGATTAGACAGGCCTATAGTTAAATTCCCAGAGTCTGCTTTTAATCCTGCTGCTCTAGCTCTTTAAACAGAGAGCTATCGTTTCTTTTTTGTTTTGTCCACTAGAGACCCTAACATCTATCTTCCATTCCTTTTCTCAACCACATCTCAAGGGTGCCTCACAACCTGTGCCCAATCTGCCGTCTTATTCAATGCCAGCCATAACCAATGTTTGTCATTCAACACCTGCATCTCTCCTATTGCATTTCATATAGTCTCTTTTTTAATTAAAAGATCAAAAAATCATTATAATCATTATATTTAACAATAACAGATTGGTTGAACGTTTCTTGTTCTTTTTTGTCACTATATAGTCACTGGTCACTATATGCTTTTGTTGAATTAAAAGAGGAGCATGAACACTTTTCAAAACATCTCCTTTTGTGTTCCACTGAAGAAAAGTAGGTCAAATGAGTTTGGAACTACATGTGAGTTAATGATTTTTCAATTTTGGACAATTCATTTAATGCAACAGGGCACAATAACACCACACTTGCACTGACTACAACCTGGCTTGAATTACTCTTAGATATGGAAATGTTTTCCATCAGTGACTTTGATAGATGAAACAATTTGATCAAATAATAAAGATGTGGAATCATAAAATGTTGTGTGTACCTTGCATAAAAAAAGCTCTTATGCAGACAAATATCAAGTTGGGAGCCATTCATAAACAAAACGTTTTTAAGTTTTAAATTATCGAAAGATAATCCGTATATGTTATATTATTTTTCATTCAAATGAGAAATTAGTTTTCTCCTAATGAGTTTAGGAAGTTATCTGACAAATAGATTAGCAGCAAAATGCAGTCTAGCATCCAGGGGACGGATGTAGTTTCTAAAGGGATTTGAAAGCTAATGGCACTTTGTCACAGCAAAGGCAAAAATGAAAGCTGAAGTTACAGACAGGTTACAATCAAGAAATAATGTTAAAAACAAAATATGTGCTCACAGCATGTGGTAAAACATGCATTCCTGCATTCCATTCCTGTCCCCTTCTCGGAAAAAGGATTTTTTTTTTTTATATACATAGTATAAGATGCACCTGTGTATTCAAGCAAGAGCGGTTACAATACATGAGACAGCAATAGACTATTATCACATAGAAGCGGAAATTATAAATCCACATTTTGGCATAATTAAACACAATACAAATAAATGGGAATCAAAGGCAATAGAACCGATGCATATTTCACTGTATCATACAGCTGAAAGTGAAAGTACTCAAAATTATAGTACACCTATTTTATTTAGGCAAAAAAAGAAAAAGAAAAAAAGAAAAATTACCTGATTCTGACATGTTGAAGAAAGCAAAGGCAATCTCTTGAGAAGTTCTATAAGAGAAACAAAGTCGCCGCTATTGGTATGTAAAAAAAAAAATAAAATAAAAAAAAATGAATGAGGTTCTGATTGTTAATACAGTGCTGAAAACAAGCCAGAGGGGTACAAGATAAAGTGTAAAAATTAAATAAGTATAAGCATGATTTAACCACAAAGACCAAAGATAAATTATCACTTGACTCACCTATCAAAACTCTACACAAAGTCTCACCTCTTGAGTTCTGCTTGATGCTCCACAAATAAGCCCTTAGGAAACACATTTTCCTCTGAGAAGTTCCGTGGTGCTGGAATTATTTTTGAGATTCAGGAAAAAATTATATTTTCTTTTAAGATATATTCATCCCTTCACATTTCCTTTTCATCTTAAGGAATGCATGTACCTGTGTGTTGAAAACTTCAAGCATTTACAGTAGGTTTTCTACTCATACCATCCCTCCCCTTTTCTGACATATTTAAATGAAGAAACCTGAGAAAGGCACAACACTCCTACACTCAAACAATCATTTTCCACATTTCAATTCCATAAAAAAATTTCATCAAATTGAAGAGTAATCTTCAATAAAATATATATTTTTAAATATTTTACGTTGTATTATTTATTATATGTTAAACATTAAAAAATTCAGTTTGATGGAATGATGTTATGACATTGAATTGCGTGTTTCTTAAAATTAGGCTAAATATTTTTTTGAGTGTATTAACCCTACTATTACCTAAATTTGTCTCACAATTCTACAAAATCTGCGACCCAGATTTTATAACATCTACAAATTCCTCAGTTAATAATCTAAAACCTCATTAATGACTTCTGATTATCTGACTATTATTATAAAATATACTTTATTGCACTGTATTGTATTGTGTGTATTATATATATATATATATATATATGTATATACACACGCATTGGTATTTAGCTCACCTTATTTTTCTTATGAGAATGGGAAATAAAAAAAGATATTCAAATGTTATGAACAAATATTAAGGTAGTTAAATAGTAAGACTTTAATTAAACACATATAAAGGCATTGCAAATTTCTTTAGTCTTTAAATCTGTGGTGTTTAAACACATAATACACAGATAGCGGAGTGCAAACTACACAATCGGCAAATACAAAACAAATCATAGACGAAATTGAACATTATGTAATGAGTAACACAGACACTGTAAATAGTTGCTGTAAAATCTTTTTTTTTTTTTTAATGATTTCTGCATATCTCCAAAGTTAGAGATATTTATTTAGTCAGCTTTGGATAATCATCTTTCTTATAACTCTAAACCATGTAAAATGTGATTACAGTAAATTGCTTGTAATCTGGACAGGTTTGACAGAATGAGAGCATCTTGATAACTTCACTTTTTCAGCTGTTGAGTTTCAACAAAGCATGTGTTAACTCCAAGTGTAATTATGTGCATTTTAAAAAAAATACATTTTTGTGTGCAAACTGTGGTTTTAAACTAATTGGCTTTATGAGTGAAGAGGTATTGAACTATTTTATCTTTTTGCGTTTGGACAGTCTTTTATAATAAAAAGCTACTTTTTAGTATTGCTAGGGAAAGGGCAAAAGTAATCACCTGAAGCGCAACAGAGAAGATTGATTGACAACAGAGTGCAAAGATAACAATATTGTTGGCCTTTGGCTTGCTCACTGGGGGCCTAAAGACGAAAACAAATTTAAAGCATAATTTTCAATCTGGTTTTTAATGAGGTCTGAAAACAAAACCAAAAGAAGCCTTACTCAAAAATAAAGCACACCCAGTCCTTATGGCTTGCTCACTGGCTAGGTCTTTATTTATAACGTTACACTGATATAGCATATTACAGAAGAAAAATTTAAAAACACATACAAGAACACAGTTGTACAGTTGTGCTCAAAAGTTTGCATACCCTGGCAGAAATTGTGAAATTTTGGCATTGATTTTGAAAATATGACTTTTTCTCTTGATACCAAGCCAAGGTCAGGTAGACCAAGAAAGATTTCAGCCACAACTGCCAGAAGAATTGTTTGGGATGCAAAGAAAAACCCACAAGTAACCTCAGGAGAAATACAGGCTGCTCTGGAAAAAGACAGTGTGGTTGTTTCAAGGAGCACAATACGACGATACTTGAACAAAAATTAGCTGCACGGTCGAGTTGCCAGAAAGAAGCCAATGCCACAAAAAAGCCCAGTTACAATATGCCCAACAACACCTTGACACGCCTCACAGCTTCTGGCACACTGTAATTTGGAGTGACGAGACCAAAATAGAGCTTTATGGTCACAACCATAAGCGCTATGTTTGGAGAGGGGTCAACAAGTATTGTGCTCCTTGAAACAACCACACCGTCTTTTTCCAGAGCAGCCTGTATTTCTCCTGAGGTTACCTGTGGGTTTTTCTTTGTATCCCGAACAATTCCTCTGGCAGTTGTGGCTGAAATCTTTCTTGGTCTACTTGACCTTGGCTTGGTATCAAGAGATCCCCGAATTTTCCACTTCTTAATAAGTGATTGAACACTACTGACTGGCATTTTCAAGGCTTTGGATATCTTTTTATATCCTTTTCCATCTTTATAAAGTTCCATTACCTTGTTACGCAGGTCTTTTGACAGTTCTTTTCTGCTCCCCATGGCTCAGTATCTAGCCTGCTCAGTGTATCCACATGAGAGCTAACAAACTCATTGACTATTTATACACAGACACTAAATGCAATTTAAAAAGCCACAGGTGTGGGAAATTAACCTTTAATTGCCATTTAAACCTGTGTGTGTCACCTTGTGTGTCTGTAACAATTTCTGCCAGGGTATGCAAACTTTTGAGCACAACTGTATATAAGTCCAGAGGAAGATATCTCACATGTTATCACTAGGACTACATCTCTATGTAAGGTTTTGAGCCAAAAGTATGTAGTTCAAAACCTTTTTCTATCCTAGTTGAAAACCCAATACCCTTTCATCCAAACTAAAACTTCAATATCATGTTTTTGTAATAGCTGATGAGTGAACACAAAACAACTAGCCTACTATTCAATTAAAAAAAAACATCACAATTAAGGGGTGTTTTGAACTAGGTGTGTCAAACGAACATACGAATCCACTGAAAATACTTTTTGGACTTTTGACTCAAAGCCATACATTTAGTGAGATGGCAACTGGCAATGTGAACTATAAAGGCTATATTATAGAAACAAATGCTAAGACAAATACACAAACATTAATATACTGTATATACTGTAAATAAACACACAGCAACTGGAATATCCAAGCAGATGGCACATTCATTTATTAATTCATATTAACCTTTGAGCATCAAGCAAGAATAAAATGCTAATGGACGTTTAGATTTTTTTTATTTTTATTTAATTGCTGTGCAAAACAACTAGTCTAACAGTAACAATTCATTTACAAAGTCTGGATGCTTCCATTCTGAAGTAAAAATCCTAAAATTCCATCACTACATATTTTTGGTAATAATTGTATTGAATAATTTAATGAAATTAAATGAAAAATCCCCAAAGGGAGTTGGCTGGTAAATGAGCATGTGACCATGCAAAATGCCATTTTAGCCATGAAAGTTACTTTGAACAGATTTATTTTTCCTATTTAAAACATATTTATAGTGTTTTTTTCTGTTTAGTGGTTATTATTAAATCTTGCCCACTGCTGTGGTACAATGGTACACTTTATGATTTTGATGGGTTCACAAAAGTTATTTTGCAAGTAACAGTAAATCCTCACACCCTAAGAGAACACAGTGTTCCGCTGGTTAGTGTCTCCAACTTTTTCAAAGAAAATGAAATCCTATGAGAAAAAAACAGAACAAAGATCCATGAGTCACAACAGAATCTAGTGGGAAAGATTGTATTCTAAAAACCAGCATTAAAAAATATGAATAAACTCTAGCCACTTTCTCTACCCTTTTCCTTCAGAAGGGATCACCTCTGGAAGCATTCAGGTGTGAAATGCCTCGAATACAACTGCAAATTTGCTGTTATTTTTCCTTCTTTGAAATGTGAAAATTCAAGCTAGTGGGCCTGTAACCAAAGGTAGTTTGGCCGAAAATGCTCAAAATGGTTTGTGTACATGAAAGGGGCGGGGTTAAAACTGACTAAAGACTTTTGACTATTGGCTTAACTGCCAAGCAGCCTTGCAGACATCATTTCAGCACAAGAGCAAGTAATAATATTTTGATTAAAGATTAAGATTATAAAAAAAAAACCCACTTATGCATGAATGAATCGTTCACAATAAGACCAGTAACATGCATTAAGAAAATAAATAGGGTCAATTCTGATTTCATGCCGACTTTACATTTACATTTAGTAATGATGATTTTATCCAAAGCGACTTACAAATGAGGAGCATAGCAAGCAATTTGTTGCACAAAAGTCAACAATATCTACAGTATAGCACTGCCAAGTTCTCAAAGTGGCTGTAGTATAGAAGCTAGCATAGAAAAGACAGATAATTATTATTTTTTTAATACTCAATAAGGCAACAAACAATATTAAGAACAACAAAGGGTTTGTCAAATTTTTAACAGGATAATTTGGGTAATTCCTTCTCTTATTTTTTTATCCTGTTTTTTTATGCTAAACATCTTGCAGATTCTGCAAGGGATATTTAAATTTATGATCAAAACAGTATCAACAAATTGCATATCAGAATAAGAATGAGCTTTATTGCCAAATATGCTTACACATACAAGGAATTTGTCTTGGTGACAGGAGCTTCCAGTGTACAACAATACAAAAACAATACAAAAACAGCAGCAAGACATAGATAACAATAAAAACTGCTATACACATACGTACATACACACACAGACACACATACATACATACACATACGTAGTGCAATCTAATACAAATCTGTTATGTACAGTGCAAATACAAATCTGATATGTACAGTGCAAATGTTTTTTTTGTTTTTTCCCCCCAGAGGAATGAAATGGCAGAAGAGGTTGGATGTGTTGGATAAATATAAGAAAGACTAAACTGTGTATTGCACATAGTTATTGCTCAATGGGTCGATTTAACTGTTCATGAGATGGATAGCCTGAGGGAAAAAACTGTTCCTGTGCCTGACGGTTCTGGTGCTCAGAGCTCTGAAGCGTCGGCCAGAAGGCAACAGTTCAAAAAGGTAGTGGGCAGGGTGAGTTGGGTCCAGAGTGATTTTTCCAGCCTTTTTCCTCACTCTGGAAGTGTATAGTTCTTGAAGGGGGGGCAGGGGGCAACCAATAATCCTCTCAGCAGTCCAAATTGTCCTTTGTAGTCTTCTGATGTCCGATTTCGTAGCTGAACCAAACCAGACAGTTATTGAAGTGCAGAGGACAGACTCAATGACTGCTGAGTAGAACTGTATCAGCAGCGCCTGTGGCAGGTTGAATTTCCTCAGCTGGCGAAGGAAGTATAACCTCTGCTGGGCCTTTTTCACAATGAAGTCAATGTGTGTCTCCCACTTCAGGTCCTGTGAGATGGTAGTGCCCAGGAACCTGAATGACTCCACTGCTGCCACAGTGCTGTTTAGAATGGTGAGGGGGGTCAGTGTTGGGGTATTTCTCCTAAAGTCCACAATGATCTCCACCGTTTTGAGCGTGTTCAGCTCAAGGTTGTTTTGACTGCACCAGACAGCCAGCTGTTCAACCTCCCTTCTGTATGCAGACTCATCGTCATCTCGGATGTGGCCGATGACAGTGGTGTCGTCTGCAAACTTCAGGAGCTTGACAGAGGGGTCCTTGGAGATGCAGTCATTTGTGTAGAGGTAGAAGAGTAAAGGGGAGAGCACACATCCCTGGGGGGCACCAGTGCTGATTGTACAGGTGCTGGAAGTGAGTTTCCCCTGTCTCACAAGCTGCTGTCTGTCCGTCAGAAAGCTGGTAATCCACTGACAGATAGACATGGAACAGAGAGTTGGTGTAATTTATTCTGGAGTATAGCTGGGATGATAGTGATGAAAGCACACAAAAAGGATCCTTGCATATGTCCCTGGTTTGTCCAGATGTTGCAGGATATGATGCAATCCCATGTTGACTGCATCATCCACAGACCTGTTTGCTCGATAAGCAAATTGAAGGGGATCTAGAAAGGGTCCAGTGATGTTCTTCAGGTGGGCCAACACCAGTCTCTCAAATGATTTCATGACCACAGACGTCAGGGCGACAGGTCTGTAGTCATTAAATCCTGTGATTTTTGGTTTCTTTGGGACAGGAATATTGATTGAGCGTTTGAAGCAGCATGGGACTTCACACTGCTCCAGTGATCTATTGAAGATCTGTGTGAAGATGGGGGCCAGCTGATTAGCACAGGATCGAAGACATGCTGGTGAGACGTCATCTGGGCCTGAAGATTTCCTTGTCTTTTGTTTCCGAAAGACGCGGCTCACATCATCTTCACAGTTCTTAAGTGCAGGTTGAGCAGCAGGAGGGGGGTTGCAGGAGGCATTGGTGTTTGTGTGAGGTGAAGGTCAGAGTGGGTGTGGGGTGTGAGATTAGGCCTTTCAAATCTGCATAAGAACACATTCAGGTCGTCAGCCAGTTGTTGGTCCACCACAGGGTTGGGGGTAGGAGTCCTGTAATTTGTGAGTTGTTTCATGCCACTCCACACTGATGCAGGGTCGTTAGCTGAAAACTTGTTTTTCAGCTTCTCAGAGTATCTTCTTTTAGCCACTCTGATTTCCTTGTTCAGTGTGTTCCTGGCCTGATTGTACAAGACTTTATCCCCACCCCTGTAAGCATCCTCTTTGGCCTGACGAAGCTGCCTGAGCTCTGCTGTAAACCATGGTTTGTCGTTGTTGAACTTTAAATAAGTCCTAGTAGGAATGCACATATCCTCAAAGAAACTGATATATGATTTAACAGTATCTGTGAGCTCGTCCAGGTCTGTGGCTACAGCCTCAAAAACACTCCAATCCGTGCAATCGAAGCAGGCTTGCAGTTCCCACTCTGCTTAATTGGTCCATCTCTTTACAGTACTTACTACTGGCTTGGTTGATTTTAATTTCTGCCTGTAGGTTGGAAGAAGATGAACCAGACAGTGATCAGAGAGTCCCAAACTGCTCTAGGGACAGAGCGATATGCATCTTTATTGTTGTGCAGCAATGATCCAGTATGTTCCTGTCTCTGGTGGGGCATGTAATGTGCGGTTTGTATTTGGGCAGTTCACGTGTGAGATTTGCTTTGTTAAAATCCCCAAGAATAATAATAACTGAGTCCGGGTATTGTTGTTCCATGTCTGTGATTTGATCAGCCAGCTGTTGCATCGCCGCATTCAAACACGCGTTTGGCGTGATATACACACTCACCAGAATAAACGAGGAAAACTCCCGCGGCGAGTAGAACGGCTTACAGTTAATAAAGAGTGCTTCCAATTTAGGACAGCACATCCTCTTTAACATTGTTACATCTGTACACCAACTTTCACTGATGTAAAAGCATGTTCCACCGCCTCTCGTTTTCCCTGTTAATTCCGCGATGCGATCTGCTCTGAACAGCTGGAAGCCCGGCAGATGTAACACGCTGTCCGGAATGGCTTCACTCAGCCAGGTTTCTGTGAAGCACAAGGCAGCAGAGGTTGAAAAGACCTTGTTTGTGCGGGTGAAGAGATGTAGTTCGTCGTCATATGCTAATTATTATTAAACTGATCAGCTCTGTGTGAAATTCCTGGAGTTGTCTAAACTAAATGCCAACTTTCAAAGAATATCTCAAAACTGAGGTCACACATAATACTTGCAGACATTACAAAAAGAGAATGCAGCTCATTGGTGGAATGTAAGCTTCACATGCATGATATCGTAGGTTCAAACCACAGTATATCCAGCCTGGTCTCTTTAAATTTACATGAGCATTGCAACATTTTTGCAAAACTGAAATTATGTGCTTCATAACACGGTTGGCTGCACTTTTCAAGTGAAATGTCCAGCAGGGAGTGCCAAACCAAGCGAACTCAGACGAGGTTTTTAAGGTGAATTTTAGATGGAGATTTTAATAAAACGTACCTCCCTAACCTAAAACTTTACCCTAAACATAACCAATAGTGTCCGAAAAGAGAAATGAGAGTTTAACAAAACAAACATCCTTACCCTTAGCCAACACCTAACCTTAACAGATAGTGTTTTAAAAGGCAGAAGCGAACTGAAAAGCAAATTTTCTAAAGCAAACACGTCAATTTGTGTTGCTTCTATGTCTGTGGTGTCACGTTTCAGCTCAAGTTTTTGTTTGGTTTTGAACTGTGGTCCTCCGAGTCCAAAGCTCTATGAGGTGCGCTACTGTGCAAGCTAATCATATTGAAGTGTATTTATGTAAGTGGGTCTGTACTACATACAAGCATTAAAATGTATAATTTTTAAAAGATGCGTTAGCGTAAAAGTTTCTCGATATCATAACATAGCAGGGTCTGAGTAATAGAAAGAAAAATAAGTGTTTATAAAGTCATAATCAGCCACTGAAGTCGTGATTTGAGTGAAAGTGAATAAAACACACAGTTATTGTAGCGCCTCTAGTGTTCATTTCACCTGGAAACTGCAGGGAATTGTACCTGGACTGGAGACACGTATAACAAGTTTTGCAAAAACATACAGAGTCAAGTTTTCACTAGAAGACCAGGTTGGTATATCATTCATGAATTTATGGGTAGTGGTTGCATATTGGTTAAAGACCTTGGGCCCTATTTTCATACACGCTTGAGGCACAGAGCAATGCACAAAGACTGAGCACTACATTTTATTCGTGAGAGCACCAATCCAGTGCAATTTTTGTGCCTGGGCAATGAAAGGCTGGGTATGGATGGGAGTGTTCGGCTATCTGTGAGTGTATATGCGCAAACAGTGGGTGTATTTACAAAAATTTATGGGAAGTCCATGTGAATGAAATGCTGCAATGCCTAATTTCCTATTTTTGTGAGAAATAAATAATTGCGCTTAACACACGTGAGAACCACTTCTATTCTCGGTGCAAAGTCTAAACTCAGTCCATGCATTTGCAGTTTGGAGATTAGAGAATACCAGCCAAGGTATTGTGTTTCAGTAGATCAATATGATTAATTATACTTACATTCATTATCATTTAATGGAGCCAACAATGAATTGGTCCTGATAAGCACTACCTTTTCCATGCATATATAAAGAGTATGTCAGATAGGTATACCTTATACCAATTTCTTCTGAATGGGCTGTCTTCATTCATTTCAATTGCACTTTGCGTGGACAATTTTGTTAACCAACTTAGGCCTAGACTCAGCGCATGCTTGCACGAAAAAAAAAAAAAAAAACTTTATGGCAGTGTTGTATTCAAGATCGGCTCATCCGAGTACGAGTCCAGTCCGAGACCAGAGAGGGTTGAATCTGAGTCAAGGCCGAGACTGAGGACCGAGACGAAGTTAGGGATGTGCTACGGTGGGCGACTAATCACCTACAACTGACAAGTCGATTAGTGGGGTCAACTACTAACATTAATATTTTTAGTGGTGAGGGTTTTAATGGGAGACACAATTTCTCAAATTAATTGAGAGTTAGAAAGGTTAAACTGCTCGATGTCATGAACTAGGTATATCCGCAATATATTTTCTTGCAGTTCTGTGCTTTTGAATGCGCAGCGAGGATTGCCGAGACTCCCAAGCTCTCTGGTTACATTGATGTGAGACATTCTGCGTTAAGGATGCGCATAAGTGGTTTTGTGCTGTTCTTTATTGGAGCCTTTCTTATTTCGGACTTGGACAGTTTAATGCAATATTATGTTATAATAATTGAGCCTTTTTATTTGTTGAATATCTGTTAGTCACCATGTTGAAATGCTGCACTTAGCATCCGTATATCCCTCTAAAATGCATCTGATCGGGGTCACGTGACCATAGCAGAGCCTAATTATACATTATTATCCTTAACACCGACTAGTTGACTAGTCGTTCAAACCACCGACCGTCTTGTCGATTATGAAAACTGGTAGTTTTGCACATCCCTAGTCTGAGTCAAGACCAAGACCAGAGAGGGTGGAGTCCAAGTCGAGACCGAGACCGGAGATGGCGGAGTCCGAGTCGAGACTGAGACTAGAAGAGGCTCAATCTAAAACAAGACTAATTTAGACCTAATGCAATCTCAATGAATGTGTTAATTGTTCAGCATAAACAACTAAATTGACTCATCATATTTCTTGTATATTTTTACCCACACAGCCCAAACCCCCACCACCCCTGCTAAAACTGCCTGGTCCTTGTTTTAAAGCTTGTAAATTCCCCAGGTACATCTGTCTATTACTCTTTGCTTCCATGGATAGACCAAGTCAACACATTTTTCAATATCTCACCAAGAAAGGCATTTTGACACAGCTGCAGTAGTGTCACGAGCGCTCTTCTTGCATGCGTGCTGGAAAGCAGCCACCAGACAGCCCATGATAATAAGCAGCCTTTTTTCTTTGTTTTTTGAAGGGACTTTACTGAACTGGTCTCGGGAAAAAGTCAGATTACTCACTTGTTGGAGTCCGAGTCCATGACAAATCCAAAACCGAGTCCGGTCTCAAGTACTACAACACTGCTGTATGTCCATGCGCGCTGATTTTGCGTGTATGGCGTATCGTGTAGCACTGCCCTTAAGATGAGCTGCTCTTAAAATAGTCTCTGGAGTTTCATGCATATTACAGGTGGACTGTAATGTCCTCTAATCAAAGTCCTTTTCAGTCGAGGCAGCCAGGTTGGGAACACTCCTAGGCAGTTACTTTCAAGTGGATACGAACAGCATGAAAGTACAGCTCCTAGCTACCTGATTGGGGAAAGACCGGAACCTCCAAAATGGCTGGTCAATATTATGATCAAAGAACAAATTTCAAATCAGCAGTAAAATCTGATAAAAATGGTATCATAAACAGTGCTTCTTTAGCTCAGAACACATTAAAAAATGCTATTTTCAGACTGGTCCAGTTAATGTGCATGCGCATTCTTGAGTTAACTGACAGGCGATGTCTGTATCTAAAAGCTGATTGGCTCTTTTACCTGTAAGTCAAGACTTCCTTTTCTACATCCACCATATTGGGCATTCCAATTTCTCCCATTTATTTTAATACAACTGCTCTGTCTCTGGGCTAAATGGTCTCTGCCTCTAAGACACTAATTTAATAGGCCAGATCTAATTTACAATTCACTGAAATATGCCATTAACTTAATACTCACAATGAGGAAGCAAGCACCCATAAGTACAGCCTTCATCTTAACGTCCATGTCCAGAGGGAACTGAATGCCAAAGTTGTCAGTGTCGGTGAAGACTTCTTTCAACAGGCCGCTCCACTGCTTTCTGATTCGACCAATAGACTGCCCACCATCCTTGCCTTTGAGCTAAAGAAAGAAAGAATCTGTATAATGTTTGCCTGCATCAGCTGTACTTCTTGACTTGATTGACTTGTGTATTAACAAGAGAACACCTGCAACAAGATTTGTGGTGATAAATTAACACTTGATCAACATTTAGCATTTTTTTTCTGTATATTTAGAAGGTCATGCAATTCAAAAATTTACCTCAAAATTCACATCACCACAACAGTTACATGCCATGCAGGGCCCCTCAAGCTTCATCAATGTCTCTTTGTTAGCTCCCTGGATGGAGAATTTTGGATAACAGGGGTGCCAGTCCTGTTTCACATACCCTATGGTCGTTCCTGGGGGTGCCTGTACCTCCAGCTGAAGGTGAAATACACATTGTGTAAATAGGGTAAGTAATGCATAGGCCAACCTGAACTCTTCAAAACAGAAGGCATCTTAGAATGACAGATGGTTTAGCAGAAGAAACAGCTAAATATCTTCTTTTTTTTTTTTAGTGTGACCACTAGCTACTTACTAGTTATACACAAATTATTCATTTACAGCAATGCCCAAATTGTCTTCTAGGCAAACAGATGTCCATAATGTCAATGTCATATTTTTTTGTATAGCACCATTAAAAACAATATAAGTTGACCAAAGTGCTTCAGAGCAGAAAATAAAAACCCTAAAGTATAAATTCTAGTAATAACAATAACAGAGTAAGGAAATAAAAACAATAACAATAAAAGAAGAAAAATAAAGATGAAAACATACAACAAGTTTAAGGAGTGTCATTACAGATGGTCAAAAGCAGAGAAGAAAGATAGTTAGAAATGGGGCATTCCTAATGTGTAGAGGTATACTACTCCAAAGCTTACGGCCAGCTACAGCGAAAGCACAATCACCTCTATGCTTCAGTCTAGATCTAGGAACTGATAGCAATGCTTGGCCAGATGATCTAAGAACTCTGGATGTATTATGAGCAGATAGAAGCTCCGTGAGGTAGGAAGGAGCTAAATTATTAAAAGATTTATAAACCAGTAGAAGTATTTTAAAGTCAATTCTGTAGCAGACCGGTAGCCAGTGAAGTGAGGTGAGAATCGAAGTGACTTGTTCATGCTTCCGTGTACCCGTCAAAAGTCTGGCGGCAGCATTCTGGACAAATTGTAATCAGGTCAGGGATGCCTGGTTAATCCCAGTGTAAAGAGAATTACAGTAATCCAGACACGAGGAGATAAAAGCATGGATCACTATTTGAAAATTTGTAAAAGACAAAAAGGGCTTTACCTTAGCTAGATGCCTGAGTTGAAAGAAACTTCCTCTAATAACCGCATTAATCTGCTTAGAGTTTGAGCTCACTGTCCAGTAAAAAGCCCAGATTTTTACATGCGGTTTGATATGAAGTGCAAATTGATCCAAGTTAAATTTTGGATTTTATTTAGTATGCGCAGGTCCAAATATAATAATTTCAGTCTTACTCTCATTTAAGTGCAAAAGGTTAGAAGACAGCCATGATGTAATATCTTTTAGGCAAGCCAAAAGTGGTTCAATAGCATGTGGGTCTCCTAGTTTCAAAGGCAAGTAGATTTGGGTATCGTCAGCGTAACAATGAAATTACACCCCATGTCTCTTAAATATGGCACCTATAGAAAGCATGTAAAGAGAAAATAGAACTGGAGCAAGAATGGAGCCCTGCGATACTCCACAGGTAAGATGATCAGAAGACTTAAAATTTGCAATGCTAATTGAGAAGCTCCTGTTGGTCAAATATTATTTAAACCAATTGATAACGTTGCCCTGGATTCCCACGCAGTGCTCCAAATGAGTAATAAGAATGGAATGCAACATTTTGGGATTCCCAGGTCTCAGTTCTTTAGGTATTTACAACTGTGCCATCTGCTCTGTACTATTTTTGGGAATAGCATACACCCCCCTAAAGTGGCAGACACTCTGGAAGTGGTGATTACTGCCTTTGGAAAAGGTCATGAGGCATCAGTGTATTACTCCCTGCTAATTCATAGTCTGGGGGATGAACTTCAACTTCTCTTAAGAGATTAAGGGAGAAAGATTTAAACTTGGTATTGAAGGAGGGAGTGTGGGCTAGGATTCTAAAAAACATCAAGTCTGCATCTAGAGATGCAAGGGTGTGTCTTATGCAATTCAAGATTTACATCAAGTCTATTGAACCCCCTCTAGATTGTATAGGCTTGGTCTTAAAGACACACCCATCTGCTGGTGATGCCAATCAGAAGATGGGGACAAAACCCATGTTTTTGGTGGTGTGTTAAGATCCAAGAATTTTGGTTGAGGGTTCAGAGTTTTATATGTCACGTATTGGGCACTCAAATTTTATTTTGCCCCAGACTCTGTATTTTAGGTGATGGGATGGTCATTAATATAGGGGATAAATACATAAGAAATTGGGTTCTAGCTAGTGTTATGATCGATAGACAGATTAATTTTAGGGGATGGAGGAGCACCCTCATTTCGAGAGTGGTGCATGGAGATGGGCAAGGTGGCGGCATTTGAAGAAATGTCAGATAGAAGGCTAGGCAACCTGGGGGTATTTAATAGGAAGTGGGACATTATTTGACATTTTTGGAAGGCTCTCAGGGAGGGGCAGTGGAGAGAGATTTATAGTTTTAAATGTGTGTGATTATTATTTTATTTTTATTTTATATTATATATATATATATATATATATATATAATGTATGTATGTATGTATTTATTTATTTTTCTTTGTGTGTGTTCTTTAGCTTTGAACACAGGGATGTTTGTTGGGGGTCAGGGTGGGGTTGGGGATTGGGAGGAGGAAAGGGAAAAATGGGGGTTAAAAGTTGATTCTGTACATATATGTTTTGTTTTTCTTTTTCAGTTGTTGGAATCAATAAAAAATGTTAAATCGGAGGGGTTCACGTGATGCCATGCGAGAAGCAGACGTGTGAGACACGAGCTCTGCGAACTTTGATAGTTTTTTAATTATTTTCATGTTATAATCCGGTGAGATTCAATACACCCAGTTACATACATGCTCTTTGACGTAAACATGGCAAAGAAGTCAAAATTCTCAGACTCTGGAGACATTAAAAGACACTTACGTGTTCAAGCTGAGGCCTCTGGCGGCTCTGCGAGCCGGGGACTCGATTTGGACGGCACGTCGAAAAAGAAATTCAGCGTCAACTGTCCAACATCTCGGTAATGCTGACGAAGTTGTTGCTGACTTGGAGGATCTCGCTGTAATACGTCGATCGATTACGGCGATGGAAACAAAATTCTCTGAGGTGTTTACAAGAGTGAAAGAAGTTGAAAGACGGATCGATTAGCTTGAGTCATCGGAAAGGGAATTATCCGCTAATCCGTCCACGTCCAAAACAGATTTGGAATTAATTTCAGAAAAACTGGAATATTTCGAAAATATGAGCTGAAGGAATAACATACGAATTGTTGGAATTCCTGAGCATGAAGAGGGCAGAGATATGGTGAAATTCCTGGACGAGCTCCTCCCGAGTCTGCTCGACATAACAGGCCATAAACTGGAAATCGAGCGAGCTCACAGAGTCCAGGCGCGCGGTTCTGCTGAGGGAGACAGGCCCCGATCGATTCTGGCCAAATTTCTGAAATCATCCGATAAAGATCTCGTGTTGCGCCAGGCGAGGAGCAAAGGGAAGCTTTCTTGGAAGAACCATAATATTTTCTTGTTCCTGGACTTTGCGAATTCGACAAGAAAGAAATGCGATCGGTTCAGGGAATGCAAGAAACTCTTACACCAACAGAAGATCGCTTTTGCACTGATGTTCCCGGCCAAACTGAGAATAGAAACGAAGAATGGTCGCAAAGTATTTACATGTCCAAAACAGGCACTCTCCTTCATAAATACATTGGAGTAAGCCATTTGATGTTTCTTATATTAGTGGACTGCCTCATTGTTGAGGAACTCTAGTATCTGAGAAAGCTGGGTGCCATTTTTGTTTCTTTTTGTGTTGGCTCCGCCTATCGGCTGGAGTTTGTTTTATGGAATGACTCCAAGAAATTTTTGCATTGACGGAAGATTGAGAATGGACACTATGAATGACCGCAAAATATCTACATGCTCACATAAAGGACGTCTTTTATAAAGTTGACAGGCTGAACAAGTTATGGTGTATTTTATTTATTTATTTTATTTATTTTTTGCGTGGCCTCCGAGTTAGTTTGGCTCTTGATCATCCGAGGAACCGGGATGCCGGTTTTGTTTTTCATGCTGGCTCCACCTAGCGGCTGGAGCTTGATTTGTGGAATTACACTACTTCGGGACAGTTGTGGATAAATCTGTTCATTTTGTGTGCTTATGCCTCCTGTTGGCTGGAGTTTGTTTTTGTGGAGTATTTTTAAGGGACAGTAGAATGATTATGTCATCTGCTGCACTCATAACAGCCGGCTCACTGAACAACTGTTTGTCTGTCCGAGGAAACTGTACGGCTTTATAACAGCTGGAGTTTGTTTTGTGGAGGAACACACCTTCGAGACAGTTCTGTGAATGAATCTACATGTTTTTTCTGTTATTCTGCCTGTTGGCTGGGGTCTGTTTTACAAAGTATTTTCTGTTATGTAATTCTGCCTCACAATTTGTGCAGAAACACTGGACTTGAATAATCCGATGGCAAAGTTGTCACGGGGGTTCTCGTAGGCGTACATGGACTCTAAGTTTTAAGGGATTGACGGCGGTTTGTGCTGTCGGGTGCGGGGTTAATGCGCGCGTTTTTCTTTTTTCTGTTTGTTTTGTTCAGGGGGAAGTTTGGGGTTTGATTGTTGCATTAATGGGGAATGTGGTCTGTGTAATCTTGTTTTTGACATACAATTTTTTTTTTTTATTATTATATCAATATGTCAGTCAAATGTTAATATGAATAAGTTGGAATGTGAATGGGTTGGGGCACCCCATAAAAAGAAGGAAAGTTATTTCTTTTCTTAAACGTAAGAAATATGATATTGTGTTTCTTCAAGAAACACATCTTTCCCTGCAGGAAGCTGAAAAATTTGGTGTGGACATGTTTTCTTTAGTGCTGGTTCAAGTAAGAGCAGGGGAGTCATTACAATGATAAATAAGCATCTACAATTCAAATGTCTCAAATATATTAAAGATAAATTAGGAAGAGTCATTGTTGTTTTAGGAGAAATTCAGGGGCAAAGGTTGATTTTGGCTAATATTTACGCACCTAACGCTGATGATCAGGGCTTTTTTATAGATCTTGATGGGATGTTGCAAGCTGCTGCACCCCTCGTGACATAATATTGGGAGGAGACTTTAATCTTTTGATGGTGTGCAAGCCCTATAGAGCAACACTGACACTTCACAGGATGTGTAAAAATCTTGGTCTTGCAGATATCTGGCGACTTTTGAACCCATCTGGTAGGGATTATTCCTTTTTTTTCATCAGTTCATAAGATTTACTCTAGAATAGATTTTTTTTTTTATATATCCAAGTCACTTATTTTATCTGTTGTGGATTGCTCAATTGGAAACATTTTAGTCTCAGATCACGCCCTGGTGAACTTAGAGATGTTGCCACATACAGAGAAAAAGAAATAATATAGTTGCCGCTTTAATGTATCCCTTTTGCAAAATCCTGATTTCCAACAAATGTTAAAGACTGAAATCAATGTCTATATGGAGACCAACCGGTCCTCAGTATCTTCTGTGGGCATGGCTTGGGAGGCACTTAAGGCTGTTCTTAGGGGTAGGATCATACAGTATGCCTCATTCACCAAAAAATCCAAAGCACGAGAACTCGTGGAGTTGGAAGGAAATATTAAAAGTGCCGAGGCAGAGCTGAAGCGCCGAATGTCGTCTGATGGTCTCAGAGAATTGACCCGATTGAAATACAGATATAATTTTCTATTTTGTCGCAGAAAGTGGAGTTTTGGTTGTTCAGGGCAAGACAGTCATACTTTGAGTCAGGGGACAAAGCAGGGAAGATTTTGGCTAGATATATAAAGCAGAGAGAGTCTTTTTCTACCATTCCCTCAGTGAAATCTGCTGGTGGTGAAATATTTACCTCAGCCATTGATATTAATAATGCCTTTAAAGGATTCTATCTTGATCTCTATAGTTCCACGTCTTCGTCTACTGATGAAGATATTAGAAACTTTGTGGAACCATTAGAACTCCCTAAACTGACGAATGAGCAAAAAAACTCTCTTGATTCTGAGATAACCTTGGAGGAACTTGATGAGGTAATTAAGTCCTTACCTACAGGCAAGGCTCCGGGGCCAGATGGTTTTGCTGCTGAATTTTTTAGATCTTATGCTACAGAACTGGCTTCACTTTTGTTAGAAGTCTATTCTGAATCATTAAAGAATGGGAAGCTTCCGCCAACCATGACACAAGCCCGGATCAGTCTGATTCTTAAAAAAGACAAAGATCCAAACGAGTGTAAAAGTTACCATCCAATTTCCCTGATCCAGCTAGATGTAAAAATTTTGGCAAAAATTTTGGCTAACTGATTACGTAAAGTTATGACATCTCTTATACATATAGATCAGGTGGGGTTTATTTGGGGTCGTAGCTCTTCTGATAATATTAGGCGTTTCATCAATATCATGTGGTCAGTGGTAAATGATCAGACTCCGATCGCTGCCATCTCACTTGATGCCGAAAAGGCATTTGATATGGGGGGGGGGGATTTTTCCCCTTTTTCTCCCAATTTGGAATGCCCAATTCCCAATGCGCTCTAAGTCCTCATGGTCGCATAGTGATTCGCCTCAGTCCGGGTGGCGGAGGACGAATCCCAGTTGCCTCCGCATCTGAGACAGTCAACTCGCACATCTTATCACGTGGCTTGTTGAGCGCGTTGCCACGGAGACATAACGCGTGTGGAGGCTTCACGCCATCCACCGCGGCATCCGTGCTCAATTCACCCATGCGCCCCACCGAGAACAAACCACATTATAGCGACCACGAGGAGGTTACCCCATGTGACTCTACCCCCCCCTAGCAACCAGGCCAATTTTGGTTGCTTAGGAGACCTGGCTGGAGTCACTCAGCACGCCCTGGGATTCGAACTAGCGAACTCCAGGGGTGGTAGCCAGCGTATTTTACCACTGAGCTACCCAGGCCCCACTGGGATTATCTTTTTAAGATTTTGGAAATGTATGGGTTCGGGAGTACGTTTATTTGTTCGATCAAGTTATTTTATAGACACCCTGTAGCAGCGGTACAAACAAATGGATTCATTTCAGATTATTTTACTCTGGATAGGGGCACCCGTCAGGGTTGCCCTCTTTCCCCATTATCGTTCTGTCTTGCCCTGGAAACATTAGCAGCGGCGATAAGAAAGGAGGATGATTTTCCAGGGGTGACGGCGAGAGGCGTGGCACATAAGCTTCTGCTTTATGCAGATGATATTTTATTATTCGTTTCTGACCCTACTAAATATATGCCTTGCCTCCACAGAATTATTAATTCCTTTTCCAAATTCTCAGGATACAAAGTCAACTGGTCTAAAGCTTTGGCTTTGACAGCGTACTGTCCAGTAACGGCCTTTCAGCCAAGCGCCTTCCAGTGGCCCAAACAGGGCATTAAGTATTTGGGCATTTTATTCCCAACAAATTTGTCTGATTTAGTCAGAGTTAATTTTGACCCTTTAATAAAAAATGTTTTCGAGTGATGCGAGTAGGTGGGCTTCATTACATTTATTGATGATTGGGAAGGTTAATGTTATTAAAATGAACTGTATTCCAAAATTTAACTACTTGCTACAGTCTCTCCCGGTAGATGTCCCCCTCTCTTATTTCAAGCAATTTGAGAGCATAGCGAAGTCTTTCATTTGGAGTGGTAAGCGCCCCAGATTACATTTCAATAAATTACATAGGCCGATTGAAAAAGGTGGGCTAGGCCTACCCAAGATTTTGTTTTATTATTATGCATTCAGTCTCAGACATTTGGCTCATTGGTCACTTCCACCTGAGAGAGCCCCTCCCTGGTTCTGCATTGAATAAGAACTTCTTGCCCCCATTTTGCCATTGCAAAGCCTTTCCATCAAACTAAATAGAGAAGTTAAAGCACACCCCGTTATTTCACATTTGCACTCAGTATGGACAAAAGTGTCCAGAGTGTTTAATTCAGATATTTATCTAAATGTTGCCTCAAGCCAGGAAAAGGTCATGAGGCATCAGTGTATTACTCCTTATTAATTCGGAGTTTGGGGGACAGAGTCTCAACCACCCTCAAGAGATTATGGGAGGAAGATTTAAACCTGGAATTGGAGGAGGGAGAATGGGCTAGGATTTTAAAAAACAAAAACTGCATCGAGAGATGCAAGGGTGCACCTTATACAATTCAAGATTTTACAGTGGTTCTATTGAACCCCCTCTGAATTGTATAGGCTTGGTCTTAAAGACACACCCACCTGCTGGCGATGCCAATCAGAGGATGGAGACATGGCGCATGTTTTTTGGTGGTGCGCTGAGATTCAGGAATTTTGGTTGAAGGTACAGAGTGTTGTGTGTGATGTGTTTGGCATTTGGATTTAGTTTTGCCCCAGAATCTGTGTTTTGGGTGATGGGGCGGTCATTGACGTAGGTGACAAATACATAAACAATTGGGTCCTCACCAGTGCGATGTTTTAAGGCAGATTGTTTTAAGGGGTTGGAAGTCGGTGGGAGCACCCTCAATTCGGGAGTGGTGCGAGGAGATGGGAAGGGTGGCAGCCTTCAAAGAGGTAACGTGTAGAAGGCTGGGGATATGGGATTCTTTTATTGGGAAATGGGGTAGATATTTGATGTTTTTGGGTGGCTCTCGGAGTGGGTCTGTGGAGAGAGAGTTATAGCTTAGAGTTGTATGTTTATTATGTGTGAATATGTATGTATGCATTATATATTTATTTATTATTTTATTCTCTGTATATGTGTGTACTTATGTAAGACCACTGGGATGTTCGTTTGGGGTCGGGTGGGGTTCTTGATTGGGGAGGGGAAGTAGTGGGAGTTAATGTTGATTCATTGTATATATGTTTTGTTTCTCTTTGCTTTGAAAAATCAATAAAAATTTTAAAATCAAAAAAAAAAAAAAAAAGTGTTAATCGGAAAAATAAGAATGGAATGGTTAACCGTATCGAACACTGCGGTAAGATCTAAACGTATGAGAATCAGAGTCGCCAGTATCAGTAGATAGATAGATGTCATTTAGGACTCCGAGCAGTTTCCGTATTGTGACAAGCTCTAAAGCCAGACTGAAATGTTTCAAAGATTGAGTTATTGCTCAAAAGTTCTTGCAGTTGCATAAAAATGACTTTTTCCATAATTTTAGAAATAAAAGGCAAATTTGTGTACATGTTTAAACTACATAAACAAAATAAACCATGTCACTGTTGAGTGAAGTCTCCAAGACTCCTTCTGTAAGTCCATTTATAATTCAAGTCACACACTTGGCCATGCCAGTAATATGCCCATGAGTAGATAGTTGTACCAGTAATCACACAACATGTTCTTAAGATGGGTAAACTAGCCAAAACCAAGATCGTTTCATGAGAAAAAAAAAAATCCATTAAATAATACCTTTAGGATACCGTGTAAACTGTATTCCATGTTATAAATATGTAGACCTTTTGTTCCTTACAACTTTTGTCCTGAGATAATTTTTGCTTTTAACCTTTTATATTTGTTACATTATCACTGATATTAATTAAGTCTGTTCTACCTCTTGCAGACAGCAGGGGCACCAACAGGAGGCACAACGGAAAGGACGGATCAGCCGTATGACCTCTCGGTCCGTGTTGTCTTTGATCTTCATGTCAAAGCTGCGCAGTGCACCACAGCAGTTGCGTGTGCAGCAGTCATTCTTTTCTTTGGCAGAGTACATCTTTTGGCCGAGGCTATTTTTGATCTCGTACTGGTTGTTGGTCTCAAAGCCAATAATTGCTGTAGAGGACCAAAGAATATGCAGAAAAGTTACAAAATTACATTTTGAAAACTTGGGAGTTTGATCAATGTTTTTTTCTAATATAACTATGAGAGTGTTTTAAGTTTAAACAAAGAAACAAATGAAAAAAAAAAAAAAAAAAACGTACAGTTACAGTGTTCCAAATCTGTGATCATCGACAAAATCTCCTTTGTGTGATTCTGGAAAAATTTCAATCAGGGCTGCAACTATCAATTATTATGATAATTGGTTAATCTTCTAATATTTCTTCGAAATGTCATTTCCTGTCATTTATTAAAACTAATTTTCTCAAAAACAGAAATGATAAAGGGTGTAAGGATTTGGTTTGATTTACAGTACTGAATTCACGATTCTATACTCTCTCAAAACTTTGAACAAAGCCTGAATCAATCTTGAATTTTATACTACTATTATTATTACTTTCAGGACATATGCAAAACAGTTCCTTTCCTTTAATTGTAAAAATTAAAAAGTACTGCTTATTAAAGAGTCTATCAAATGATCTATCGGGGATGGAGTGGGACTAAAAATCAGCCCAGCAGAGGGCAATGGTGATGACACCAGAATAGAAATATTTATAATTCTGCCCAGCTGTAAAAACATAATTAAGTTAGATACATATGCTTGTACACTGTCACTGATTACATACATTCAGTTTTTAAATTAATATTATAAGTTTTAAAATAGTATTTTCACTGATTACATGTTTCTAAACTATTCTTTTCAAAAATACATTTTTAATGGTAGTGTATGCTTATCCAGTAAAATAATGTTTGCCATACTATACCTATATTACTAAACTACTATACTATACTACATGGGTCATGGGATTATATATATATACACACTATATTACTGGTGAAATGAGACATTACATTTGGCATTATCAGGAGGACTATCAAATATCAGGACCCTAATCATTATCACACATTATATTCAGCATTATTATAGTTTAATATAGTACAATCATCTGTAAACGAAGTGCAGATTCACTCTCCCACTGAAAAGTCGCATTATGGTGTAGTGCTGAATTTTGACTTACTAGTATCCTTATGTATATAGGGGTAGGTGTAGGGATGGTCTTTAGGGGTAAAGACCAATGAGGTTAGGCTTAAGGGTGGGTGTAGGGTTGGGTTTTAGGGATAAGGGCCAATCAGGTAGCGGGTAGTCCGAATCTGGTGGGCAGTCAGACTTCGGCACAACACTGGCACATTTTGACCTCTGAGACATCAGTGTGACATCCATGAGCAGCACAATTGATTACATTGAAACTGAAATCATGGTATAATGTTACACGTTTACTGAACTGCAAAGCATGGGGGGGAGGGGGGTTTCCCTTTTCTCCCTAATTTGGAATGCCCAATTCCCAATGTGCTTTTAAGTCCTCGTGGTCGCATAGTGATTGAGACCGCCAACCCACGCATCTTATCACGTGGCTTGTTGAGCACGTTGCCACGGAGACATAGCGCATGTGGAGTCTTCACGCCATCCACGCTCAACTCACCACGCCCCCCACCGAGAACGAACCACATTATAACGACCACGAGGAGGTTACCCCATGTGACTCTACCCTCCCTAGCAAATGGGCCAATTTGGTTGCTTAGGAAGCCTGGCTGGAGTCACTCAGCACGCCCTGGGATTCGAACTAGCGAACTCCAGGGGTGGTGCAAAGCACAGTTTAATCAGAATGATAACTCTCCCTTTCTCCATTGCAATCAGTTTGATTGACATGGATGCACGTGCTCGCTTGCTCAGTGAAATGTAACGGAGACTCGCTTGTGGTAAAGACAATCAGTTTTGCGAAATGGAAATGCGCACCTGATTTTGAATTCATAACATGTATAGGGTACATTATATAATATAGAAAATAGCAGTAAAATGTAAGTTATGCGCTAAAGAGAAACAACTCTCTATCACATCAAAAAGAACAAGCACTCTGTCAACGCACCTAACACACTAACCTGTCCACATTAAACTCTATGCTTATGATCTTTAAAGTGTTTACATTTACATTTATTAATTTAGGAGAAGCTTTTATCCAAAGCAACTTACAAATGAGAAGAACAATAGAAGCAATTACAGTACGAAGCAACATGCTATAATACAAGTTTCAAAATTGCTGGAAGTAGTATACATAGTGTGGAAGGCGAAAGACAGAGGTTTATTTTTTTAGGAGACCGAGAGTGCATTAGTAGGTGCTCACGAAAGAGCGGTGTCTTTAGGTGTTTTTTGAAAGAGGCTAGAGAAACTGCTGCTCGGCTGGAATTCGGCAGGTCATTCCACCTGCGGGGCACATTCAAAGTGAAAGTCCGGGAAAGTGATTTTGTGTTTCTATGAGAATGCGCCGTTCACCCGCAGAATGTAAGCTTTTGGAGGGCAGATAGACCTGAAGTAGTAAGTGTAGATAAGGGGATTTATAAAGTTCTTTTTTGCGCTGGACACGAAATTAGGGTCTTGTTTTTCCACTTCAACTCGTCTCTGTTATCAATTAGTTGTTGCAGCAGTAATTTAAATTGCTTTACCGATGTACTGTAACAATGCTCATTACTGATAAAAATACCTTTATATGTACATTTGTTATCTGGCTTTTAAAAAAAATACATTTCAATGTTATTAACTCATGTTTTGACTTTGTCTCAAGTGTTAAATTCTAGGCAAAACATTGCTTTACAATGTTTTATGATAAAATAAATTTACTAACAAAAGAAAAAGTTAACAGACTAGCTTTATATCAATGCACAGTGCATTGAAGTAATGCAGTAAACATCATCTACATTGAAGCAGACTTACCCTCTAACAACTCCACTTTCTGGTGAATGAGGATCTGGTCAATCTGAAATGCATAGAAAAATATAATAAAAAGACATTCAGTATACAGACACACTTAAATGGTCATGTGTGTTAGAAAGAAATGATCTACCTGAGTGAGGTACTCCAGACCAGGTGGTACTCCAGCAGGCACTGACATTGGTGCAGGAGCAGGTGCAGGAGCTAGAGAAGGTTGCAAGGAAGATAGAGACACATTATCATCATCAGCCAGCTTGCTTCATCCAGCAATAACTCTCTTGGATTGTCTTTATAGTATTCATGTTCATTAGAATGTATACATTGATTAAATAAAGCTCACACTTAATTCTGCAAGCAGACTTGACTTTAACTAGTTTTGCAATATTTCGCAATGTACAGTATTTGTTTCAACTGAGTGTAGTATATGCTTAAGACTAGGTGGATTTACCTACCATTTCAAGTATTTTCAAATAAAAAAAACTTGATTCTTGGTTCAATAACACTTATGTATACAGTTAAGTGCATAATTTGCATCCCTCTTTTGTCTCATAAATTAACACACCCCTTTCAGAATGTATACAAATATAAGAGATAAAAGATCATATTTTATTTTTATTTTGTACTGCCCTTCAGAAGCACATTTACACATATACCACAAGACAAAACAATAACAATCTACACAAATCTTATTGTTCAAATGTTTACATCCACTTGGGTCTTAATATAGTCTGTTGCCTTCTTGAGCATCAATGAATGTTTAGTTTATAAGTCCCTTAATTGTCCTAAATGTCAAAGCTGGATATCAACATCAAATAGCCACTGTTGGGAAGAATGCAAATGTGCAGAAGATGCTGGGAAAGTAAAGAACTTGCAGTAACTGGAGGATTTTTCTTAAGAACAGTGGGCCGCTTCACTACTCAGGACAAAGGAAGGACACATGCACAACTATTACAAAAGACACAAACAGTTATTGATCATCAACAAATAAACACCATATTTAGAACCAAGGGGATGTTAAAGGTGGAGTATGTCATTTTAATCCAATATACTTCTTGTAAAATTCCGCCAAGATCTCTTTACAGTCCGCTAGCTGTGTACACTGAAGAAAAGAAAATCCACAGCCCTCGCTCTGTAAATGGGAAAATAAACAAAGTGGATCGGACCGATCCACACAACATTACTGAGCTTCTGAATGAGCACTGAAGGGAGGGGTGTATTTGTTTGGCTGTTGAGTTCAAATATTAACAGTCTTTCTCAGGAATCGCTTACTCCACCCTTAACTTTTGAACAGGATCATTTGTGTAAATTTAGTATATATTTATCCTATGCTTACCTCCATATGGCTGGCCCTGGTGAGATGCTGGACTAGTTGGACCAGGCTGGTACATGACTGGCTGATCTGGAACTGGCTGGTACCCTACTTGGAACCCTACTGGTGGGGCAGCATACCCAGGTTCTCCGTAACCTCCCATGGGATAGGGGGGCATGGACTGTCCGCCTACATGGGTCATGGGATATGGAGGCTGGTTTGGGGATGGATAACCTAGAAGAAAACAAAAAATGAAGAGTGCAAACTGTTATCTTAGAAAGGACTTCATTATAGTATTGATGCTTTTTTGGCTTTACCCCTATATAAAATATTAACACTTTGTGTTAATGTATATAGCAATTTCAGAAGCAAACAATCAGCAAAGTAAAACCATAATATACAGTAGCTGGTCTTGGCATTTGTCTATGTGTTGTTTAAACAACAAAGTCATCACATGCAAGTCTGTTGACTGTCAAAAACATTTATTGTGGTGTTAGGTTCTTAATAGGGAAGTGTATTGAATGCTTATTTTTGAGTTTGTGTATATTTTTGTGTCAGATCTTCATTCTAAACACTTCTGTATGTGCTACTTTGCGGTTGAATTTATAGATAAATTAATCAAAATGTGAATATATTGACTATATATTGATTTATGGCTGAGGATGTATGTAAATGCCCCATTATGTTGTGTGTATGAAAACATATATATATGGATAATACATACAGAAATATCAAATGCATTAAAAACTGTACTGACAGCAGTTGAATTTCTTTGAATTGCATTCCAATTTATTTTGACTTCCATTCATTTAAATTTGAGTATAAATTCTGCATCCGTTTTGTTTCCTTAATTCAAATTCAATTCAAATTCTCAATTCAGTTCTGATTGACACAACCCTGGTATCTTGTATGTTTTTCTTGTGGTATTAAGTCAAGACAAACTACAAAACAATTAATTCTTTATTAATAACACCTGTACACCTACTTATTCATGCGATTATCTAATTAGCCAATCATGTGGTAGCAGTGCAATGCATAAAATCATGCAGATACAAGTCAGGAGCTTCAGTTGTTGTTCACATCAACCAACACAAGGGGGGAGGGGAGGGGCGAGGGGAGGAGATCTCAGTGATTGACCATGGCATGATTGTTGTGTTACTGCAGATTTCCTGGGATTTTCACACACAACAGTCTCTAGAATTTACTCAGAATGGTGCCAAAAACAAAAAACATCCAGTGAGTGGCAGTTCTGTGGACAGAAATGCCTTATTGATGAGAGAGGTCAACAGAGAATGGCCAGACTGGTTTGAACTGACAGAAAGGCTACAGTAACTCAGATAACCACTCTGTACAATCGTAGTGAGCAGAACAGCATCTCAAAATGCACATGTCGAGGTGGATGGGCTACAACAGTAGAAGACCACGTCGGACACTTTATTGGGACCATAGTGTTCCGAATAAAGTGCTCAATGAGTGTATAAAAGGAACAAAAATTCAAGGTAAGGAAATTTTTTTAAGATTAATTTAAGTTTGATAATTCAAATAGGTCTCCCATGTTCTGTTGAACGGGTCTATTTTAGACAGCAGAGCACATGTGAGATACAGTATTTCAACAGAAAAAGCATAAAAATAGTAAACTTAATACATTTGAGGGGGAGGGGTACAGAAGTATATGGCAGTAGTTATTTATGTGAAAGATCATGAACAACCCATTATTCTAGATAAAGGTCATCTCTAATTTAAAGCTCAGTACTCTGTTAAATGATAACAGGCAATGGGTTTATTTAGACATATGCATGAAAAAGAGGCATTCATTGTCAAAATTTAGCATATACAGTATATGTAATTTCTGGAAACTGGAATATAAACAGTGTTTTTAAATGTATTGTTTTTGTTTGACTAAATGTTAATGACTTTTTGGTCAAATATGTTCCCATTGTCAACAGTAATTACAAATTTTTCTTTTTTTTTTCCATACACCCTTAATCTTTAAAAATCAAGAAGGCACATGAATTACAACATACAACCTACCATGTTAATAAAAACAGGATTCTTCTCTAAAACAGGGGCTTTTAAACTGGGGTCCGGGGGCCAGTTGCACATAAGATACAACTTAGCCTAGTTGTGGCGTAAATGGGCACCAAGTCACAATTTACGCACTACTAAATATTTGAGCGTAGCACCATTAAACTTAGGAAGAATTTAACCCTATGTAACTATATATTTACGGCATCCTATGACCAGGAGTAATGGCTAGAATAAAAAAGCAGACTGATTAAATGACATCAATGAGCTCATGTTTTGCATAAAAGACATATTTGATGATGTTGACATTTACAAGAGAGAACATTATGCAAAAAATTTACTTAGCGGCTCTTCAGAAACCGATCTAACGGTGCACTTTCCGGGGTGTGTCACCCGGTGTCAATTTTCAACACATACAAAATATATAGGATATTAAAATGAATAAATGTAAATTTTTCAGCCTGTTATATTAGTATTTATTTATTGCCCCTTATTAATTTTAGATACAGTTCCTGAATATTATTATTTACATAGGCTAAATATACTATTTATTAAATCTACTTTTATTACATATCGTATTTGAATGGGGATATAATTTATTATATATATAATTTATACAGCTGACAGTTATGTGAGAAAACAGGGTTTGAACATTAACCGTAATAGGATAAAACTGAAATGCACTGCATTTTAACACTTTGGTGTTCAAATTTGAAGGCTGCCTTTTATATCAATATAGGTAAACATCATATTATGCGACTACACATTATTTTATGGAGAGTTTACAACCTACTAGCTAAGTCTTGCCTTAAGAGCAGGTGGTGCAACCAAATTAAGCTCTGAATTTGTTACAAATTAACTAGTAGTTACTAAGCCCTTAGTGTGAACTTTACGTCCCAACTTAAGACCTTACGCACAGCAGATGCAACCCTACCCAGGGACCCACAGGGATCCGCAAGGAGATGTGCAAAAAATTTCAAAGAAAAAAGGTGCAATGAAGAATGTTAATAAAAAATAAAATGGTTAACATTTGACAATTATTTCTTCATTCTGCTTTCTAAAGGCTGGTTGTTTTGTTTTGTTTTATTGACAGCCATAGTTTTTAACAGTAATAAATTAAAACAAATCTACATACAGTTTTGTGAAAAAATATTGAAAAATGTGTTTATTTCTCCTTCCTTGCAACATACATACTTTTGAGAATAGATTATACTTGTGTTGTATCTTTCTAGTGAGTTTCCTCAACACCGTCACCTTTAGCTTGCTCACTGGGGGATGACTCTTTACCTATTCCTAAATACCTCAGAAGTCAACACATTGGTATAACTTTTGTGTGTGTGTTTGGGGATTTTCTCCCCTTTTCTCCCCAATTTGGAATGCCCAATTCCCATACGTTGGTATAACTTAATATCTGACAATATTTAAATGCAATTTTTAAGCCTAATCCCCCCATTCCACATGGTAAATCCAGAAGTAGCAACTTTAATCTAGGCAATTATTCATTCAGTAGCTCAGTTTTTCTATTCAAATCTTTCACCACCCTATCTGAAAACAATATGTTGTGAATTTGAACGGAATAAAGCCCTAAATAACCAGTTCAACAAAACTAAACAATAGTGAACACCCTATCCTTATTGGAAATGAGGTCCATCTTGTTGTATCCATCATATACTATACAAAAACATACAAAATATGCAAAAAAATATTTACAAATAAAACCTGAGGAAGACCATTTAAAAGGGAAGCATGTTTTAATATTAGGTTTTGTGGTAAGACTACAGTGACTTGGAGAGATTAATTAATACTCTGAAAATATGCTGAATAGTTTGATCCACTCAGTAGGAGCTGAAACAGATTAAACTAATATATATCTTCTTTCTAAACAGATAGGCCTAGCTAACATTTTTAAAAGCATTTTCATTCATGGTTCCAAGACCTGAAATGTTTTATAAAATTGCTATCCATCCTATCCGTAAGTTCCACTCTTCAGACTCAAAATAATGATAACAACAACGTACATTTATACTTTTCTGGACACACCATTCAAAACACTTTACAGATAGTGGGGCCTGCCCTTAGCCTCGACCAATATGCTGCATCCAGCCAAAGTGCACCAACGTTGACCACACAGACAAATCTATAGCCTAATTAGGATTAATAAGCAGTAAAAATCTCATCCAATAATTATTATATTGGCAGCCTTTGCCAAAAGTCCATAAACAATAAAAAAAAGTTTTTGCATGCATCTTTACTAAGAGAATGTCCTAACACTTTTAAAAGTCAATTTTACAAGAATAGCCACACCCCTAGTTCGGGACATCCAACTATATAACCGCACAAATTAGACATAGACATATTTCTAAAAGCAAGACAGATATGACACCTGAGCTATAAATAAAAGAACCAAAACAACCTATATGCAAAATTATACATAAAATGTACAAAAATACATCAAATATACAAAATTTTCTTGCCGAACATGCAGGAGATCCCAATTCCATTCTAAGACAAATAATCATTGCTCTATACTTGTGCATAACCACAAAACTACTAACTACGCTCACAAAGGAATCATTTTAATAAAGAGATTGTTGGCCACTTTTAAAACGTATTCCACTACAGATTACAGAATTCATGCTGTAAAATGTAATTTGTAACGTATTTCGTTAGATTACTCAAGGTCAGTAACGTATTCTAAATACTTTGGATTACTTCTTCAGCACTGGTAGATTTTTTTTCACTTGTTTTGACTAAAAACTCTGTCAGTACAGTAAGACAAAATACACATTAAAAATACATTCTCTGAAAAACCTAAATATCATATGCGATGTTGCTTCTAAAACAAGATAAAGCAAACTGATCTTGTTTTAAGGATTAGATATTTTTTACAGAAAAACGATACAAACATTTGCATCAAGAATAAGATTGTTGCCCTAATATCAAAGGTCTTACTAGAGAAAAAAAATAAAAAATTATGATCTAACGTGGATTTTCTTGATAAACAAAAATACACGATCGTGCCTGGTAACATGTGCATGTAAAATGGCTAGAAATAGCATTTTAGCTTAGCATAAAGCTAAATGTTCACATGACAATTTACAAGGTTTATTTCTGTTTCTGCTGCTCCAAATGTACGTCTCTGTTGTATGAATGTAGCACATCTTAAGAAAGTGTTTCACCGCTGTTCAAACGCTCTTTGGATCGCATCATTTATATGTATAAATGTTTTCCAACTGAATACACTAAATATTAAATGGAACAAATGACAATATAATGCAAAGTAATCTCTAAAGTAATCAAATAATTTTTGAATGTAACTATTCTGATTACCAACGATTTAAATTGTAACTGCAGTGGGATAAAGTTACTAATATTTTGCTCTTTTTTTAAATGTGTATTCCCATTACATGTAATCTGTTACTCCCCAACCCTGCTACTGAATGGATATAATGTGCACTAATGTGGAGTGCCGCATTCATTATTCACTACTTATTGGTGAAGTCGACTTATCCAGACTGATGAACGGTCTGGGCATTCTTTGAGGACAGATTTTTAGCGAAAAAGAAGAGACAAGCATGTCTGAACTAGTTCCATCCTTTGTTGTTTTAAAAGGTATTCTGGTAGGCATTTCTCAAAAGATTGGACTGTGTGCTTTCTTATGCTTTCTGTGACTATGTCAACCGCTAAAGTGTAACCATTGAATGACCTTTATGATAAAAGCATTTGCCAAATGAGTAAATGTAAATGCTGTCTGGAAGACCAAGGAAACACCCACTGCATCTCTGCCCTTGATCGTTTCTAATTTGATTTTCAAGACCTGCCACATGGAATTGCAACCCACTTCCGTCATGTTAGCTTTCTGTTCGTAGTATCTTGTAATGTTCCTAATTGTAAAGAGTAATTTCTTATTCTGACTCAAACAGATGACATTTTAGCCAGGCATGCAGATATCCACAAACGTTTTCTCCTAAGTGCAACTGTTTGGAGTACTGAATCATCTAACATCATTTTGGAGCCTATAGCATCATGTGACTTCTCATACATTGGTTTCCAGAAAGAATTTTGAAATAAACAAGTGGATGTGGGAACTTTATTTCACAGCTTGCCAAAAATGTAAATAGTTTTTAAATCACAGTCATATATGTCAACACCTCAATCATCAGAAAAGACTTCATGCATAGTAGTGGTTCCTACTCCTACCCTTCCCATTGAAACCACACCCATATTTAGATACTCCCATTTCTTGCAATTCCAGTTTAGTGTTAACTGGGCCATTGTGCAAGACAAAGACTGAGGTAAGACTTTGTGTGACTATGTCTGACAGGTTTTCTAAGCCATGCATTATAAAAATCACAGACACATGAACATGACTGTAAAAACTCAGTGGGTAGTTGAGAAGATCAAATGCTTTCAATCTACTCCATATTGATGTTAAGGAAGTTTAGCAGCAAAATGCAGTTTAGTGTGGAAGGTACAGAGACCAGTTTATGGTGAGGTGAGACTTCTAAAATGACGACACAACACATTAGAACCATTGTACATTCACTCTTATGACCGTATAGCCAAATTGCATTGGGTACTAAAAGAAACAACTGATAAAATGAAAGCCATAGATAGATGACAGATTTGTGACCAGATGTGTTTAACATTTCATAACGCAAGGGCTCATACCAAGAACTTAAAATTGCACAGCCAGTGGAAATCCATAAATGTGGAACACAGCCATTCTGTAAACCTTGCTTCCTGCATTGCTTTCGCTGACCTCTAGGAAAATTACATTTTCCACCAGAACACACACCTTGTCCATTGCAACATACATCAAATAGCACAAATCACATACCAGTTGGAAATGTATAAACAGGCTTCTAGATATTTTTTTTTAATTTTAAGATGGATTTTTAGCATAATATTCAGATTAACCCAATGAATGGGGTAGTCTATGTCTAGGTCATGTAGGTATTGCAAATCTCACATTAACTGATGCATTTCCACCACTAAAAATGCACAGACATGTCCTACCTGTTTTAGGTAAAAAAAAACAAAAAACAAAAACAGATTATCATTACCTGGTCCTGACATGTTGATGGCAAGTCTGTGACTTCTTCAGCAATCAATAGGAGGATCAGTCGGTCAGCAACAGGATCACTGCGTGGGCGAAGAAAATGTAGGGAGGTTCTGTTTGTTAAACACAAGTTCTGGAAACAAGCAAAACAGGCCCAAAAGAACTGAAGTCCAACTTCGAATGAAAAGACCAAATGTTAAAGGTCGAGACACAATGCAAAAGTGAAAGCAAAGGGAATACGCAGAGACAATCCGAGAACTGTTATGAACCAGGTGGGATCTTACAATCAGTCGACATTCATTCTTGAATAATGTGCTCAGTATGTTAGTGAGAAACACACTGAAGCAATTACGCTATGACGTTGAACAAGTGGGTGTGGCAACGGATATAAACCGTATATTCGCTTGTGCTTATCATACGGTGTCAAGTTTCCTCACAAAGACAACACCAATGACGCAACATAATAATAATAATAAAACGGGGAAAAGTGTAAACATTGGTGATAACAGCGTCCTCAAAATTGATTAAAAAACTTTATCCAAATGTCGCTAGTTAAACAAAGTGAACTTGACGACCACTATATGTTAGTAGGCGAGTAAACGACACACGTAGCTTCATAAAATTGAGTTATTGTCTGTCACTGACACACTTTATGAGTGGATAATTCTGAGCTCAAGGCACAAAAATAATAAAAAAATAAAATAAATATCTATAGCCTACAGGTTTAACAAAAATACCGCAAAGTGACTTTCAGCACAATAATACTCTGTGTAGACGAGACTTCGAAAAGGGGATGAAAAATAATCCATCATGAAAACACACTTACATCCCAGCTCTTGAGTGACGCTTGATACTCCTCAAACAAACAAGCCTTAGGGAACAAATCTTTCACAGAGCAGTTCCTTGTTGCAGTGATTGTTAGGATATTAGGGAAAAAAATATGTTTTGAAAGTTTTCTTTACTTTCGCTTTAAACTTCCGATTACAAATGCAGTTGATAGCATTAACCACACTACACCCAAACATGAAGTATTTGTTTTTGTGTGAATCATTCTCCTCCCCCTTTCTGACGCATTTACATTAGAAACCCGGAGAAAGGCACAATACTTCTATTAAGAAACAAGCTTTACTTTTACAAGGAAATTAGGATATTATTACAATTATTGCAACGTCAAATAAACGTCAACTAAAGGGAAGAAGATTTTGCATTTTTGGGTGGTATTTGTTCTTTTAAAATTACGCTACACCTACATTACATAGACTATAGCCTAAATTGTATAGACTGTTGTACAGAGAATAAGCGTGAAAATCATTTAACACCCAAAGAACCATAAATAGCCTTTTATAACACCTCTTCTCTGATCACAGTTTCTGGGAAATAACATTTAAAAGGCTATGCTCATATAATCATCTTAAAAGGGGTTTTGAGTAAATGTAATGTTGATTACCATAAATTTTGATTCGTCCCTCATTTTCTTACAAAGAAATAAATAAAGAAGATCTTTATCTAAAATCTGGGTTACAGTGAGGCACTTACAATGAAAGTGAATGGGGCCAATCCGTATAGATTACTAACCTTTTCAAACATAAAGCCTACCCACAAGACATAAACAATATGCGTGTTAACATATTTTTAGTATGACGAAATCGCTTTCTAACCTTTTCTGTGTAAATTTATATCCAATTTACAACTTCGTTGTCATTATGACATAGCGTAAACCATGATATCCCCAAAAACGCCGACTTGAACAACATCACAGCTCAAATAATACATGAGTTTTAATGGAAGAATTCATGTAAGTGCTTTTCTAAAATGTTAATCTTCACATTTCTGCCTTTTAAACCCTCAAAAAGCTGGCCCCATTCATTTCCATTGTAAGTCCCTCACTGTGACCTCCATTTTTGCTTCTTCTTCTTCTTTGTTTTTTTTTTTTTTTATTAAAGAAAGGAAGAACGAGTTGAAATATTTTTTTGTGGTAATCAACATTATGCCACAAATGCTGTCGATTAAGTAACTTGTACTGAACCCAGAATATTCTTTTAATGCTTTAGGCTTTTTGTAATTCTTTGATTTTACAGTGTATTTAATCATTCACTAAACAAACAGCCAGATTTGCTACGTTATATCCTCAAAGGTAGCGTTTATAAGGGAAAACATACTTAGCAAATAGCGGTTTGTGATCTTTTTGGCATGTCATGGAAATATGAGGCTTTATGACACAAACGTCCCTTTTGTACGTAGCCTACGTATGAACACGTCATTTATCTTCCGACAGGAGGCAGTATTAAACAGGATTCCGTAAAAGCTGTTTTTAATCATCATTCATTAGTGTTTCGACAGAGATAGGCTAAAGGTCCTCCATGTAGATGAATCTCATGAAACCTGTCAGGAGCATATCCAGATCATATTTCTTTCTAAAATCAAAAGACAAAAATAAGAAATTACAGTTTAAGAAAATGATAACTCATTAGGACAAGATGTTTACATTTTGACATTATTTTCATGACAATTAAGTATATTACATTTTACCCCACCCTCATTATAAGTGCTTAGCCTTGTAATATAGGGAAATGCCTGCTAGCTATTAAAGTAAAAAATTATCACAAAATAGTATTCCATGTAGTATTTTAATTACAATTAGTTCATAAATGCTGCATGCGTAATTACACAAAAATTAGAAAATGCTTTTAAAAGTGTGAGATGGAGTAGGGCATATCACACCACAGGACATGCCAACTTCTCAAAATTATTTCATGTCAGCTACCCACATAAAGTAAAAAGTGTGTGCCTACTGATCATATCAGCTGAACTATTATCAGCTTAATTAAGTAGGGCTCACAAGCATTCAATCTGGCAGAAAATCTCTGTGATACAGACAGGATTTGGTGATAATAACGTGGGAAATTGTGCTATTAAAATGGACTAATCTTAATGTTCTTTTCCTTTTTAAATTTTATTATTATTATTATTATTTTGATGATAACCTGTTTGTATCCCAAACCACCACATAGAACGTACGTTCAGGGTTAGTTCACCCAAGAAATGAAAATACATTAATTATTTACTCACCCTTGTGTTGTTCTTAACCGATAAGACTTTCTTTCTATTTCGGTACACAGAGGGAGGAATGTTGAAAAAAATGTTCAGCTGAATGATGTCTTACAATGGTATAGTTTATGGTGAACACCTCTTTAAGCTTCAAAAGGACGCAAAGATTTTCACTGGTAGATGGAACATTTTAGCTAAATAATCAATTATCAATTTCGGTTTGTTTCTCACCAAACCTTACTGAACAACGCATGAGTCGCATACAATCATTTATTAGACTTCTGAATTATACTTTTGAAGCTTAAAGCGGTGGTCACCTTCCACTGCTCTTGTATGACATCACAGAGCAGAACTTTTTTTTTCTCTCCCTTTGTGAACCAAAACAGAAAGAGAGTCATATTGGTTTAAAACAATAGGAGGGTGAGTAAATAATTAATGAATATTCATATTTGGATTAACTATCCCTTTAAGTACGCTGAAACTGCCTTTCAGAACGCAATAAAGTTTGTTGTAGGTTCGATTTCGTTGGACATTTCTGGAGGCGGCAATATCACAAAGCTATCAATAGCACAATTAAGTTAAAGAGATCGGCGGAGTCCAAGCATTCATTGAACTGACGAGTTCTAAGTTATAGACTAAAAACTACAACCTTTAGAATGTGGAACTAATATATTATATACGTTATATGACGTTTTAGGGCAGTGTGCGGATTTAAACTGGTGTTTATTTGTCCCGTTGACATTTTTGTTACAAAAAAGTACAATGGCAAACGTCAACCCATTGAAACCATCCAATAGCACAAACCATCAAACAAGTGAAGTGTTACATAAATATTTAGTTATAGCACCCTCTTGTGGTAATAGGGCACCTTGCCCATAAATCCGAAATCTGCCTTACACAATTTTGTTGAATTGAACACTTGATATTTTAGGAAATGTTATCACATATCAGTCAGACCATCAATGTGAATATGCAACAGTCAACCATTAAAAAGAGAAAGCAAATATCTGGTCTACATGGGAGGTAAGCCAGGAAGAAGCCTCTGCTCTAATAAATAAATAAGAAAAAAATCATGTCAAGCCAAGATTGAAGTTTGCCTTCCAACACCTAGTTAATGGAGAAGACCTCTGGAGCATTGTGGAGTTGTACAGCTACAGTTACAAACATCCTGCTAGGCCAAACCATTTGAGGAAAATAACCACTTACCAACCATAAAGCACAAAGTGGTGGAAGTGCTATGGTTTGAGGCTGTTTTGCTGCTTCTAGGTTGGCAAACTTGCCATTGAAACGCTGAATGAATTCCACATTATTCCAAAGAGTGCTTGAGGAGAACGTGAGGCCATGTGTAAATAAAAATGCTGAAGCTGAACTGTAAGTGGACCTTTTCACATGATAATGACCAAAAACATGCAATCACATTTACAATGGAATAACTCCAAATATAATAGAGAGATCTGAGATGGCAAAACCAAAGTCCAGATTTCTATCTAATTGTGACTTGAAGCCGATTGTGTACATGCAAGAAACCTGCAGGAAAATCCAGCTTAAGCTGGTAGCTGTGTTTTAGAACATGGTGGCTGGTTTCTAGCTGGCCCTTAGCTGGTCAACCAGCTAGCATGTTCTAAAATCCAGCTTGACCACTATGAGCTGTTATGACCAGCTGGTAGCTGGTCTGATGGTTTTACACAAATTACACACTTCACCAATAAGTTTTAAGACCTTGAATTCAATTAGAGTTCACCTTTTTCATGAACATGGAAGTGTTCCACAATTTATAACAGAAGCCTCCCTGTTAGCACACATACATCACTGAGACATCTGTTTGAGGTGTGTGTTTACATCTGGAAGACAAATTTTTTTTACACTGTTTGCTCAACTGCAATACGTCTATAAGATGTTTCCTCTCTAATGTCTATAAGACATTCAGCAGATTTCTTTAAGACATTTATGATTTAGAATGTTTGCAAATCTGATATTTTTAAGATGTTTAGCAGACGTTAATTAAAATGTGATGCTTTCCAGATGAAACACTCTTAAACAGACACCTTGATGTAGTATGTATGCTATCTGGGCTGTTTTCTTTTTCTGGTCTCTAGCATTTTCACCTGCACTGCCATATGTTTTTAGCAAATAATATGATATTTAACTAATTAAATTGCCAACCCGATCTCGTGAAAATTCGTACATAATTTACGAGTTGGCTATTTCATATGATTTCGCACGATTTTGTTCACAAACTCGTACGGCTTTATCATGTGCAAATTCCCGGATGTCTAATGCGGAAGTAAGCGCGAGTTCTGTGCACGAGGTGTTAAGGACATACCTATTAATATTATGCCCTTACCCAAACCCCTTATCTAAACTTAACCAATCAGTAGAGTGTGTAAACATGATAGGAAGCTGTTGTGTGACAGAAGCAAATAATTGTCATGTATTAGATGGAAACGATGTCCAGCGACATCACTGGCTGTAGTGATAGTCGTAGGAATTCAAACAAGTGCAGTCGCACGATATCATACGAATTAGCCAAATTTAGAAAAGTCGTACGAGTCCTGACGATTTCACTGTGAGTGTGTTCCATTGCCCAAAAACAAAACATATGGCACCATATCGTCTATACTTTACTAAGTCGCGATGACCGTCTTTTGACAGTGCCTCACCCATTGAAGGTGCACTCAGTAATTATTTCCTCATTAAAAAGTTTAACTCCCAAAGACATTAATTGTAATTTTGCAATATATGTAGTAAATCACGACCAATCACAATAAAATGAAGACTCCAGTCATATCAATAACCTTATAAAAGCTGTTTTATTCTACATGGAGAGGGTCCGCACATGGGAGCCGCACATTTTTACTCCAACTAACACTTAAAATAGTTTTGTTCTCTGTCTGGATCACTCATTTCGGTAGTTTTTACATTACTTCCAAGGAGATCAGAACCAGAAAACAGTCCAGCGGCAATCAAAATCATCCCTGATTGCACACGTACATCACCCAGATGTCTATTTGATGTGTGTTTACATCTGGATTATTTTTTTTAGGTTGATTGTTCATCTGCAATATGTCTATAAGACGTATATCAATAAGTATGTCTCAGATGTCAATAAGACATTCAGCTGATGTGTAAGAAGTTTAGCAGATGTTAATTAGATTGTGATGCTTTTCAGATGAAAAGATCTAAAACAGACATCTCTGAGATTTACGAGGTCATGAAAAACTATACTTTGTATATGCTGCGTGCAGTTGCTTAAGACAAGGTTACAGTTACCTTCCTGGACTTCCATGCTTTTACTTTCTTATCACTGTTATATTTCCCCTGCATATTACTCAAGATCTGTTTAAATCACTCAGTGAAGTGCTGAAAATGAGCAACCATCATCAAACTGAGACTTGCATGGCAAATCTATCGGTATCCACTAAGATCATTATATACCCTCACATGCACAACTTTGAATAATAAACGCAGCACATATTTTAAACAGTGTTTCCAGCATGGTATTAAAAACATTCATTTTTAACAGCTTATGGATTTGACTGGCTTTGAACTCTAAGTTTGCATTGTTCTAAATTAGGATTTTTAGGACTATTCAGGGTACTTACAGGGAAGAAAACCAAGGGGTGGAGATTGGCAAAAATGACACACACATTTTACACTAATTAGAGTAATCAGTATATTCTCAGTCTGTGTTGACAGACATCTGGGTGGGTTGCACTGGCCCTGTTTAGTAAGGATAGTTTATCACCACCATGAGTTGTCTGTCAAAAGCTAGTCTATGTCTGGTGCCTCCAGTTGCCAGAAATAGCAATAATTAGTATAGGGAGGGAAAAGAGAAACATGTCCAACTGCTGGTAGGCCATCCATAGAGGCCTCTCCTGCTTTTTTTTTTTTTATTTGTTTGTGTGTGTAATACTTCAGGTACCCCTTACAGAGAAAGTTCTGGTGTACGTGGTGTGTAATCCAGTGTTCTGGTACTGTGAAATTGGGTGAGAAATTTATCTGATATCTTAACAGGCCACACACAGTTTCTTCAAATAACTGAACATTCAGAATGTGTATGAAACACTGCGAAGGAGCTGAGATTAGAGTGGGATTGCATGTATTCACAGATTTGATCAAGTCTTAAAACAACGTCAATAGCTACTTTGCAATCTTACACTTTACATTGCAATAAAGAGATTAAAACATGTTTAGAGTGTATATACTACTTTTCATACAATGAAACAAAAGGATATTCAGTTCCACTTTATACTGGGTGTCTTCTACTACTATGTAGCTACTAACATTAAAATACAGTGCATTCAGAATGTATTCAGACACCTTCACATCAATCTACACTCCTTACCCCAAAATGAAAAAGCAAAAAACTGATTTTTGATAACTTTGCAAATTTATTAATAATGAAAAACTGAAATATCACATTGACATAAGTATTCAGACCCTTTGCTATGACACTAAGAAATTTAGCTCCGGTGCATCCCATTTCTCTGGATCATCTTTGAGATGTTTCTACACTTTGATCGGAGTCCACCTGTGGCAAATTCAATTGACTGGACATGATTTGGAAAGGCACACACCTGTTTATATAAGGTCTCATAGCTGAAAATGCATATCGGAGCAAAAACCAAGTTATGAGGTCAAAGGAACTGCTTGCAGAGCTCAGAGACCGAATTGTGTCGAGGCACAGATCCGGGGAAGGCTACATAAAAATGCACTGAAGTTTCCCAAGAACACAGGGGCCTTCAAAATTTTTAAATGGGAGTTTAGAACAACCACGACTCTTCCTAGTTCTGGCCGCCCAGCCACACTGAGCAATCAGGGGAGAGGGGCCTTGGTAAGAGAGGTCACCAAGAAGCCGATGGTCGCTCTGGTTGAGCTCCAGAGATCATGTGTGGAGATGGAAGAAACTTGCAGAAAGACAACCATCACTGCAACACATCACTGATCTGGGCTTTATGGCAGAGTGGCCAGACAGAAGCCTCTCCTCAGTGCAAGACACATTAAAAAAAAGCACCTAAAGGACTCTCAGACTGTGAGAAACAAGATTCTCTGGTCTGATGAAATGAAGTTTGAATTATTTGGCCTCAATTCCAAGCGTCATGTCTAGAGGAAACCAGGCACCGCTCATCACCTGCGCAATACCATCCCAATGGTGAAGCATGGTGGTGGTAGCATCATGCTGTGGTGGTGTTTTTCAGTGGCAGGGACTGGGGAACTGGTCAGGGTTGAAGGAAAGCTGAACACCGCAAAATACAGAGAAATCCTTAATGAAAACCTGGTCCAGAGCACTCAGGACCTCAGACTGGGCTGAAAGTTCACCTTCCAACAGGACAATGACCCCAAGCACACAGCCAAGACAACGCAATTGAGTGGTTTAGGGACAACTCTATGAATGTCCTTGAGTGGCCCAGCAAGAGCCCGGACTTTAACTCAATTGAACATCTCTGGAGAGACCTGAAAATGGCTGTCCACCAACAATCCTCATCCAACTCAACAGAGCTTGAGAGGATCGGCAGAGAAGAATGGCAGAAAATTCCCAAATACAGATGTGCAAAGCTTGTCGCATCATACCCAAAAAGACTTGAGGCTGTAATCGCTGCCAGAGTACTTAAACTAAGTACTGAATTAAGGTTCTGAATAATTAGTGGGCCTGGGTAGCTCAGTGGTAAAATATGCTGGCTACCACCCCTGGAGTTCGCTAGCTCACTAGTTCGAACCCAGGGCGTGCTGAGTGACTCCAGCCAGGTCTCCTAAGCAACCAAATTGGCCCGGTTGCTAGGGAGGGTAGAGTCACATGGGGTAAACTCCTCGTGGTCACTATAATGTGGTTTGTTCTCAGTTGGGCGCGTGGCGAGTTGTGCGTGGATGCCGCGGTGGATGGCGTGAAGCCTCCACACACGCTATGTCTCTGTGGCAATGCACTCAACAAGCCACGTGATAAGATGCGCGGGTTGATGGTCTCAGATGCGGAGGCAACTGGGATTTGTCCTCTGCCACCCGGACCAAGGCGAATCACTACGTGACCACGAGGACTTAAAAGCACATTGGGAATTGGGCATTCCAAATTGGGAGAAAAAGGAAAAAAAGGTTCTGAATAATTGTCAATGTGATATTTCAGTTTTTTCTTTTTAGTAAATTTGCAGTTATCAAAAATCTGATTTTTGCTTTGTCATTATGGGGTATGGATTGTAGATTTGATGTGAACCATTTTTTCATTTTTAAGCATTTTAACATAAGGCTGCAAAATAAAATGTGAAAAAAAAAAAGGGGTCTGAATACTTTCTGAATGCACTGTACATACAATATATTTATTATGTAACTACATGTTGTTCTGCAAAATTCTAACAAGATTCACATTTGCTGCTACTGAGGTAGAGCTACGGGTAAGTTTAGATTAGGGTTAGTGGGGTTGGCGTAGTAACTGTAAATATGTGCACATTAATTGTTATTACAATGCAGCAACATGTATGTACATAGTAAGTACATTGTATCAAATTCTTAAGTACATAGTAGTTAAACCAAATATAAAGTGGTTCTGGATATTTCATAATGGCATCATAAAGCACTGACTCATTCTCAAATTCTTAGATTTTGTGGAGATTTGGCCCTGAAAAGCAGCTACACTTTTGAAAACCTGTTAAATTGAGTTTGAACTAGAACATTCCAACAACAGCACAACACAACAAGGATGATGCTTTAATCAGGTTCCAATCTGTAAGGAGGGTGAAGTCACACACACACACACACACACACACACAGACATACGTTATCCATAATCTCTGTCATCCTATATAAACCCACCCCAGCTTCAGGTCTACAAATACCCAAAACAGACATGCCCTTGCCAAAGAGGACAGCAAGGCAACACACATCCACAAGAAGAAACAGGGAAGGACTGTCATACAACTCCTAAAGAAACATCATTTCAAAATAATTCACTGAGAAGGTAAATATCAGAACCAAAACACTTCAATTAAATTGTGAATTTTGTTCTTTTTATGCAACCTAGAAACATTTTATTTTATTTACTTTGAGCAGTTTATCATAAAATATTAAAATACATTTCAAAAGTATTTGTCTGCTGTTGTACCCTCAGATGATGTGCTGCAGGTGTTTGCTGCTCATTCTGGTTGTCTACTTAATGGACGAACTATGTGCTTTCGTGACACCGGACAGACTACGAATAAAAAGAGTAAATATCACTTTAATTATATGCTTAATGACTTCTCATCTATATGGACTATATGTTCATAGTGTATATTTACAAGCCATGTTATTTCTTACATGTCAAACAGTAGGCCTACAATTTGTATTCGTTTTTTGACACTTCCTATATTTAATCAGTAACACTTTACAATAAGGTTCCATTTGTTAACATGAACTAAAAATAAACAATAATAATTGAGTATTTATTAATCTTAATGTTAATTTCAGCATAAAGTAGTAATAGCTACATTTGTTTTTGTTGACATTAATGCACTATGAACTAACATTAACAATGCATAATTGTATTTATTAACTAACATTAACAAAGATGATAAATTCCATAGAAATAAAGTTAATTGTTTGTTCATGATTCCTAATGCATTAACTAATATTAACGAATGGAACCTTATTGTGAAATGTTACTATATAATGCAAGAATCTAGTCCTGTGTTTGACAATTCTATTTCTGACAATCCTCTGCAGAGCAATCACAGGTTGGATCAGATGTCACCACACAAGCTCTCTGATCTGGCAGACTTGTTCCCAGGAAACTAATGGGAAATGACTCAGGACTGGGAACCCAACCCGGCCCAGTCTCCTGCTTTCTTTTCCCCTATGGAACACATCAACATGCAACTACCAAACAGCAACCGTCACAACAAGGATAAGCGGTAAGTAGGGTTGTTGAGCTGTTGACTTTTACACATTTTACAACTTGTCATTAAAATGTAGTTAGAATATCTACATTTTATTGATATTTATCTACTTCTAAAATTCTTTAAAACAGCATTTCTCCTAGGTACACCTGGACACATTTTTCTTGGTTGGCAGATGGGATGTTCCAAGCTTCTTGGAGAATTCACCACAGTTCTTCTATTTAGGTTGTTTCAATTGCTTTATCTCCATTTAATCCCAGACTGACATGATGTTCAGTGGGGGGGTCTATGGGGGCCATGACATCTGTTGCAGATCACCCTGTTCTTCTATTCTAATAATTTCTATTTACAAAAGTAATTTTTGGGAGTCTAACACTTATATTTCATATTGACACACTAAAGCTGAAGATATAATTAACAATCTTAAGACAAATGCTTTTGTGAAACATCTTTTGCACAGTACTGTATATGTCAATGTGTAAAGTGATTTTCTTTTCATGTGTCACTCCTAGTCCTCCATAACAGCCAATATATCATGTGATCAAATGCATTTACACAATCTTTACCTCACTATAGGCGAAGGATCACTGCTCCTCTGGACCCCATTAGCAGCTCACACTTGTCTGGCAGGAGCAGAAAGGTACGAGCATTAACTTTTTCAACTGCTGAAAACCACACAGGCTGAGATACATGCAATTGAACCAGACAGACAACATAAATCCCATCACTACTCTCAAGATCTTTCTTTTTTGTATCAGGAGGAACCTGGAGAGTTTAAGGAATATGATGCAGAGTGATCAAGATTACTTAAACCCTTAAAAAGTAGTTTAATACATTGTATTGTTTGGGTCCATTTTCACTTTTGTTTCTATTAAGTTACTGCATCTCAGGTCTATGTACTGTGACTTATTTATTTGTATTTATGATTTTCAATTATCATCTTAGCATCTTCTAACGGGATGTAAATTGACAGGCACTGTACCTGTGTTGCTGCAAAATAAAATGTACAAAATACTTCCATCTGGTCAAATGTTTTTCAGTTCATTTTAAATCACAAAAACACTGAGTTAGATTATGAAAATAAGACATTTGAAGCCCTGTAAATAAGTTTTATTTCTCTAGGTAAAGAACTATCAGATTATAAAAAAAAAAAAATGATATACCATTTGCTTTGCTTTTCTCTTCACTTTCACATATGTACACTTCTCAAAATCTGCAATATTTACAGAATGAAACGTGAGGCAAGAGAGGTCTGGCTTTTGGGGAAGAAGCCCCCCCCCCCGTCACAAAGAAACTACAAATCAAATATTCAAACAATAGTCTCCAAACTAATTCAAATGAAAGAGCTTGTAGCATAAATGAGTACTCTGCACCAAATCTCAGCAACTAAAACCCACAAACACTTCTTGAAAGCAATAATTACAACCATTTAATTTGGGGACAGCTTCAACAGCTTCAGTAAAGCACAGCTTCTTAATCTAGCCTTCACTTGAGCATTAAACAAAACTGAAATTTTACAAGTCAACTTAACACATCCAAAACAAAAATTAGAACACCATGTTGTGCAAGTAATTGAAGACTAAAAAAACTGATAGCTTCCTCGACAAAGTACATGAGTCAACTGTACATAACCAATTGATTTAGAAATTATTAATGTTCAGACTAGTAAATTACATGAGTGTTTGTCTTCAGACAAAGGCATGTGGCCCAATAAAAAAAAATAAAAATTATCAAATGGACAGTTCACTAAGAAATTACGTATTTTACATTTTTCAAATAACTGAGTGATAACACAAACTCTATCATATCACTTTGGCAAAATCATAACACATTTTTAAATATTCCTTTTATTAATCAACAAAGTTCCTGTTTTTTGTATAGTTTTACTCAAGATTTTCTTTTTTAATTAAATCCCAGCAAGATGTGCTCAGAATAACATAACACAGTAGACAACTGTGGAAGCTGTAGGGTGGATGTCCCACTTAGTGCCACTTATCAAAACATGCAAGCTAATTATACCAAACACCAAAAAATTTGAGTTGACAAAGGATATTTTACAATTGATTGCTCTGCTGGAGTTGTTACTCAGGACATTTCAGCCAAATAGCATGCAGATTAAACAGGGTACTAACTCGCTAAGAGACCAATTCAAAACATTATTTCTCAGTGAACTGTCCCTGTAATGGAGAGCTTTGACTGCAAAATATGTAGGGAGCAACTAGTCCCAAGGGAGGGATATCAAACAGGTGTCAAATTAAAAAAAAAAAAAAGACTGGAAACATTCAAAGCTTTGAGGAAATGAGCACCCTCATTTAAGTGTCTTTTTTGTGACTTGACCGTCGAAAGTCTCTGCATTTGTGGCAGTTAAATATGTCGGGCACATTAGACTTCTTAATTTTGGCGCAAGAGAGGTGCACCCACACATTGCACTGACTACATTCAATCATGGGCCGTCCTGCAAAAGGTTTACCACAGTAACAGGTGATCAAGTCCCACGAATCGTCCCCTGTAAGAAAAGAGTTTTTTTTTTTTGGTAAACTTTTTTTAAAATTAATTGTAAATTCATATTGAAGTAAATAAAGACTGACAGGTCACGATTCCTATAAGCATAAAGTTAGGTATCATTCTGACAATCTAAAAATTAATCTTGAAATGTATTAAAGGGTTAGTTCCACCAAAAATGCAAATTATGTAATCATTTACTCAACCTCATGACATTCCAGACCCATATGACTTGACTTCCTACGTGGAACACAAATTCTGCTGAGAAATTCTGAAAAATGTTGACACTGCTTTTTTTTTTCCTTCCATACAATAAAAGTGAATTGTGACTGAAGGCCTGTTCACAACAAACCAGTTTTATCGGTGTGATTGTTCATTTCGAACAAGCTTTTGAATGGGATCAAATGGATTCTGATGGCGCTATTCACACGGGGTCTGACAAATCGTCCACCGACAATCCGAAGGTTTTTACGGGGTGTTCAGATTTTTTTTTTTCCTTCCGACTGTAATGAAAACTGATTGACCAATGAGATGAGCTTTTTGTCAATCGATGCAGCTGCTCAATCCAGCTTGTTAGTGGTGCTAATCAACTGGCAAATACAGGCATTGGACGTGCAGCTGATACACACCCCTGAAAATGATACACTTAAAAATAATTGCAGTTCAAGAACCCTTTGTACTGCAAACAATTCTGTTTCTGAAAGACTGCTTATGTTTTGTTTTTTTTTGTCTTAATGTACATTAATATGTTTATTATTGTGCCTGTTACTTTCTCACGGCATCAAAAACACCAGCGAGGTTTGGCAATTCGTTTTCTTTTTAGATAACAACAAACACGAGTCCATGGGTGTAGTCCAGAGCATCAGTGTAAAATTCTGCATAAGCATATTAACATCTTCCCATTTTCCAAATCCAACTACTTGCACATTATTTACTCTGAATTTAATTCCAAATTTTATTTTATTTATCACACATTATTATTTGCACATATACAGTGAAATTCTTTTTTTCACATATCCCAGCTAAGCTGGGGTCAGAGTGCAGGGTCAGCCATGATACGCGCCCCTGGAGCAGATGGGGTCAAGGGCCTTGCTCAAGGGCTCAATGGTGGCATCATGGTGGTGTTGGGGCTTGAACCCCCGACCATCTAGTCAGTAACCCAGAGCCTTAACCGCCAAGCCACCACTGCCCCTAAAATGCAGCTACATTAAAGAAATAGTTCACTCAAAAAATAATTTAATTTCCTGAAGTCACAAAATGTAAAGGCGTGTTCAGACCAAATCCATGACGAATTAGCAAGATGAACTGCAGACGCAAGGTCTTTTCACACTGAGATTGAAATGAATAAAATGAAAAACTATTTCAACCCTGTACAGTACAGTAATGCTGTTACTGTTCTACAAACCTATTTATTCTTGTTTACTGCACCGACACCGACCTTTAAGTGCTGTCAATGCATGAGATTAATATATTTAACATGGTTAAAGCAGTTATTTACCTATGTTGGCATAACTGTTCTTTCCATGTGTTGGAAAGTGAGTAAAGAGCGCTGTTGATTAATATAAATCCTGACTCCCATGTCTTTATATTTGCACATGTATTTAGCTAAAAGTATATTCCAAACGAACTGCCAAACCCAGCTTCTCTTTTTAATACATGAATAATATAACACAAGGTACAGTGATACAAATACATCTGGAATAATCTACATTAAGTAAAAACAGATATAGTATAAAATATAATGCACCAGAACATTAAAATACTAGAAAGGAAATACTGGTTCACTGTCTTTTCTTTTAATTATTGCATATTTGTACTGAATTCAAAGTTTCTTGTGCATGACGAGCAAATGAGCAACCTTACAGGAATATCCTGTCATTAAAAAAGCAGTGAGGTTCGGCAACCTTTTTATGCAATATTTTATGATGAGCTTAGTCCAAATGAATTGCATTAATACATAAAGACAAAAGACCAGGGTATATTAAAAAAAATTCGGGCTTGGTGTGAATAGGCCTTGAGTTGTTATTCACTTATAAGTGAATTAAGTATGACACACCCAGGGCTGGGGGGATATGGGCAAAAAATTATTTAAAAAATTCATATCGTTCGATAACAATATTTATCAGGATATACATTTCATACTGTGATGAGGAAGAGGCTGTGGCCAGGCCGTGATGGAGCACGGCCGGCGCTGAATCAGCTGATCAGCGGGAGAGCGAGATAAGGGGCAGCCAGAGACGCCGGTTCGAGAGAGAGATGCACACGCCCGCATTGTGCGTCTCTGTTTATGTTTTATGTTGTTTTAAGTTCATTTATGTCATTAAACCTTTATGTCGACTGTTCAGCTGGTTCCCGCCACCTCCTTGCCTGTCTGTTTATCTGTTACAGCGGTGCCGGAACCCGGGAGGGAGGAGGGATGCGCTGTCACGGAGTCCTCGCCACTGGCATCCGCCAGGAAGGGGAGAAGCGGTTCTGTCCGCCAGGGGCCAGAGGACTTCCTTCCGTCCGCTGGGGGAGGAGCAAGCTGGCGTCCACCAGAGGGCAGAGGAGCGGTTGAGGACCAGGCGACAGCACATCTGGGAGCTGGTGAGCAAGTTCTTCTCTCTCTCTCTCTCCTCTCTGTGTCTCCGCTCGCCCTTTTCCTCTCCCTACGCCTCCACTCGTCTCTCCCTCCAGGTTCGCAGGAGGCGGGGTGGACCACCGGCTGACAGAACGGCCGGAAGGGCAGCGTCTCCCCTCTGGAGATGGGGGGAGGAGCTAGTCAGACCTGTGGTGCCCCTGTCCCTGAATCGGGCAGGGGAGGAGTGTGACGAGGAGGGCGTGGCCATTTATATCATTAAACCTTTATGTTGACTGTCCAGCCGGTTCCCGCCCATCTGTTTATCTGTTACACATACCATTAATGGGGGCAGAACTGCATTCCACTGGTTTGTTAGACCTCAAGAAACAAGTAAACTCCAGAGGGTAAGCTACCTTTTAAAGTACAATCAGATTAGGATTTAATCTTACATAAGGTGTGTGACCTCTTTTCGATTCAATTTAGACAATTTCATCATCTTCAGCAGATGTTTGACTCCACAGAAACACTTTCTTTCACTCCACAATCCAGCTCAGCAGGGGGCAGTAATGCACCATAAACTGGATTGCCAACCACCAATAAACATCACAAGGATAAGAACAAATCCTTTCTTGCCTGTGACAGCTATGGATCATAAAAAAAAACTAACTAAATAGTACATAAACAGCAATTGTGTTGATGTTGGAGATGTCGTTGTGTTAAATTGATATCTGTATTGCATTGTCAGTGCTGTCTTGTTTGGTACACAACGAAATCATATCAGCCGGATAACTAGCTGCTACAGAGCTTCATCTGGCCTCATTGCCGGTTTCCATGACAGTGATATTATTTTTTGCCCAGCCCTAGCCACATCCATACCAAATATGGTGACTACAGCTCAGATTTGACATCATGAAGTTTGGTCAAGAGACAAGCAAGAACATCAATAACTTTAAACCTCATTGGTTCCTCCTTGTATCGTGATATCAAACTTGTGCCGTAGTCCCTAAATTTGATTTGGGTGCCACATACTCAGCTCATCAATGATTTGACTTCTGAAAGAATAGCAAATTAAATTTTGGTCTGTTTTGATACCTTTATTGTGGTTTACTGCAGAGTCTCTATTTATTTTAATTATATGACAACAAGCCGTGTTAAAGTCTTTTTTTAAATGTTTCCTTTTGTGTTCCACATTTAAAAGAAAGTCATACATGTTTGGAGCGACATTAGGTTGATTAAATAATTACAGTATTTTCATTTTTTCATAAATTATTCCTTTAAGCACACCTGTTCACATCTTCATCAGATCGCAATCTAAATAAAGCCACTCACCTGACTCCACCATTATATCTTCATCCGCTATCCAAGTCTCTCCTTCACTGGAGCTCATTTCTGCTTCTCTGGTGGCCTCCTCCGTCTCTTCTTTCAACAGTGCTGTACCCTGGGCTTGTAGCCTGTGCTCAGCCCCTGCTCCCTGGCTCGAGTGCTCCTCACCATGGCCGAGACCAGTCTCAGAGTCTGACTCGCTGTGGGCAGAGCTCTTAAGCTTCTTTAGTGCTTTGGGCTGTTTGGGGTTTTTACTGCGCTTGATCCTCGCACGTTTCTCGCCACCACTGCTACAGTGGTCACCAACACCCAAACCTAGAGAAAGGCGCTTCAGCTTCTTGTCCTTTTTGCGCTCAGCTTTGTTGGATACCTGGCTCTCATAGATAGAGTCTTTTAAACACATTTTGTCAACCATGGTGCTGTCAGAAGGTAATCGGCGCATGCCCTTGTTACTCTTATTGGCACGGGCCTTGTGAACAAAGGTGTGGATGGTATGCAAGTTCGATGTGCCATGACTCCAGGTGGCAGTCATGTTAGAACTTGCTTCACCTAAAATGCTTCCTTCACCTGAAGCACCAGAGCTGTTTGGAGAACTGGACGATGCTGGCGACCATGGTCTTTCCTATAGACAGAGGCAGGCACAAAATCTCACTCTGGACAGATCTGACAATTTTTGGTCAACAACAAAGCTATTACTGACATTTAGGAATACTACATTAAAGCCCAAACTATACTTCGGTTAGACGCAAATGCTAATTTTGTCATCAGCAGGGTGCTCAGGCACTTAACGCGTACGGCCCAATTTTTCTAAATGTGCGTACTCTGAATGAGCAGTATGTGCATGCGTTTGTAATTATTTGCACTAATTAGTGGGTCCACAGGGTGGCAATACTCACAACTGAACCATTGCTTTCACCAGGAAGTGCATGATGATGTAATTGCTGGTAAACAACAAGAGATGAAGATGCAAACAATAACAGTGGATGTGAACGTCAATTGCGCGTATGTGAGGAGGTCTGGAGATACCTGCATTTGTATACCTCAAGTCTGAACAACTATAAAGACATCTTTATGGATCTAAACTCCTGAAGAGAAATAGTCCAGTATCTCATAGCAGTCATAGTGCGCATGCACCAACCGCCGTGTATGCGTTCACAGTCAAATGGAGTATACTTGAAAGGCTATTAGACTGTAAACATACGTTAAGGGTTCGCATCAAAACCAAAGTATACTTTGGGTTTAAAGCCCTAGGTATACTTTCATTTTGACGGCAACTGTCAGCGTCTGCGTACAGTCGAACGTGAGCCTGTCAAAGTATACTACATATAACTGTGCGTGCATACACAGGTGGTTGGTGCATGCATGCTACAACTGTTATGAGCCACCAGACTTTCTCTTCAGGAGTTTAGACCCATAAAGATGTCTTTATATTCGTTCAGACTCGTGTTATACAAATGCAGGTATCTCCAGACCTCCTCAGATATGCGCTCTTGACTTGAACATCAGCTGTTGTTTTTACCTTCATCTCCTGTACCATGTATCACAAAAAAAGCTGAACAAATTCTGGATTCCAGGATTGGTTTTAGTTTGATAAAACTCACCAAATCCAATCAGACTTCATTAGGGTTAAGTGGTATCAAGACGCTCATTACCAACTTCATCGATTCAGAGTTTGATCCCAAGGTTATTAGTTCACAGGCGCGCTCACATGAATGAAGTGAACAGCCAATTGCGAGCGAGACAGCGTGAGTCACGTCTTGCGAGAAAGTCGGCGAGATTTACTTCTCCACTGAAGATGTTTATGAAAATTATGATAAATTATACAAATTTAAAGTTATAACACAGCACAAGATGATGTTAAAAAAATATGATCAATCAAATCACATTCACACAACACGAATGATGACTATATCATGAATAACTATAATACATTCTCACACAACAAGAACATTCAGGCTAGTCATTTTAAGTTTCATATCTTGATTTGAAATGTAAAAAATTTAAATTAAAAGCTTTAGTATTAATTTACTAACTTAATATCTTTTAATACTATAGACATTAATACACTATTGAATAATAAAAATGTGAGCAATTGGAAAATGACTGATGGTATGCACTAATAAAGACTTATTTTTTCTTTCTTTTGGGAGTCAATAACCCCATTTGTCGTGCACTTTGATTTTTTTTACTTTGCAGACTGTTTTACATTCACAAACAGCTATATAACACACTACATGAAAGGTAATATTTGAAAATCATAATAGGTGTTCTTTAAACTTATCTAGCTAGCTGCTTAATCTTGCTTTGTGACATAGGCACTGATGTTTAGTAGCGATTTCATCTTCTAGCGCTTCTTCGTGACAGCAATGGCTCAAATGTGAGCGTTGCAACCTTGTGAACCAACTAATTAGTGCAAATAATGCCAGGCGCATGTGCATTCTGCCTTTTCAAAGGGTACTCGTGCACTCTGCTGATGACGAGATTTGCATCATGCGTCCTGTCTGACCAAAGTATACTTTGGGCTTAAGACTAACCCAGGGCTAAGGAGGATATTCAGAGGTAAATGAACATCAGCACTAATCCATCAAGGAAAATATGTAAATCATCACAGTGAAAACTTAGATGGAAACGTAAATGTTTATTTAAATATAAAACCACATGTAAATGTAAAAACAAGACACCGTTCTTACCTCCTTTGGAGAAGGGATGTAACCTGCATATGCAAGAACAAAACTGCAAAATTTGTTGAAGTCCTCTACTGTCCTCTTTCTTCGCTCTGATGGCTAAACATGAACATAATGAATTAGCAGGCATTATGACAAACACTGCCATCTGTAGGGTAAAGGTCGTATTTCCTTGTTTGACTTACCAGAGCCTCTGCTTTGCACTTCAGTAATGAATCTGTAGGAGAAAAAGGGGGGAAAGAATGACATTTTTGTGTGGATTTACAACTGGTTCAATTGCTCTGGTCAGATAAACGCTGCACTTCGAGTCTTTTCCTTGTTTTCTGTCGTACAAACCATACAGAAAGGTCGTTTTCGACAGTATGCTGACGCGCTAACTATGCTATCACTCCCGACACCCTGCTGTTTGAAGCATACAATTCAATTGCGCAGGGGCACCATTTTACATCCACACACACACACACACCTCGACCGACTTTAACTGTGGAGAAAACTAAACTAATTAAATAAGAGCGGGATGTTAAAATAGCGATAAAGGCGAGAAGGCACCGCCGCATGTGGTTTATGGATTATTCTCGACGTCGACACTGATCAGGTTGACTTCACTGCCTTGAAATCTCGTCCAAAGCATTTCTGGTTGATTACATTTTAAAAGCTGACGACAAGACAGGCGAAGAAGTGTTCGAGGAATGGACACTCAACATTTTGGTAATCTACTTACCGCGGCATAACAAGCGTATAACAAAGACTTGCAGTCAGGCAGAGAAATGCTTCCACGCTAAGCAGTTACCCGCTTTAAAACAGCAACATATTTGCTTTAAAGCAGGGTATTAAAACTACCGTAGTGCAGCTGAAATGTATATTCATTTAAAATACTTTACGCAGGCAACTGGTTAAAATGATCACTGGTGAACTTCGACAATGCGCAACGCTGCGTAACTGCGGTTTCGTCCATTCGGGCGTTAAATCATTTGAACTAATGACGGTGGTCGAACTCCTTTTTAATCATTTTAACGAGTTGCTGAAATTGGAATGACCACAATCGAACATATTTTGGCCCGGCCGGCATCAAGATTAACAATTTCACTTCATTACACAAAGCTTCTCAGCTAATCCGTATATGATCTAGTGTAGAGAAGCTAGCATAATCAACGCGGTCTTCTAAAATCACGAGTACTTCTTCATCGCCACAAACAAAATCACAAAGTGACTGGCAATAAATCAAGGTTATTAAAGAAATAAGTGTGCTGAACCACAAAGTATCTCGAGTTGCTGCAGAAATAAAGCTCTTAGCAGGCTAGCTGACTCTGCTAAATCGGAACGATGATGGGTGTTGCCTATCACAACAGGTTTAAAGTTGGAATGTTTTATTTATTGGCCTTAGGGGTTTCCTTACCTTGGTGCTCGGACATTATTTCAAGCATTGTCGCCTAATAAACTCAGTCCTCTTCACTTGCGATGACACTGAGCAGCGTCTATGTTCGCCCGGCTAGGGCTCAGCAAGCCTCGGCTGACTAGTTGAAGTCTAGTTAGCTGGGCATCAGAAAGATATAAACGACGAATGAACTTCGTGTTCTTACGTTTATATGATTTACTAACTGGTCGAAGAAAATGAAGCTGGGTTCGAAGTCTCTGGAAAGATTAATAAACTTACATTTGGCCAGCAAATAGCGTTGCGAAAACAATCCAGCTGGCAGTTCAATTACCTAACGAACCACCAAGTAAAAGACAGCCAACGGTAAAACCCCGGATCCAGCATTTTTATTATTATTTTCGTTTAAAAAGAATAATAGTTGCATAAATTGTACGGCTGCGCAATTATACTAATTTAAAAAAACGGCCAAAGTTCACAAAAAAAAAAAAAAGAAGACGCCTGCGTGTCGCCTCTGTAAAGTCGTCGATGTCAAACTGCCTCAAGAACCCCCTAGTGGTCAAATTGCCGCTGTTACGTACAAGTAGTTTATTAAGGGTTCATGGTACATGTAGTTCAGCTTATGAGATCAGCGGGCAGGTCGGCATTGACAAAAAGTAACAAATAAACAACAAATCCCATGACTCATTGCGCTGATCGGTGGTCCGCTGTGTTCATGGGAAATTGAGTTTATCAGTTTAATCTCCTAATGCTTGCGCATTTACAAAACGAATCAACATTTTTGAACTGTAATCTTTCTATGCATTTTAATAACAACTCAATAATCAACAATTAATCAATAAGAGCAGTTTTACTATTCATTTCGGTTGCCAGTGACGTTTTACCATTGAACCGAAACCAGTGGAAGGCCAAAATAGCTTTTGCAAATAGATGAAAAGTGCCTCAAAAAATCTATTGCTCTGTTAAATCCCAGAATATTTTGGCTCACTGGAGAAACTGGCCAACTAAATAAAAACTTTTATTTATATCTGCAAAACTCTACCAGTTGGTCTCTGACTTAGAGACAACCTCCACTCAGTAATCAGTTCAAGGAATATTCCGGGTTCAATACAAGTTAAGCTTAACTGACAGCATATGTGGACTAATCCTGATTACCACAAAAGTTTATTTTGACTTGCCCTTTCTTTCTTTCTTTTTTCTTTAAAAAAAAAAAAAAAAAAAAAAAAAAAAAAACATTATCTGTGTTGGAGTAAGGCACTTACAATGGAAGTGAATGGTGCCCTTTTTTGAGGGTTAAAAGGCAGAAATGTGAAGATTATAAGTTTATAAAAGCACTTTAATTCTTCTAATTCTTCTTCTGTTAAAACTCATGCATTATTTCAGTGGTTCTCAACCTTTTTTTGATGAATGCCCCCATATTTCATTCCCTTACCCCTGCCCCCCCTCCCCCCACCCCAGAAAAGGAGGGACAAGTCGGAATAATTGTTTGTAGTAATCAACATTATGCCACAAATGCTGTTGATTGAGTGTAACTAGTATTGAACCCAGAAATGCTGGAATATTCCATTAAAGGTGCACTCAGTAATTTTTTTCTCCATTAAAAAAGTTTAACTCCTAAAGACGTGAATTGTAATTTTGCAATATATGTAGGAATTCGTGACCACTCACATTAAAATAAATACTCCAGTCATATCAGTAACCTTATAAAAGCTGTTTTATTCTACATGGAGAGGGTCTGCATATGGGGGCTTCCATGTTAGAGTCACATGACCTGCCGAATACTACTCGCTTAATCTCCGTAACCGTCTTGTTATTTGACACTTTCACTCATTGATTAAAGTAATCATGGCTGAGTGTGAACACTAAGTTTCTACAATGGCATTTGGTGCATCCAATCCGCTAGGTGTCAGTGTAAGTCCAAGATGACCCAAAGACAGAGTGTCGTGAAAGGGACAGTGTAAAAACCCGCGCCTTATTATCCAACCAAAAACGCGTGTGATTGGTTCATTCTCATCTGCGATGACAAAAGTAACAGGTACTGTATGATAGCGCAGTTGAATTCCTACCTAGCGTTCATAAGCACTGTTAAAAACCAGAGTAGTAGAGTTAACAAAAGAAGACGGCTGTGTAGACGTGGCCTTTGCTCATAAAATTGATATGTTTTGATTTTTGAATACAGAACAAATACACTTTTAAATCTTAGGTAGTTTCCAAATATAATTTGGAGATGATGCTCAATGTTAGAGTTAGCTTTCTGAGCCAACAAGCGCCCCCTTAGGAGATCATTTTTTAATCATCATATAATGAAGACTAAAAGGCCACTCTATTGATTTAAGTTATTTGACCAAACCCTGAACAACGCTAGATCCACGGCAGTTTCCACCTTGAATTGCATCACAGTGTGTATACTGTACTGCCTTGACAAGGCACTGCACTGATATAACCAACAAGCACAAGGCTAACAAGAGTAAGAGGTCTTGAAGAAGATATGTCCGAGAAGGACCCTAAATCATCTCAGAACCTGACTGTTGTGGTGAGTAATTGATTTCCACTGAGGTATAATGCTAGCTAGATCTTGCTCTTGTATGCTATTGAATCTCGCTCACTTCACTAATCAAAGTGAATTATATTTATATTTGTGTGTGTTTGTTTAGTGTTTGATATGCCTTTCATCAGGCATCATTCAGTAAGCTTTTTCTTGAACTCTTAACAATTCCCAAAACAGATTTATTTAGAATATAGAATGTGATTCGAATATTAAATGACAGATTAGATTACAATACAGATGGAACTAATTGTGGTTTCTGCAGTTCAGTGTTAGCTGCAGTACTATGTAACTGGCGTGACTTCACAGTGTTGAGAGGGTTCCCTTGTTACTATGGTTTCAGTTCCGCGCGTGGGCGGGGATCATGCCCTTAAACTGCTGTTTTACTCATGTGTGGGCAGCCCACATGTTTCTAGAAATATTTATTTTAGAATAGATATGTTATATGGTGCTATTAATAAAAATAAAAAAATACAAAAAATTATTACATTTGTGAACTTTTAATCAGATTGCTTGTTTAACTCTAAAAAGTGTATTTTCTGTTCAATTCAGGTACAGGCCTTACTGCAGCATATGCACGACAAATTCCAGACTATGTCAGACCAGATTATTGGGAGAAATATCCTTATGCATGTTTGTTTATTTTGATCAGAATCTGTTTATATCAATTACCTAATTTTGTAACCATTACAATTGATTGAAATCCACTAGCTGTTTCTTGGTAGAATGTACACAGTTCAAACTCACAGACTGATTATCCACCTTATTCTTGGGGGTCTTTCTGGGGAAATGGATGTGGGATGAACTTCCGCCAAAAGTCGTTCTGTAGCATTTGCTAATGTAGGCAGCAGTCATTTAGACCCTGTTTTCAGCTGGTATTAGGATGTGATTCTGATGATACGATGACAAGTGATCAGCAGGGCTGTAGCAAGGAATTCTGGGCCCCATGAATATATATTGCTCTGGACCCCTTACCTATTAAAATAATACAGTTTTTAATTTGTTATGGTCCACCCTGGACCTTTGGGCCCCTAGAATCGATACCAACTTCCACCCTACTAGCTACTGCTCTGGTGATCAGCACTATATACAGGTGTAAATGGTGTGCAAAACGTTTTGTGATCGATTCACAAAAAACACATACGGAGGTAGTCAAAAACGCATTTGAAACACTGTAAACACTGTCCGGGATGCAGCGAAGTGCCACTCCTTATCTGTCAATCAACCGCTGCGCTAAATCAAGAGTTTAAACTGTTCATGATTCTGGTGACACATGGCTTTAAAAGGAAATAACTGTCCGGTCGGAAAAAAATTGAAAAAGAGATGAAAAATTGACATGTACGAGATCTTTACAGATCTTCAGTGTCTTCGTGTGCACTTACAGTAGAAGAAATTAGAGCTGTACCTGGTGCGCAATTTTTCCAAGCAATGGATTCTTGAAGAACAGTACTTAAGGAAACACATTCATTGGTACCTTTTGTGACATTTTTCCGGTTTATTAATTTATGATGTTGTGATGCTATATGTCACAAGTGCTCACAGGAGATGCATTTGTGTGACAAACAGCGATGTGTCTCGTCTGAACACATGTGATCGGATCACCCGAGATACATCTTAATACTGTGATGATGTGCATTAATTACAATACATGTTGTTCTTCAAGAATCCAGTAGATGGCAGTGTTACAGCAAATGTTACAATTGGTTTGAGAAACAGACATACAAGACCAACATGTAATGTGCGATCAGTCAATAAACAGATTCATGTTGAGATGTGAGACAAAAAGTGAGTCATTTTATTTTGAATCATTGAACAAAACAAATACCAGCTATAAACAAGGTCTTAGTGAGTATTGTATTATGTTTTGCTCAAGTCGTTTCGGCTAGAAAATTTTACGATGTCCTTATGGGATAACGTGCAGTTCGTGGATCTACATACATCCTAAGGCCACTTCTTTAAATCGTCCTCCCAAACCTCTATTAAAGATGGAACGGCTATCCATATATTGTCCTTATTAAGCTCCGTAAGGCTGTGCTCACACATCTGGATGTGTGAATGAAAGATCAACACCGCAACGAAAAAATAAATGAACGTATGATGCAACTACAACTGTGTTTACTTCTTAGCGGAAGTACCTCCCACATTTCGCACAAAGCATCACGGGGCGTAGGAATAAGGTGGATAAGGAGATGGTTTATTCTAAATGGACAATTTCATTTCATTTTCTCCTTAATCCAAATACTTGATGAGATGAGCACGCGAATCGATGACCTGGAAAAGAACATCTCTGACCTCATGACTCAGGCAGGTGTGGAGGAGATTGAGGAGGAGATCAAAGTCACTGAGACCTCTGGAACAGCTTAAAGTCAATGGCCAACACCATCTTAGTAAGTGTATGTGGAGCTATTTCTACTTTTAACATGCCTGTCTTCCAAGGTATTCCAGTTTCAATTCAGAGAACACTTTTAATTTTTCACTTTTTAATTTTACAGAATATGCATTTGAAATCACATTTGGATGCATATGCCTGCACATAAATTCACTGTGGCACAGTACTTAAGGAAACACATTAATTGGTACCTTTTTTAACTAAGGCATTATTTAAATAATATTGGATTGACTGACCATGGCAATATTTCCTTAGTTTAGCAAAGACTTTTGGTAAACATATCCATATTCCCATAAGAGAGAAACTATACATATTAAATGCTTAATCTGCTAAAAGTGAATTTTGTCAATGTTTAAGAGTAAGCTGTTGTAGCTTATAGATGGCCTCAGAGGTAACAGACATTAAGTAAAAGCCACGAAATTCCAATTTTGATTTCATGGGGTCTTTAAGCGTACGTTATTGCACTTTGTCTTTGTATGTATTATTTTGTCTTTAGTATAGCAGTTTTAGCATGTCCTAGGGAAGAGTATTGCAAATTGCTACTACATTGCAAAACACGAAACCCACATTTGACTATCATTAAAACTTGAATACCATGTTGTAATGCAAAGCCTGTAAGTTAACCTGAAAGTAGTTAATCTTGAACTAAAGGAACATTTTTAAGTTTATTTTTTTGTTTGAATTAAGGTATTTTTAAGGTGTTTTAAGGTAAAGGAATGGCCAAATATCCACCCATATAATGGATATAGTTAAATGGAGTAAAACCACATATTCTAATGTTTTATGGTATCTTACTGACTTGTTTAATATTTACTACTATATGTTTCTCTTTCAGACTGCCAAGGAACACACTGAGGACCTTAAACTGCAGTGACAACATTTTAAATGAAATGTTAATAAATCATTTTATATTTAAGTAGAGGAAGATTTCTCTCAAAAAAAAAAAAAAATGTAAATATTTACTTAACCACACGTTGTTCCAAATCTGTATGCTATTAATTTTTCTGTGGAATACAGTGAGGATAATGTTTAAAGAATCTTCACGTAGCTCTTTTCCATACAATTTATTGGACGATTTATGGAGGCCATGTCTGTCAAGCCCCATAAAGAGAAAATAATCACAGTAAAAGCACCATACTGTAAATGTTCTCTATACAACTCATTTCCTATATTCCAAGTCTGCCATACGATAAATTTGTCCAAGGAACATGCTGAAATTTAAGTTACTCGCAGGAAATGTTCCCCCCTGCAGAATCTCTGAAACTGGATTTTATTCATTTATTTTGTCCATTTTCATTTTGTATTTGGAGCCGGATAGACCTGGTCACTAACTGTTGTTTGTGAATGAGCTCCATGAAGATTCTTCAAAAAGTATCATTTTTTTGTTCTAAGGAGTAAATACTGACAGAATTCTTTTATATTTTTGTGAACTAATCCTTTAAGTAAAAATGGTGCTTACCTACACTACTGTTCAAAAGTTTGGGGTCACTTGCTTGAAATGTTTCTCATGATCTTAAAAATCTTTTGATCTGAAGGCGTATGCTTAAATGTTTGAAATTAGTTTTGTAGACAAAAATATAATTGTGCAACTATATTAATTTATTTCATTATAAAACTAAAAAAAATTTGTTTTATTTTTTTTTAATGGATGACTTGGACCAAATAATTAAGAAAAGTAGCCATTAAGTGCCCAACATAGATGGGAACTCCTTCAATACTGTTTAAAAAGCATCCCCGGGTGATACCTCAAGAAGTTGGTTGAGAAAATGTCAAGAGTACATGTCTGCAAATTCTAGGCAAAGGGTGACTACTTTGAAGATGCTAAAATATAACACAGCTTTGATTTATTTTGGATTTGTTTAGTCACAACATAATTCCCATAGTTCCATTTATGTTATTCCATAGTTTTAATGACTTTACTATTATTCTAAAATGTGAAAAACACGGTAGTGTATGTGGTCTTTGTGTACAGATTGTATTACATATTGTTAACATAATGGACAGAAGACCAAGATAATACAAATATTTTTTGTATTTATTCATCGTAATGAGAATCGTGTGAAACCATGTGGTTCCTGCATGTTTTGCTGATTATTAAAGCCCTTTCACAAATGTCTGTTTTTCTGCTTTCAGTTTGTGACAACAGCAGATTACTCTCAAACCAAGTTTGGAAAAGTAAAGCTGATCTTTAAGCCAAAAAAGCTAATCTATTTTAATTCATTTACTGACATTTTTAACTTTAATAGCTAGGTTGTTTTTAGTGCTAAGTGTTTTTAGTCTAAATTGTGATGTTTTTAATGTATGTTAATGAAAAACTAATGCACTTCTCAATTAAGAATTTCAAATAGATGTGTACTGAAGATTGTGTGTTTGTATGTTTATATTGGTCTAGTACATGCTGTATTGTACATTTTTATTAGCGAGTTATAACCGAGTCATATGGACCCAATTCAAGATGGTTCTTTGTGATAACTGAGTACTTTCTTGTGTACTTCAGCTTTTTCCAGAGAGCACAATCCAGTTTAGAACATATTTTTTGCCCTATTTTGAGGGCCTTAAGCAGATTTTCAAATGGGGCCCTCCTTCAGGTACGCCTAACCAAATACACCCAACATCAATAACTAGGCAAGTGTAAAATTGTGCAAGTAATCAAGTCAATTTATTCAAAAGTATAAATCTTAAAAATACAAAACTATCAAGTGTAGTTTATTCCCTCCCTATCTGAACCAAACCCTTTTCTGCACTGCCCAACCTTCAGTAAGCCCCCTGAACCTGGCGAAGACACCTCGTTTACTTTCAATTATATCACACTCTCCTTCGACACTTTATTTACACCTTTTGTGTTCAATTTTATTACAAATAAATGATGGCTAGTGGCATACAGCCATTGTCTATCTTTGCTTGCATGGGATAGATGTTGGGAGAAGGGAAATTGGCAAAAGGCTCGAACTTAGGTTGCCCACACTGAACATTGCCACACTAGTTCTCAGATATGCAAATGTCAAAATAATAAACTTATGTCTCCATGCCTTTTCTTCAACGGTTCTTTCATATTTTTTCATAGTTTGTGGTTCTATCGGACTATTAGCAAATAAACTATTGCATATAGCCGGGCTGTGTGGCCAGTGCTATTGACACTAAGTGCAAATAATTAGTCTATACCGAACCAGTGATCATGGGGCCCTATGCAGCCGCTTATTATGTAGGGCCGGCACTGCTTAGTAGTTATAATTTAAGCACTGGATCCATATGGTTTTTCCTCTGATAGGTGCAGCTGGAGGTTGCTTGATAAAAGTCAAGGAGAGTAGCTTTAGTTGAAAGGATAATGTAAGGATGAATGACTGAATAGTTTAGCCCTTTGAAATGCATTATACTGATTTTGTATTTCCTCACTTTGACTATGTTTTGAAAAGCATATTGGAATACTACTATTTCTGCAGTATGCATATTGTACATATTGTATGTCGATTTTCTGTAAGCATCAAATATTCAGATGACCTACTACATTTGCCAAAATGTGTAGTGTACAACAGGGCACGCTGCATAAAATACTGTATACATACAATTCAATGCAATTGACTTGACTTTTCATTACCATGTGACAAATTAACCAGAAATAATACTAGCTGTGATTTTTAACAACTTATTGATTCATTATTTGATTGTACTCACATTTTTAGACATTTTTACACAAAAAGACAATGCAAATGCAAAGTAGACTACCCATTTCTTAATTTTCAAGATAATAACTTGGTCACCCGCTAAATTAAACATGCAGAATGAGGTTATGTGACAACAATGTTTAAAACCTTTAACGTTGCATAATGCATTCTTTTTACATTCTATTTAAAATAAAATAGTAGGCAATTTATTTTGTGCATACTCTACAGTATGCAAAAATTAGTATGCTGGCATTCCTTTCTGAACATAGCCGGTCGCAATGAAGTTGTCTTCTGTTTATTTTTTGTCTCTCTTGACCAGAACTAAGTGGAAAAATGGCCAGATATCAAGTCATGTAATTGAACTGGCTTGTCCTGTTATTTTTATTTTATTTTTTTTTAAAAAAAGCTAAATATTGCTGGTATAAATTGAATTAAATGTGTGTAAAAGAACTTAAGTCGATCAAGCCAAGTAGAAATCAATGGAAGGCTTGAACTTTTTTGAGAATATTAAGGAGTCATTATTTTTATTTTTATGTTGGCCTGTCCATTTTATTAAGTAATGAGCTTAAATAATAACACACAAAAATCATTAAGGATATCATCAATCTTTCTTCAGATAGCACATGACCCATTTTGATGGCCCAAAATCTTAACAGAACAGAAATATTAGCTGAATGTTGTCTTCACTGTAACTAGTTTTATGAGATCAGAACTTTCTAAAGTACAGCATTTGTGCTTTAAAATGATAAGTAAAATGAGTAAGATAAGTGTAAATACTTTGTTCAAAGACCTTTAGGTTTGGTGTACAATTCATAAAGATATGTAAATGTGACGAGGAGGAGGGCGGGGCCGGCCCCCAGTCGGGCTAATCAGACGAGCCGGATGCGGCAGTTCGAGAGAGAGAGAGCCATACCCAGCTGCTGTGTGTGTTTATTTTTGTGTCTTTTTAAGTTTTCATTAAACATTATTTTGACTGGTCAGCCGATTCCCGCCTCCTCCTTGCCCATTTTAAACCCTGTTACAGTAAAATTTCAATTGCACTGCCATTGTCCAACACATGTCATATTCTTATTTAACAGTTTTCAATACTTGAAATGATATACATTTCATTTGTGAGAAATTAGTTGTATTTTGTCATTTGATTGCTGGAACTTTGTAGAGGTCCTCAGAGCGACAACAGTTTGTTTTATGGCTTAGTATTTGGGGATTTTGTTATAGCTCTTTTTTGTTATTCTATTTATATGCATTGCAGACAGACAAACACTTGCAGACAGTTTATAAGATCAACATTACAGAATGTCAAACAGTCATGGCTGAGATTATCATGAGTAAAATTTATGTCAAAATCACGCTAAAGACAGGTCCCAACAAAGAAAAACAAAACAAAAACATCAGTCATATCCACTTGGTGGAGCTGTTTTGTTATTGAACATTTATACTACAGTCATAGCACCTTTGGACTCTAGTTCAGGATGTACACTACCTTTCAAAAGTTTGGGGTCACTTGCCTGAAATGTTTCTCATGATCTTAAAAATCTTTTGATCTGAAGGCGTATGCTTAAATGTTTGAAATTAGTTTTGTAGACAAAAATATAATTGTGCCACCATATTAATTTATTTCATTACAAAACTAAAATGTTATTTATATATATATATATATATATATATATATATATATATATATATATATATATAGTTTTTAAAATGGATGACTTGGACCGAATAATTAAGTAAAGCAGCCACTAAGTGCCCAACATAGATGGCATCCCAGGGTGATACCTCAAGAAGTTGGTTGAGAAAATGTCAAGAGTACATGTCTGCAAATTCTAGGCAAAGTGTGGCCACTTTGGAGATGCTAAACTATAACACAGTTTTGATTTATTTTGGATTATTTTAGTCACAACATAATTCCCATAGTTCCATTTCCATTATTCCATAGTTGTGATGACTTTACTATTATTCTAAAATGTGAAAACAAAAATATATATATAAAAAAATAAATAAAAATAAAGAATGAGTAAGTGACCCTAAACTTTTGAACGGTAGTGTATATCAAGGATGGACAACTACAATGGTGACGAGGGCCAGTATTTTTTCTCCTTTCTTCCAATGGGCTGATTACAAATCTGCTCTCTCACATTGTTCAGACCCTTACTCATATTTTTCAATATTGTGGGCAATCTATATATGATTAATGCTATGTGTTTTAAAAGTTTTATTAACAATAAAAACTTTTAAAAAATATAAATATATACAGTAGTTAAAATGGACAAATTCATGTTCAATTGACAAGCAATAGCTATCAAGAAAATTCTCATATGTATTGTCTGTACATGTACAACAAAGACCCTTTCAACCAACCTCAGAAAGATTTTTGGGTGCTTTAAAAAAATCATTCAAAGTTAAAATCCAAATATTATCACCTAAATTCAAATATTATAATCAGTAACAATACTGAAAAAAGAACATAACATTTCAGTGCATAAATAATACAAAACATTTCCGCACCACACCACAAAACACATCTCACTGTTCACAAGACTTTTCAATATTCTGACAGGCCATCTCATAGGATTTGATAAAAGTTTTGCTGCTAATGTATTTTACCTTTTAAATATGTGATGAGGGCTGCTTCTCTCTCATACTTCTCTTTATGAGCAGTGGTGTAATGGTGATTCAGATTTAAATCTTTCATGACATATTTAGTCTCCAAACACATGGGTTTCCTCGTGAACTCAGTGAACAGAAAAACTGTTCCCCATTTCGACTGGAAAACATGGTTTTCGTAGTCAATTTTCTTGTTTATTATTCATTTTGGTACTACAAATACCTGGATTATACATTTAATTTTGACAACCGTCAAAATTAAGTGTGACTTCAGGGTCGTTCCAAACAAAAGTAAGAAAATTATTTTTTTCACAAAGGGCTGTTTCACAAAACTTTTAGTGAAATATACATTCAAACTGTAATGCCATGCTCCATTCAGAGTGCCCACCTCAACAGCTCTGTCCTTCATAGTGAGTAGGGCATAGGGATAATCACTTTCGATTGGAAATTGCCCACTGCATTCAGCAGTCTCGGCTTGCTCTACGTAGTGGAAGGGTGGGGGCTAACTGGCTGCGATACTGGCCTGATAAAAAACAAACAAGATGGCTGACGGAGTGGAAGCCAGTGACACTTCTGTGGAGAAAACACCTTTCAAATGTGAGTTCAGTGCTTAACCATCATTCCCATTTATGTTTCAATATTTGTAAATTTCACGATTTGAAGGCGGGGGTTTCTTATTACATCTAATAGCAGGGTTTCATTTAGTTACGTAGTTCGTAGCTTGTATCTCGCAGGCGAGCAAGCTTCAAGTGACTCACGTTTCGGATTCTTCTATTACAATGTTCGTGTTTAGTTTAGTGCCTAGGAGCGACCGCTCACTTCCCCGAAGCAACGTGAATGACGTAATCAAATCGGTTTCCCTTCACCCTTAAACTACTTATCTATGCATACATATCAGAATATTTAGCAATAAATGTAAAATATATTGTTTGTATACTTATAATCAACAACTTCCCATAGTTTTTTTATGCAATTACATCATTCACAATGATTCATGTGATTGTAGTTCATGCCCTCGTGAAAGACAATAAGTAAACAGTTTTGTACCTTTGTCTTTTTGTCCGATTTTCAAATACTTTTTTGGCTCAAAATAAAGTTTGTGATGTTTTGATTCAACTCAAAACTATTTTATGGAGGATTTTATGAAAAGTCTATGAAAAAAATTAAAGGGCAAAATACTTCCAGAACCCAGATAACTGAAAAATTGGGCGGGTACTGTTGCTCTCAATTTTCTATGGCCGAGTTCTGAATTGCATACTATCATACTAGTCCTACTATTTCTGCCATAGACATATATGGCAGAAGTAGTAAGAGTAGTATGGTTAGTATGCCATTCCGAACTCAGCCTATGTAAACATGCAGCGTAAAAGTACAGCTCCAAAATACTTAAATGGAGAAAGACCTGAATCTCCAATATGGTTGGTCAAGATAATGATCAAAGAACTTATTTGAAATCAGCAGTAAAATCTGACAAAAACAGCTGGCTTTCGATCCACATATTTTTATTTTTATGCGCATTTTGGGATATCGCATAAATATTACTGGATGGAAACACCAAGATGCGAATAATATAAACAAAAAATAAACAATAAAATAAAAAACGTATATGCTCGCTTAAGATAAATATTTCTTTTTTTCGTTAAGAAGAAATGCACATAAACTATGATGGAAACACATGTACCAAATAAACTCCTATTGAATTTATTAGGAATACAAGATGCGAATAAAAAAAAGTCATGTGACGGAATGACTCGAACTGGACTAACCAATGGACCAATCATCGCATCTTAAATGTTGCTCTGGTCATCTTGAAATAACGGTGTCTCGAATACAAACTTCAACTGTGCCGAAGGGCAGGTTTATTGACACTTTTGAAAAATATATTATAAGACATAAGTAAAGAGGAACATTTTCAGAGATATTTATATTTACATGCTTTATATAATTTATTTCCCATCAAAAAGTGCCTTTGTATATATCTTACCAAATCTGTATCCAAGCCTAGCATTTTTTATTCATTTTCACAAAAGCTTATATGAGCTATTTCAAGTGTTTTTCTCCAAACAGTTACAGAGTGTATGGCGTAGCTGTGGCCAACAACAGCCTTAAATAAACACACTGTTTATGAGATCGGCATCATGAGTCTTCATTGGGATGCTACAATACATTTTAAATCCCTTTTCTGTAAGTTTACACCTCATGTAAAATGCCATTTTCTGCTGTCCCTGGACAAGAGCCTGGCGAAACCAGAAGTGGCTATGAACACACTCGCTAAATAAGAAATCAAACATGGCCGTCATATGCAAGTAACCAATTCAAAGATACTGAAGGATGTATACTGCCCGCAGGCTGCCAGTTGCCAATTCCTAATTAATATTATTAGTGTCATGTTTGGATTTACCAGGCAAAATGGATTTGTTGTCACTGAACCTTCACATAAAAGACAAAATTGAAAAAGACTGCATCAGTATCTTGTTTCCCAACAGAATTTCATCCCTCCTAAACAAGGAAGGCGAGGTAAATCTATGTGATTCCATGTCTTGCAAATAGACACCATCTGAGATATAACATTCTCAAACCCAATTAAGGTGGAATTGTGTTTAGATATGCACACATTTGCCTTTGTTCAATAAAAAGGGTAAAATTTCCTTTAAGATTTGGAAATTAGACACAAAGTCCCAAAGTCTCAACACACTCTACTTGAGGTAATTTTATCTCTCAGCGGTGGGTATGCTTTCCCTCTGGATTGTAACATGAGGTGGACCATTTTCTCTCACTCCCTACCAGAGCACGAATTCAAGAAGGATTTCACCCTTCACCATGCATGTTTATCACAAAAAAATGTTATTGGGAGGATTCAAATTACATCGATTTCATATTTTGTTTTATTGTAAAAAAGTGCTTTTGTGAAGTACATTAACAATTTTAAGCAAAGCTTAGACATGACTTTTTGGGTATAAGCAATGTGTGTTTAATATTTGTTTATCATACATAATAAAAAAAATAATAATAACAAATTAACAAGTGCAGAACTGGGGGTAATTGTGCTGTTACAGGTACCTTATTAGCCCTGAAGAAATTGGTCTTCATATATGCTGAAAGTCCATTGGCTTAGGACAAACATATGCACAGATAGGACAAAATGTCTAGAAAGAATGATGAGGTTTGATGAGGTTTATTATGACAGTAAATGAATAAAAATATCACCTTCACCCCTGCATCTACTTGTTTGTTGTCCTTATGTTATGGATGACAACTATGTTTTGGTTGTCATCCCATCTGACCACAACTGCACTGTAAGAGTTTCTGTTGCCATGGAGATATCTTTGGTTAATTATAAGCAATGCACTTAAATGCATTAAATTGGGTCCATTAAAGTGTCCTTGCATTTTTGCGCATCTTTGATCAAAAATGACGTTTTCCAGTTCTTTCATGTATAAATTATGAAAATTTCCTGTCAATAAACTATGGTCGGTTTTTGTCACACAGTTTTAGCTCACTCTATCAGCCTTTTGTGGGGTGTTGCAATAATCCAATTTCTACTGTGTTATTATACTGTAATAATTGTTCCAGAATAGTAAAGTCTGCTTTCAGTTTGTCTCACATTTCATAAAAGTTGGTTTGATGCTGGTCCAAGATGGCCTATCAGTTTAAACAACTTGACCAAGATGGCCTACCAGTTCAACCAGGTCAACAACCTTAACCTTGGACCAGCTAATGAGCATCGTAGACAAGCATTGTAAATCAGTTACCACCTTAATTTGGTTTTAACTGGTCTTTCCAGCAGGGTGAAAAACTCCCACTTATGCCTCTTAGCTGGAGTTCACATATAGCCTGCCTGCATGCCTCTGTTTATAATACGAGCCATTTACACCTGAAAATAATGTACACGCACCAATGTGAGCACCAGTAATCTGATTCCAGTATTTACTTTTTTATCTCAGAGGGTTTTTTTTCTTTAATATTTGACATAAACTCCAATTGACAGATTCATGAGTTCCTAGAACTTAACAGATTGTTTCGCAAAGGTCTTTAAAACAGAGCAAAAAATATTTTATTTCATAACCTCATTTTGTTATTTTATGGAAAGCTGTCTATGCCAAAAATTAGGAGAGTGACATTATTAGACATTGGATACATTAAACTGAACAGAAGAAAACAAACTAAAGGTCAAAGCTTTTTCTCTCTGAAGTGTCATAACACTGCCATTATCTGGATTTGTAGGAGTGATGACTGTATTAAAAAGGATTTGTAATATACTTTGTAAAACAATTAGCTGTCTGAACTTATAATCTGTGGTTTACTTTCCTATTCTGTGGAAAGATGGTTCTTCCCTTCTGATCATTTTGTACATCTCAAGCCATAATCATGATCCATTAGAAGTGTCATGGGAAGTATATAATAACAGGGGAGTGGCTGAGCATTTTCCTCTTTGGTATAACACTCTATTACCACCAATTCAGACATGGCTAGATTCTGACTGAGGTCCTGTCTTCAACATAACAGTTTAATAGAGCATCCGACAGGCAGTATTTTTATGTATACAGTCTATTTATTTAGTATCAGATGACCCATTTGGATGAGATCAAGCAGATTCAGTCATCATTCATGAGTTACCATTAAGATAATTCTTGTCTCCTAAGTGTGTGTAGGTCAGGCTACAAACACACAGTTCAGAGAGGCAGACTGATTACAGCCCACAATTGTTGAGGGTCACAGTTAATTAGGGGCCAATGAACTATCTTTTATCAGAGTTGCATTACTGCAGAAAATGTGATCCAACTGTGAACTGATAAAACACAAATATTTAACAACAATATAAAATAACAACTGTGGTCTTGTGCACAAGAAATTTAGTCTCACAGGCTATACGCCCACAGGTTATATTCACTTCCCTCCCTCTGGCCAAAAACACTTGTATTAATGAATTCTACCTCACTCCAAACCTAAAAGGGTAGGCACAAACAAGAAACTGAATCTTACATATTAAACAAAGTCCAACCTTAGTTTCATAATTTATAAATTATGCTCCAGCACTTCTATGATGATACATGACTGTATTATTATTATTATTTTATGAAAAAGCCTTTCCAGGTGCAGACACCTCTTTTGACCTGTGGGTTGATTTATCATTTTTATAACTGTATGCATGTATAAATATACAGTGGCAAGAAAAAGTATGTGAACCCTTTGGAATGACATGCATTTATGTTTAAATTTGTCTTAAAATCTGGTTTGATCTTCATCTAAGTTACAATAATGAACAAACACAATCTGTTTTAACCAATAACACACAAATACTTGTATTGTTATTGTACATATTGAATACATCATTCAAACATTCACAGTGTAGGTTGGAAAAAGTATGTGAAATCCTAGGCTAATGATGACAACAAAAGCTAATTTGAGTCTGAAGTTGGCAAACCTGGCATCAAATGAATGAAATGAGATTGGAGATGTGGGTTAGAGCTATTTTGACTTATAAAAAGGACTCAAACATTTTGAGTTTGCTATTCACAAGAAGCATCTGCTGACATGGACCATGCCTTGCAAAAAAAAAAAAAAAAAAAAAAAGATCTCAGAAGAAGTATAATCAAGAATTGTTGCTGTCAGGCTAGAGGATGACTCGGAGTCAAGTCAAGTCATTTTTATTCGTATAGCGCTTTTCACAACACACATAGTTTCAAAGCAGCTTTACAGGAAATAATTATAAATTAAACTGTAATATATATAAAGTCTTAGAGTGATCATTGTGTAGTTTGATTAAATATGATTGTAAATTGTGTATAAAATCTAAATAATGAAATAATAATTTTATTTAGAACCCCTATGAGGAAGCTGAAGGCGACTGTGGCAAGGAACACAAAACTCCATAAGATGTTGGTTAATGGAGAAAAATAACCTTGGGAGAAACCAGGCTCACTGTGGGGGCCAATTCCCCTCGGGCTAAACAACATGAATATAATGCCAATATTAGTTATTTGTGTGCAGTGCAAGTCATGGTTTAAAATTTGTACATTAAGTAAGCGTTAAGGTCCAGTGTTTAAAAAAGAAAAAAAGAAAAAAACATTTATGAACTTTAAGATTAATGACTAATGTCTTTGAAGTCCATCCTGGATTAACTGCAGAAGTTCACATAGATGCATTGTCCTTTGTTAGTTGGCTGATGAAGGCTTTTGTTGGCAATTAAATGATAGACTATGTATTCCATTTCAAGAGTGTAGTCCATCAATAGACAGTGCAGGCAGAGATCAGTGAGGTGCATCACAGTTCAACTAGCAGGTCATTTCGGTGAGGTTCGTTGGGGTCCAACCTAAGTCCAAGGTTCAGGCAGCAGAAGTATCCGATGTCTTACAGTTGGAGTTGGCATCAGTTCATCCTCTGAAGTCAAAAGACTAAAGTGATGTCTGGCTAGCAGTCTGGCTGTAGTTTGTCGTCATCACTCAGCGACATGTAGCAGTGGAGTCCGACACCAAGCAGGAACGGAGCTGGATCTGGCTGGCTCTGGTAACCTCTGGATAAGGAAACAAATAGAATAATATTAGCATAGATGCCATTCAATTTTATGCAGCATTATAGATCATGATAGATGTTTCTGGTTCCGGCAGACCTAACTAAAGCAGCCTAATTGTGAGCTGATGGATAAATTAGGTGTATGCCTGGCTAAATAGGCATGTCTTTAGTCTAGACTTAAACTGAATGAGTCTGTCTGCATCCTGAACAGTATTAGGGAGACTATTCCATAGTTTAGGAGCCAAATATGAAAAGGATCTACCTCCTTTTGTGGATTTTGATATTCTTGGGATTATTAACAAGCCAGAATTTTGTGATCGTAATGAACATGACAGAATATAGCATGTCAGAAGGTCCCTTAAGTACTGTGGAGCTAGACCATTCAAAGCTTTGAATGTAGTTAACAGAATTTTAAAATTAATATGAAATGTAACAGGTAGCCAAAGTACCGACGATAAAATTGGGCTAATATGATCATATTTCTTGGTTGTAGTCAGCACTCTGGCAGCTGAATTTTAAACCAATTGAAGTTTATTTATTGAACTTGCTGGACATCCTCCCAGTAATGCATTACAATAATCTAGTCTTGAGATCATGAATGCATTAATTAGTTTTTCGGCATTAGCAACAGAGAGCATGTGTCGTAACTTAGCAATATTTCTTAGGTGGAAGAATGCTGTTTTACAAACACTGGAAATATGATATTCCAAGGACAGATTGGTATCAAATATAACACCTAATTTCTTTGCTGTAGAAGATGATGTAACAGTACATCCATCGAGAGTCAAATTATATTTTAGCGGCTTATTAGTAGAGGTTTTTGGTCCAATAATTAGTACCTCTGTATTGTCGGAATTGAGTAGAAGGACATTTCTGGCCATCCAATCTTTGATTTCATTGATACACTCTGCTAATTGTGAGAATTGCACATTTTCGTTGGGTTTAAAAGAAATATAAAGTTGAGTATCGTCGGCATACAAGTGGAAACTTTTTCCATGATTCCTGAAAATCTCTGCCAGGGGAAGCATGTATAAGGTCAAAATCAGAGGCCCTAAAACTGATCCCTGAGGCACTCCATACTTTTGTTTGATTTGACAGTTCCTCGTTTACACATACAAAGTGGTAGCGGTCTGCTAAATAGGACTTAAACCATGCAGACGCGATCAGATGATAAGAACAAGTCATTTGTAACTCTAAAAAGTGCAGTCTCTGTGCTGTGATGGGGCCTAAATCCTGACTGAAATTGTTCATATATTCCATTTCTCTGTAGAAATGAACATAGTTGGGAAGACACTACCTTTTCTAGTATTTTCAACATACTGGGGAATGGCCTCCATGGCCATGAACACTGGCAGAGACTGGGGAACAGCCTCCATGGCTGTGGACGCTGCCAGCGCCTGCAGAGTAGGCGGTCAGTGGTCGGCAGTGGGAATGGCCGCCGCCTCCTGGTGTTCGGAAACAGCCACCACCTCCAGATGGTCAGCAACGGGAATGGCCGCCGCCTCCAGATGGTCAGCAATGGGAACGGCCGCCTCCTCCAGGCGGTCGGTAGCATGCTTCCTCTGGAGACAGCATCGAGAAGCTTAAGAGATGCCCAAAGGAGCTGCAGTTGACTTGGCCGCCTCCTGGTGGACAATAACAGGCTCAGTGCACCTCTCCAAAGACACTGACAGAGGGGGATTTTGGGATTTGGTGTTCTACCCTCGCAGCAGACGTTCCATCTCTGCCAACAGGCAGAGGTGGTCCACCAAATCCCAAAAGGAAAAATGAAATGTCGAACCCAGCTCCTCTGGACAGACAGGCTTGTCCAGATCTGGCAAAAAATAGCTTGAGGATAGTCTCATCAATACCCTGTCCGGAGGCCGCCTTGTGCGACTCCTCAGCAAAGACATCAAAAGTTTGGTCAGATCATTCTGTCACAGTATATATGAGGTAGGGCCCAAGATGCAGGATGGCAATTAAATGTTTTTCATTGAAACAAAACAAAACCAACAAAATAAAAACAAAACTCTCATGAGGGAGAAACAAAACCAAAGCAAGTCAAAAAATAGAACAGAAAAAAAACTGAATAAGAAAACGGAACTAAACAGAAAACAAAACTCTCACAAGTGAGAAACAAAACAAGAAAAAAGGAACTAAGAATCGAACCGACAAGAGAACTGGACAGGATAAGAACAACACAACTGAACTGGAGACTAGAACAAAACACAACGATCTGACGGGGAAGACAAGACAAAGGTGAGAATATAAAGAGGAAGGGAAGACTGAACACAGGTGCTGCCAATAATCATAAGCAGTGCGAATCAGCGCTGCCATGACAATGCTGATTGCGCTGCTGAGCAGCAGCTGTGGGAAACACAAGGGAAGGAGGAAAACAAAAACACATGAACAACCTGAGAGAGAGTTGGAGGAAACTGTCACAATCCTGCCACATAATGAATAAAACCAGACCACAATGGCAGGATCATGACACTATATTAGAGAAGAACACTGGCAAGGAGAGAACACAAATAAACACTACAGGAATGAGTAGTGCAGTGAGTAGACACCGAGTGTTGAAACCTGAGGGTTTATATGGAGTCCTTGATTGCCATGGGATTGGAGGCAGGCACAGATGATAATGACTTAATGACATGATTAGAATGTGGGAGAACTAGATCGGATGATAGCTGGTGCTGAAGAGGCCGATGTGGGTGTGACAGTACCTCCCTCCATGGGCTGCTCCAGAGGCATGGAACCCCCGAATTCAAGGTTGACCCCGTCCACGAGGAGCAGGACGGTCTGGATGGTCACAATAAAAGGTGGTAAGGAGAGTCAGATCGAGGATATTGTTTCAGGGAACCCATGACCGCTCTTCTGGACCATAACCCTCCCAGTCAATGAGGTACTTCTTCTTCGATGCCGGGAATCCACAATGGTCCGGACGATGTAGGCCAGACCATCCTCCAGGAGCAGCAGCGGAGGTGGATCATGACCCTCATCAGCCTCTGGAAGAGAGGGAGAGAGAGAAGGTATGTATTGTTTCAAAAGGAAAACATGAAAGGTAGGAGCTATACAATACTGAGGAGGAAGTTGTAACCTATAAATGACTTAATTGATCTGCTGTGAAATAGTGAAGGGGCCTATGTAACATGGACTTAACTTCTTGCATGGTAGATGAAACCAGATGTCCCTTGAGCCACAGTTTCTGACCTGGATGTTATCATGGAGCATCGGGCATCTTCTTGAGTCTTCTGGTGGCGGATTGCTCGCTGTAAGTTGACGTGAGCAGTCTTCCAGGCTCTTTAGCTTGTTTTGAACCAGTGGTCTACCGCTGGAATGTCCAAGGGCTCACCAGACCAGGGGAACAAAGGGGGTTGGAAGCTGATTGTTGGAATGAAGTCAAGCTGGTGGAAGGATGACGGAGGGAGATTTGTGCATATTCGGCCCAAGGAAGGTAACGGCTCCACTCCAGTTGACTGTTGTGGCAGAATGTTCTTAGGAACTGTCCTATCTCCTGGATCTTTCTCTCCATTTGGCCATTGGTTTGATGATGATAGCCAAAGAAGAGGCTGACGGTGACACCCCGGAGATTGAAGAAGGCCTTCCAAACCCTGGAGGTGAGCTGACGGCTGTGATCAAACACTATGTCTTCTGGGAGGCCATAGTTCTGGAAGACATGCAGGAATAGTGCCTTGGCAGTTTCTAGGGCGGTAGGTAACCCCTTGAATGGCACCAGTCAACAGGCCTTAGAAAAGTGGTCCACCGCCACCAACACACATGTATAACCTCTGGAGGAGGGAAGATAAGTGATGAAGTCTACTCCCAGATAGGACCACTGCCTTTGAGGCACAGGTAGCGGGATTAGTTTACCTGCTGGGAGTCGACAGGGAACTTTGGATCTGGCGCAGTCCGGGCAGGCACGCACATAATTAATGACATCTTAAGTGAGCTGGGGCCACCAGTAATGATTACGAACAAGCGCAAGGGTCTGGGAGACTCCTGGGTGTCCAGTTCCAGGAGAGGAGTGGAGCAAGTCCGTGAGTCTGTGCCGTAAGACAGCAGGAAGGCAGGGACAGGATTGTTGGAGGTGACTTGGGTGATCTGTTGGTCCAAGTCCCACTGGATGGGGCAGACCAAGACCAAAGGAGGGAGAATAGGCTCAGGAGAAGAAGGAGCCTGGTCAGGTGAATGCAGATGGGACAGAGCATTGGCTTTGAGATTTTTGGTCCTGGGTCAGTAAGTAACAGTGAAGGAGAAACGGGTGAAGAATAATGCCCAACAGGCTTGATAGGGGTTCAATCTTTCTGTGGTACAAAGATACTCAAGGTTGCGATGATCCATAATGGCTTGGAATGTGAAGCGTGCCCCCTCGAGCCAGTGTCAACTTCTGTTGTTTTTAAATGTGCTCTATAAATAAAGGTTGACTTGACTTGAATTGACAGTGACACCATTCCTCTAGGGCCATTTAATAGCCAGCAACTCTCTGTTTCCTATGTCATAGTTTTGTTCCGCTTGGGACAGCTTCTTGGAGAAGGCACATGGATGGAGCTTAGGGGGAGTGCCCTGTCGTTGTGACAAAACTGCCCTGATGGCGGTGGTGGAGGCGTCTTCTTCGACAATAAAGAGAGTTCTGGGTTAGGATGTCTGAGGATAGGCACTGTGGTAAATGCTTCCTTGAGCAATTGGAAAGTCGTGGTGGCTTCAGGGGACCAGAGGAGAAACTTGGGCTTGTTTTTCAGGAGGTTTGTGAGGGGGGCGACTACCGTGCTGAAGTTCCAGATGAACCGGCCATAGAAATTGACGAAACTAAGGAAGCCCTGCAACTGCTTTACAGAGGATGGTTGTGGCCAGGAGCAGATGGCCTGTATCTTCGTGGTATACATCTGCGCTCCGTCGGGGCTGATGATGTATCCTAGGAAGTGGATGGAGGTCTGGTGGAACTGACACTTTTTGGCCTTAAGATATAGGTGATGCTCCTGGAGGCATTGCAGGAGCAGTTTCACATAGCGGATATGTTCTTGGAGATTGGTTGAGTAGATAAGGATGTCGTCAATATACAGCATACTATGATGAAACAATGTAGGTAATCTCGAAGGACTTTATTCATATACATTTGGAACACTGAGGGGGTGTTAGCCAAACCATATTGGGTCACGTGATATTCATTGTGGCCACTGGGTGTGATGAAGTCTTCCATTTGTCCACTTTGCAAGTGCGGATAAGGTTATAGGCACTGCAGAGATCCAGCTTGGAAAAGATGTTGGCCCCTCTCAGAAGCTCGAATGCCACAGGAACATTTGGTAGGGGATCCTTGAATTTGACTGTGATGTAATTTAACGCACGGTAGTCCATACAGGGCCACAGACCTCCATCGTTTTTGGCCACAAAGAAGAAACTGGATGCCACGGGAGAAGTGGATGGACAAATGTATCCCTGGCAAAATGCCTTGATGTACTCTTCCATCGCCTGCTGCTCTAGAAGTGAGAGAGGGTACACACATCCAGGGGGAAGAGGAGCGCTGGGTAGTAGCTCAATGGCACAATCCCAGGATCAATGAGGTGGTAGTTGGGAGGCCTTCTCTGGACTAAATACCTCATAAAACTCCTCATATTCAGGCAGGATTTCAATGGTTTGTGTGATGGTTGGAAGAGATGGTTCTGGTGGAGGAGCAAAACTGCAAAAGTGAGGAAGGGAAAGACACTTGACAAAGCACTGATCACTCCAGGCACACACCTCGCAATTAGCCCACATGATTATGGGATTGTGGTGAACTAACCGTGGTAGTCCCAGGACAATTGCTGCGGTGGAGTTGTCGAGGATTAGTAATGGTAGAGATTCTGAGAGCAGAGCTCCAACTTGGAGAGTAATAGGCTCAGTTTGATGAGTGACGTAGCCAGATCCAATGGGCTTCCCAGCTATGTGGATGGGTAGTGGAGTGGGGCATTGGATCTCAGAGGTGGAGTTGGTTGGAGAGGGAGCGTGTGATGAAGTTAACTGCCGACCTTGAGTCAACTCACCATCAATCTCAGAGGTCGGATGGGATAGGATGGTAGGAGATGATCCGATGCTCCACAATATAAACATAGGTGGTGCTCCTTTCTCCTCTTTCGCTCCGCCAGTGTCAGACGGGTGGAGCCAATTTGCATAGGTTCCTCACCAGTGGGCTGGAATGCATGGCTGGGTGGTAGATGATGCGGCTGGGAGTTGGAGCGAACAGGCAGATGCCGGTCGCACTGGCATGATTGAAGCCGATGATCCACCCTAATGGAATGCTGGATGAGCTGCTCGAGACCCACAGTGTTGTCAATCCCGGCGAGCTGTAATTGCAGAGCCTTCTTCAGCCCTTGGCGATAGTTGGTGATGAGCGCAGCCTAGTTCCAGCGGCTGGCAGCAGCGAGCGTGCGGAACGTGTAAGCATTCTCAGAAACGGATTGATCACCTTGTCTTAATCGTGTCAGCTGCTTGCTAGCGTGGGAATCACCGGCTGGGTGCTCGAAGTCTTCCCTGAAGTGAGTAGTGAAGGCGTCAACTGACTGAGTGACAGGTCCTTCCTGCTTCCAGATGGTGGAGGCCCACTGCAAAGCTCGTCCTGTCAGTAAGGAGATGATGTATGCTATCTTCTCATGCTCAGTAAGGAAATGTTGAGGCTGCATCTCCAGCACCAACGAACATGGCAGTAGGAATTCCCTACATTCCTCTGCAGAGCCAGAATAGCTGGCTGGTGTTGCCAGGGAACAGGACTGATGTGAAGAGGGAGGAGGAGATGGAAGAAAGTGAGAGGAACCCACAAAAGCACTTGAATCATTATTACCTCCCGTTGTGGCACTGGGACCACTGGTCTAGGGATCAGAGAAATATGGAGTGGGAGGAGAATTTGGCAAAGCAGCGGGCAGTGCTTGCAACAAGACAGCCAAGGAGCTCTGTAACTGCCTCAGAGTGTCCTTGAGGGATTATGGTGAATGAGTGGGGTTGTGTCCCACTGGGTCCATGTTACTGGTCTAGTCTTCTGTCAGGCTAGAGCAGAGGTGCCCAAACTAGGGCCTGCGGGCCAAAGTTGGCCTGTTATGACCTTTGATTTGGCTGCCTTGCCATAGATGACAAGAGGAGAAAAAATTGAAAAAAATATGGCATTGATGTAGCTCTTCGTTTTTAATTAATCTTTTTGTTTTAACATTTTTTGTTTTATTTTTGCATTACCAAAACTATATCTTATTTGAAAAGTAGAGAGTATAAATTAAATTTTTAAATGTATATGCGTACTTCAATTACCTTTAAATAAGTGCTGTCCAAAAGTTCACTCCATTGGCCATCCCAGGTGCCACCCCAAAATCTTCACTATGATTGGCCAGTTGCAAAGTCGGAGCTGGGCTTTCAATACCACCAGACAGAACCTAGTTGGTTTCAAATGGAGCGAGATCTGAAGCAGTGTCAAGAAATGACAGGTAATTAGGTGGACTCGCGGAACAGTGAATATAGTCATCTGAAATTAAATATGGCTTGAACGTGTACTATACGTTGTGCAGCATTTCATATCCATGTGAACGCGACCACTGAAGCGCACCTGTGAAGCAGGCTTGATAAAGTCAGGTGAGGGAGCATTTCAATATAAACAATGGTTCCATTCACTCCAAACACTGCACAACATTATAACAAGCACTATAAGTGAACAGACCAGTACTCTCAAAAATCCCTTTTCTGCCCTGCCAGCTAGACAAAAACGGTAATGCAGTAAACCAAATCTTCATATTTCATCTTCTTGTTCTGACTAAAACCCGTTTTGGGGTGTGTATAACATCTGTGTGCACAGTGGTAACGCGTAACTGTTGATAGTGGGGGGGCACAATTTAAAGTTCCTGGTGGTATGCAGTGTTCAGGGTCAGTAGACAAAGTAGTTTTAATTACCCCAAATCTCTCGAATATTTGTTAACCACATAGCAAGTTTTCCAATAAATAACACAGCGACGACTGCACCACAGTAATGAGATGACTAGTGGGTGTTCTTAATCAGAAAGAAAACAGAGCGACTTCCTGGGTTGTGGCGTAGGAACATACACAGAACACATACACACAATAATAAACATAGCCAAGCCACCTTGCGGCTCCCAATACGAAATGCTTTAACAAACATATTACCTAATCCTATTTTTGTGACAACTAACCATTAGCTAAAAATAACAAATGTAAATGACAATAACAAATTCAATAATAAATATACATGCTTTAAAAACCTTTCCTTGTCAAAAGAGTTGTAGGCGTCGGTCCTTTTTGCTTACAAACCTTACAACGTTACAACGTCCAGTATGTTAACAGCATGTCCTTTTTCAATCTGTAGTATTTCCAGGTTAGAAACATGAGCATCTGTCATTGTCATCCTCAGGTAAGTTTTCAGTTGCCGCAAAGAAGAAAAGCTTCTCTCAGCCGATGCTGTAGTCACTGGGATAGTTAAGTAAATCACGTAGAGTTTGGACAGATGAAATTTGACGATTCTCAATACCAGCTTCAAAGCCACAATACTACCTAAAATGTTAATTATGGAAGAATGGTTTCAAGTTATTAAGTAATTAGTAAAGACTAGTAAACAGTCAGTAATAAAATAACAATTATAAACAGCAATGAACAGAAATAGATAAAAAAAAAAATAAAAGAAGAAAAATACAAATTAAGAAAATTCAGTGCTTTTTTAACAGCTTTAAAAGTTTTTAACAGCATGAGGCTATCAAGTATTCAAGTAAACATTCAGAATGAAATGCAACATAAAACTACTACTGGTCCTTACTGTATGATACATCAATACTTTTTAAAGCTACTAAAGTTACCCAGTCAAGAGCAGTGAGTGTTTTCTCGTTTTCTTGTTGTGGCTGTTTGATTATTATAATGACACACTATTAGCTTACATTTACACTTACAAGTTCAAAATTTTTATACAAATCTGCTTTTTTTCTCCGCTGTTTACGTTCACTTTAGACATCACTCTCTGTGTTTACACGAATACCTCACCAAGACGGGTATTTTGGCAGAATTTTGAAATGTATTTGGCCGTTCAGGTGTGCATTAGTGCGAGTATTTTCGGAACACATGCACATTTTCAGCACACGCACATACGCCGCCTGTCAATCAAACAGGGCGCTAATAGATAGATCGCTAGCAAAGTATAAAATTACGTGCTCTTGATTACGTTCAACAGCAGAATAAGAATATGAACTTTCTAATAAGTGATACAGGCCTAGGCTATCACAAATATAGCCGGTTAATTTTTCGTTATTGACATTTTAATCAGTCTGCTTGTCCGGTCGTGCAAGTAAAATTCTCTTTCATTTGCACTTTCAAATATCCACTTGTCCCGGACAACCGTTAATGTCGAGCCCTGATTAGATATTATATTCAACATTCTCCAATAACAATTTTTCTTCTGCAGTATAGCTCCTAAAGTAAATGTACGTTGTTTTACGTTCCACTGTATAATGGGCTAAGACTACACTATCTCACATTTATGTTCACTTCGATCCATCATTAACTCACAAGAAAACAAAGGTTCTCTTCTTAATAGAGTAGTTTTCTTCATGATAAGTACACACAATGAACATGACACATATATTATGATTCACTAGATCGCGAGCCATCACGTTATAATCTAGCTGCATCAAATGCATGTGAGTGATGAGCGTCCCCGCACCAGAGTTTGCATCAGCTGGGAGAAGATTCAATCTCTACCTCAGTAACTTCACGCAACTCATAGACGCGGCGCTGACCGCACAGAGAAATGCCAGTTTCGGAGTTTATTTTCATAACACGCTTCCTTATTATTTAAACTTTAATAAAGGATGCTTTAAAGATAAAATGCCGGGGTGTTTCATTGCGAAATGGAATGTGGCACAATAATCATTTTATCTCGATTATCTTGTTTCATAATTAGATTAATCGCCCAGCCCTACCTCATTCTATGAACAGACTCCACATACAATCAGAAAAGGATGTCACTGTGTACACGCTGCGGGGTTTTGAAGTCTGGAGCAGCAAAAATAGTTAACCTTGTGTAAAATTCTAAAAATCCTTAAAACAAGATACATTTACTTGAGTTGCAAAACTGCATATGATATTTGTCATATCATAAACTGCTTGTTTTCAGATAATGTTTTTTTCATATAAGTTTTTTTTTTCTTACTTTATTTACTTGTTTAGTCAAAACAAGTGAAAACATTTGCCAGTGCTAAAGAAGTAATCCACAGAATTTAGATTACATTACACCTAATGGAATATGTTACAAATTACATTTTACAGCATGTATTCTGTAATCTGTAGCAGAATACTTTTTAAAAGTAACCTTCCCAATCCTGGTTACAAAGTTATCTCGAAGAGCTTAGATATTCATCTGTCCACAGTTAGACAAACTGTCTAAAAATGGAAATGATTTAGTACTGTGGCTACTCTCCCTATAAGTGGCCATCCAGCCAAGATGACTCAAAGGGCACACCGCAGAATGCGGAAAAGACTTGAAGGAATCATTGGAACACCGCACACCAACATGAAAACATCATCCCAGTGGTGAAGTACGTTGGAGGGAGCATCATGATTTGGGGCTGCTTTGGGGCATGGACCGCTTGCCATCATCGAGAGAAAAATGAATTCCCAAGTTTATCAAGATATCCTACAGGATAATGTCTGGATGGCTGTGCGCCAGCTGAAGCTCAGTAAAAGTTGGGTGATTTAGCAGGATAATGACCCAAAATATTGAAGTAAATCCACTACAGAATTACTTTTAAAAAAAAAGAAGAAAATCCACCTTTTTTAGTGGCCCAGTCAAAGCCCAGACCGTATCCCAGTAGAGAGGCTATAAAATGACCTCAAGAGAGCCGTTCACACCAGGCATCCTAAGAATATGGCTGAGCTGAAGCAGTTCTGTATGGAAGAATGGTCCAAAATTCCTTCTAAACATTGTGCAGGTCTTATCCGCAGCTACCGGAAACGCTTGATTGAGGTTATTTCTGCCAAAGGAGGATCGCCCAGTTATTAAATCCAAGGGTTCACTTACTTTTTCCAAAGCACTGTGAATGTTTGTTCAGTATGGGATATGTTCAATAAAGACATGAAAGATTATAATTGTTTGTGAGTTAGCTCAAGCACATTATGTTTGTTTGTCTATACTTGTGACTTTGATGAAGATGAGATCACATTTTATGACCAATTAATGCAGAAAACCAGCTAATTCCAAAGGGTATACTTTTTCTTGCCACTGTAAATAAATATCCATCTTATGGTGTATATTATTCCATGTTTCAGGGGCAAAATAACATATAAGCCTTTTCTGCATGGATGAATGTGGGGTAAAAGGCAACCTCACCACCTTTTTGTTTTTAAAGAATTTTAATCAAAACAACCTTCTGTTATTATTTCTTTCCACACAAATTATGTTGCTCCATCAATATTTGATAAAAAGAAATGTTTTTTTTTTTTTTTTTTTTTTCAGTCTTGTTACACTTTGTGACCAGAAAAAAAGCACATTTTCCAGAAGGTGCCTTTTGCCCCCTTGTACCAACATAAGATAGATAGGCTACAATAAGACACAGGTACTCTGCCAACCCTTCAGATGCTCGGGATTTTTGCTGAGGACAGCATGCTCACCAGTTCAGTTTGCTGGCTTTTGTTATTCCTCATTGCTTGTCCTTTCTAGCACGTACAGTAGGTCTTACATATATTGTGGTTTAAAGTTTCTTTGAAACAGTGACAGAGTAAAGCAGCCAATAAGTCAACTTCAGCTTCAGATCGAGACCAAATCAGTCCTATACGAGACAAACGCTGTTAGCTTAATCGTGAAGGCGATTATCTAATGTTTACTCAGCTACAATCGTTACGGTAGATTCCCGCCATAGCGCGCGAATGAATCTATTTCAGTCCTTACGGTAAGTGTGTGTGTGGCTCGTACTGTATTGGCGATTGGCAAACTGTAGCACGCGAACGCAGGACAGGCGACTATATCAAGGCTGCAAACCACGGATTGTTTGTACTCCTACGATAAAAGGTAAAAGTGATCATAATTTCTCTTTCTGATAAAATGTGTCAGTTCTTTTAAAGTCAAGCATTATAGTAGGCTATATAGATCGTTGTTAGTTTGATCTGAAGGAGGCAAAAGTGTTGAACAATTTCCCCACCTTTTAAGCCAGGGAGTGTACGCGTAGTGTAAATAGTTAGGCTACTTATTTACTCGTCTATTTGGTCCGATTAATATAATGGAGGAAAAACCTTATGATAAACTTAAAGTTATTAAATGGTTTGCTGATTTAGGTGTAGCTCATAAAGAACAGCTTGTTGGCATAGAAAAAGTTAGTGAATAAATAAATCTACTCGCCTTTCAAAACTGTGGTCTGTGCTATCTGTCAAACGTTATTGCAGTTTGTTTGTCTTCACCTCCAACATTGTGTCTTTATTACAAAGCATGAATTAGTAAAGGTGTTATGAATAGTTTGGTAGTCTACTGTTCATCTTTAGTGCAAGCCAAGGACACAAACTTCAAGGATAGACGTCCGTTGACTTAGGTGGGCCATTTACTGTTTTTCCTTTTTAAGCTAATACAGTTTAATATAATCTAAAATCATTTTAAATCCTTTATTGGAAGGTAATAAGCAATTATTTCTCAGCATCTTTCTTCACAAGAGAAAGAAAAGTCCTTGTTTAGTGGTTGCAACGCTGTTTCACACTTTCGTTATAATAAATGTACCAGGTTCCCATCTGATAGATGTCAACCTGTAATGTTTTATGTAGTTTGGGTGTATTATCATATAAAAAATAATCTTAAACCTTTTGATTATGCATGGAGACAGGATTAGCCTACTTTCTAATTGGCAGTTTGGATGATGGACATACTATAACATTAATTTGACAACATCCGCTGCTTTTGCTTATATTGAATGACAAAGTATTGTCAGTTAAAGTTTTTACTGATTTAAAATCCTTTTTTGCTACTTGTGACTTTCAGCCTTACTGTTTCCACTTTGTAAATGACAACACAGAAACAGTGTTAACAATCTTGTCTACTTTTCAGAAGCACATAATTGCACCTAAAGCACTCTGCATTGTAGCAAGAGTCAGGTAAGCGGTAATAATAATTGGCAACAGGTTTTTCAAAAGTGCCTGCATTGGCTTTTAAAATGATTTGAAATAATTACGTACGGAAGTTATGTTTAAAGGCATTTCCCCCATCCAATCTACGCTTCGCATGCAGCTTCAAGAAGCCTGGCAAAGGATGTGTCTCAATAGCCGAGGCAGAACTGGAGCTTGCTCTTCAACAAGTTAATGGGGAATTTGACTGAACACAGTAAAAATAGTTTGCAGTTAGCGATTCGGGGGATTTCCTTTGCTTGTTTAAGACAACAAACTAATTACAGTCCTAAAAACTGGTACATTTTTTTAGTGCTGATTTGTGAATTCAGATAACGTCACTTACACAATTGAAATCCATCGATATTTCAATTTAACATTTTTCCATTTTAATGTGTATAATAACAACAAGTTTACATGCCAGGGAAGTGAAACCAACTGAATAAACCAGGCTGATTTGTGAATTTCTAAAACATTTTTTTTTATTTCTGTCAATTGTTTTCAAGTCCTTAAATCAGAAAGATTGTAAATGTGCATTTTTGCAAATCATTGATATTCCTGGCTAAGATATAATTAATTATCATGCAACCTTACCTGTTTCATACAAAGCTTGACTCCTTTCACAAACATATTTTCACAAATCTGAAGGATATAACCAGGTGCACTGAATGTTCACATGTGAATGAAACTCTAATCTAGACAAGACAGAAAAATGCTTTCACTTACTGTAAGATATGAAACAATTACTTGTCTAGATTTATAAGCACTCTGAATTTAGTCAGTCCTCTACACTGTCTGAATTATTTTTTTTTTACTTGCTTCACATTAATTAATAATTTTCTCTGTTTTTCAGATCTCAAAGGTGCATGGTGGAATGCGTATCTGAGTATTTACTGGGGGATACTGGAGCTAAGAGTTGGATTTTGGATTCTGCATCATTCTCAATTGTTTAAGTAAGTAGTGTGGGGCTGGAAGGGTTCTATTTGTTGTCTATTGTTTTCACGTAATTATTGTACAAATTAATCTTGTCAGTTTTTTTTTTTTTTTTTTTTTTTTTAGCAAAATGTATTAATAGCATAATTATGTTAATAATGCAGAAAATCTCTGGTCTCATTAATATTTTTCTAAATAAGACATCAAGTGTAACCCAGTTTAACTGAGGCACTTTTTTTCTTCAGTTTTTACTAGCATAGAACAGAGATATTGATGATTCAAATGTATATTAGTTAAATAAATACAAAAATACACTTCTGTTTTGATTTTTTAAGATATATCCAATATCAAAAGATTGTACTATTGATTGTACTTTTGTACATTCCCTGCACATTCACAGAAACTTAGTTCCATGCTTAGAGCAAAGGTTATATGGGCATAGCTGTTGTGAACACAAAAGACATTTAGCAGAATGGCAGGCTGCTCTTTTCCATACAAAGAAAGAAGATGGCAATACAGACTACAGTTTAACAGAGCTCCACAAACGTAGTCCATACAACTTGTGCCCTATATTCCAAGTCTTCCACAACCAAATAACCACTTTTAGTAAGGAACAGACTAAAATGTAAGTCATTATTCATTGAAAATCTTGCCTTCTGTATAATAACACTAACATTCAGTTCAATGTATTTTTTTATCAAAGCATCTTTACAAAGAATAATGCCTTACAAATCCCCCATTAAGCAAACAATTGGACAGTTGCAGGGAAAAACTCCCTAAGAATTTAAAATTAAAGCCTATTGTCAGACTTTTGTCACAAATTTTGACAAATGGTCCTGCATTTTTAATAAACCTCCTTAAAGGTGCAATATGTAACAATTTTCAAATAATATTCGCCTTTTTTTTGCCAATGTGTGAACGGCTTGTAACGCAACTTAAAAAATGAGCCCTTCCCGGACTTCCTAGGTTTCCTATTAAAGCCTGCAGACAGATTTTCATATACGAAAGGAGCGGGTAGCTTTTGCCGGGAAAATCCAAAGGATGTGACGCTTATGCGCACTCCCGAGAGCCTTGCCTCAGTAATCGCTTCTCTTCCACTATTCAACAGCAACAACAAATTGCAACACTAGGTAACGTTATCTTAGAGATGGAATCCAGCAAACGTCCGACTCCCAGACTCCTACACAAACTAAACCAAAAAAAAAAAAACATTTTATCTACTGATTCCAGTCTGGCAAGCAGAAACGTGATCGTGGTCAAGTGAAAACTAGAGTTAACATCGGCAGGGCATTTGATTCCTGGAGGGACCTTCGTTTGGTTTTGGGGATCAAAACCGACCCTGAATTGGCGTTCTTCTTATTGGACAGGTAAGCTTACATAACTGCAAAGCATGTGAAATATAGTGCCATAATGATTAATCTGTGAAATTTTAGCTAACTTGATCTTGCCTGCACATTAACTGTCATAAACAGTGTTAATCTGTAATTATTCAGTAAGGTAAACTGCAATAACACATTAAATGAATGCTAGACAATGTTCAAGATAATGCAAAAAGACCCATTCATTTGTGTAACGTAACTTGGTTATACAGAAAATATATACATACTATTATTATAAAACAATAGCGCATCGATATATCAAAATGACAGTTGTGATGGAATCACATCAATACTGAATTGTGTCAACATATTTACAATGTACAGTCTATTTTATAAACAGCTACTGTCATCATCCACCAAATTTAGCTAACAGCTATTGATAAAGCTGGCTAGCTAGCTAACACCGACGTAGGCTATCATATAAATGCAGTCAATGTATCATGCAAAGAAAAATCAGTACTTCAAACTATAGTCTCACATAGTCAGACCTATATCCACACTTTGTTTTAGACCTGTTCCAGCACTGGAGAGTCGAATATAATATGCAATCTCAAAGTTTGTATTAAAACAATCATAACTGTGTAATTTTAATTATGCTACCTCATCTGTCAGCATTATGCCGGTGAATCACGTTGTCTCTTTGTACGTTACATCATTGTTTTGGCCGATGCTCGCGTCCCTATGGAGTGTGTGCACGAGCGTAAGCACAAGCAACAGGTAGCTGGCTGCAGTTCACTTAACGGCCACAGGTGTCATTAATAACAGAAAAAGAAACTAAACATTGCTGAATATTAATCCAGTTGTATCGACTTGGCTTGATTTTTAGGGCTCATATATGGTAATACAACCAGGACACTTAAGACGATATTAGATGGAAAGCTTTCCTAAAATGTGTTCAGACTTTGTGTCCTTTTGGTGAAGAAAATGCTAATTATGCGATAGCTCAGGAGTGACTCACTGAGGAAAATGCATGCTGTGCTTCATGATGTGAAACATTACCAGCTCTGATTGTGGTAATGGCTCCAAGCTTGGTCAAATGACGGAAGCATCACTAAGCCAGGGGCCAGAAAAGGGTCAGGAGGAAACTTTGTTCCCATAACTAGGTGATTTCAATGGCAGATTTGTAGATTAGATTATGACTGTCAGATTAGGACTGTGACCTTCGAGGGCAATTCATTTATATAGCAGTATAGCAAGCATGTTTACAAGTCACCTATAGATCACTGGATTCACTGCCTGGTACTTGATTTGGATGTTGGTGTAGGTGAAAAAATGTCAAGCAAGTTTTCAGGTTTATTAAACATAACACAGAGTGTCTCTCAGTTAGCCTCCTATTGCTGCTAGAATCAAATTAAAGACCCTGCCTCTGGCCTTCATCGAAGCCAACGGCTTAGTCTTGTTATCATCAGGACCAAACACCCTACCCACCAGCTGTGGAAGTCAGCTGTATCTGGCAGACTAACACACTCTTCTGTCCATTTAAAAGCCCTCATCTTGTTCAGTGCTTGTACTTGCTATGGTTTTGTTTCCTACTGAAGTCATCATCTACATGACCTTTCTTGCAAGTCAATTTGGCAAGAGAGCATAAAGAAAATAAATGTAAATATAAAGGAAAAGCACCCAAGCTTCTTGTTTGTTAAACAAGTTCTTCGTTTTGGAAATGTGTATTTCATCATCTTTTTAAATTTGGTTTGTAGATCCTTTTGCCCAACATTGTAAAAATAAATAGAGATTCAGATGGTGATAAATGATGGTTTTATGAGAAGCTTAGATTCAAATTTGTTGCTTATTAAGCCAATGTTTACTCAATATTGCATCATAACGTTTTTACAGTGTTTCACAGAAGAATTTTTGAGGTTTGGGTAAACTTCCTATTTTGATTCTGACTTGAAGGCGAGATTTGAGAGAGAACAGACTTTTGTCAGAGTTGTTATTCTGGTAGCCCAATCTTTTATCCACTTAGCACTTGTATTTAAAAGCTTATTTTAGACATGGGCTTTGTTCCAAAACTTGGTGAGCTGCCTTGCAGTCTACTGCCTACATAGGCAGCATCCTAATTGAAATAAAAAATCCTAATAAAAACATCCAGAGCACAACAGTCTGGTTCCAAAGTAAAAATCCCATAGATTTTTTTTCCATAGACGATTTGGAACACAGAGGACTTGGAATATGACTTGGAACACTTGACATGAGCAACATCTCTGTGCATCTTACAAATAGTGCACCTCATGAGAAGCACACTCGAGACTCCCCCAAAGTCCCTGTCACTCGATGTCCATGTTCATAATGCCTCTGGGCAACCTGTGGGCCAAAGTACAGCTCCTATCTGCTTGAATGGGGAAAAAACGATATCTCCAAAATGATTGATCAAGATAACGATCAAATCACATAATTCAAATCAGCAATAAGATCTGACAACTATTTTATCATAAATTGTTCCTCTCTAGCTCAGGTCATGCTAAAAAAAAATAATTTCAGGCTGGTCCAGCTAATGCGCATGCGCACTCTTGATGAAAACTGACGGGCGATATCTTTATTAAAAAGGTCATTGGCTATTTTAACTGTATGGCGGGACTTCCATTCCTAGAGCCACTATATTCAGCATTATGAGTTCTCCCATTCATAAGTATACCAGTGACCCATCTCATACAGTCTCTGACTTCAATAGAGTTTGTTGCTACAAATTGATACTCTAATAAGCAGAAATACATAGCTACATAGCACACACAAATACTGGGTAAAACATTAATTATGCCTATAGTATAGAATGAATTTAAAGTAGGCTATATTTAAAATCAGCATTTCCCTTGCTTTGTCATCTTGGATTGTTTGTTGCAATATATTATGGGACTGCTGTCTCCAAAAGGATACACGCAGTACTGTTAGATTTTGGCCTAAAGAAGATATCTTAAGCATCATAATTATGCTGCCTATCGTTTAGAACAACCTGTGTATCAGGAACGTGCCTATGATGCCTTAAAATGCTACCTGCATAGACAGCTCACTAGGTTTAGGAACAAAGGCAAGGACAATCCATTTTACTTCTTTTGCTTTTGGGCATGGCTGTTTCTGTGTATCTTTCAAATGTTTCTTTCACTAATGTCAGTGAAGCGTTCTGTCTTTGGTTCTTAGTTTAAGATGCACAGTACCTACTCAGTTAGCTCTTAAGTGTCATTATCAGGCTAAAATCCCCCACAAGACATTAGTTTAATAAACACTGCAATTGTATTGGCTTTATGTGGGTCTTGACAGATGATTTCATGTGAAGGAGTACAGCAAAATTATTGCTGAAATATTTCTTATAAATCAGCTCTAAATATCAGCGCAGTGAAAGCAATATTGTCTGAGCATATGTCACATATTAAGAAGGGAAATCATTTGACTTACTTAATTTCCTCTTAGATCAATAAAGTACAGTTGAAGCCAGAAGTTTACATTCACCTTAGCCAAGTACATTTAAACTCAGTTTTTCACAATTCCTGACATTTAATCGTAGAAAACATTCCCTGTCTTAGGTCATTTAGGATCTCTACTTTATTTTAAGAATGTGAAATGTCAGAATAATAATAGAGAGAATGATTTATTTCAGCTTTTATTTCTTTCATCACATTCCCAGTGGGTCAGAAGTTTACATACACTTTGTTAATATTTGGTAGCATTGCCTTTAAATTGTTTAAATTGGGTCAAACATTTTGAGTAGCCTTCCACAAGCTTCTCACAATAAGTTGCTGGAATGTTGGCCCATTCCTCTAGACAGAACTGGTGTAACTGAGTCGGGATTGTAGGACTCCTTGCTCGCATACGCTTGCTATCGGATCGAGGTCAGAGTGTTGTGATGGCCACTCCAATACATTGACTTTGTTGTCCTTAAGCCATTTTGCCACAACTTTGGAGGTATGCTTGGGGTCATTGTCCATTTGGAAGACCCATTTTCGACCAAGCTTTAACTTCCTGGCTGATGTCTTGAGATGTTGCTTCAATATATCCACATAATTTTCCTTCCTCGTCATGCCATCTATTTTGTGAAGTGCACCAGTCCCTCCTGCAGCAAAGCACCCCCACAACATGATGCTGCCACCCCCATGCTTCAAGGTTGGGATGGTGTTCTTCGGCTTGCAAGCCTCACCCTTTTTCCTCCAAACATAACAATGGTCATTATGGCCAAACAGTTCAGTTTTTGTTTCATTAGACCAGAGGACATTTCTCCAAAAAGTAATATCTTTGTCCACATATGCACTTGCAAACTGTAGTCTGGCTTTTTTATGGTGGTTTTGGAGCAGTGGCTTCTTCCTTGCTGAGCAGCCTTTCAGGTTATGTCGATATAGGACTTGTTTTACTATGGATATAGATACTTGTCTACCTGTTTCCTCCAGCATCTTCACAAGGTCCTATGCTGTTGTTCTGGGATTGATTTGCACTTTTCACACCAAACTACGTTCATCTCTAGGAGACAGAATGCGTCTCCTTCCTGAGCAGGATGATGGCTGCGTGGTCCCATGGTGTTTATATTTGCATACTATTGTTTGTACAGATGAACGTGGTACCTTCAGGCATTTGGAAATTGTTCCCAAGGATGAACCAGACTTGTGGAGGTACAGAATTGTTTTCTGAGGTCTTGGCTGATTTATTTTGATTTTCCCATGATGTCAAGCAAAGAGGCACTGAGTTTGAAGGTAGGCCTCAAAATACATCCACAGGTACACCTCCAGTTCAGTACACCTCCTATCAGAAGCTAATTTCTAATTGTCTTAAGGCTTGACATCATTTTCTGGAATTTTCCAAGCTGCTTAAATGCACAGTTAACTTAGTGTATGTAAACTTCTGACCCACTGGAATTGTGATATAGTCAATTAAAAGTGAAACTATCTGTCTGTAAACAATTGTTGGAAAAATTACTCATGTCATGCACAAAGTACATGTCCTAAACAACTTGCCAAAACTATAGTTTGCTAATATGAAATCTGTGGAGTGGTTAAAAAATGAGTTTTAATGATTTCAACCTAAGTGTATGTAGACTTCTGACTTTAACTGCATCTGTCTTTCTTGCAATTGCCAGCTGACACTCCCATCAATATTCTCCAATGTCTACGATATGAAAAATCTATTGATGCAGGATGCTCCATTCCACTTAAACATTGAAAAGACAGACAAATTTTTTCTGAAACAGAAATTGCAGAATGGTTGTAGCCTTTAAATATGAACATGACAGATTTTTTTTCTCTCACACATGTTCATGGAAAGAACATCCTAACACTTTCACTGTCTGTCACAGATGACTGCACACAAAGAGGGTTTTTAAATCCTCTACCTAATTAGCTCTGAGGGTCTTTGTCAGACTCTGGTTTGTTATCTAGTACTAAGCTATACTAAATGATTTTAAATCAATAAATCCATAAATGTAGGAGATTCATTAATTAAATGCTGAGCATTCTTACACAGCTGTGCTTTTCCAGTTTACCAAGTCTGTAAAAACAAAATCTTACATTTGGACAACAGCAAAACAATAGCAGAAGTTTATATTGTGCTGTTAAAGACAATTAAAACATTACTGTTCAACGAATAGAGGAGGGGAGTAGTAATGTAAGATAATCTATTCTCATTTAAGGCCCAGATATACTTCATACGAAATCGAAGAACAAACGGGTATGATGTAATTTAGAACAAAATCTGGGCAAAAAGGTGTTTCTGTGGTTGGTAACAGCTCGCCTGGGCGAACTTTTAGCAAAAATTCTAACCTGCTACTTACCTTCTTAATTCTAATTGAAATCAGAATCTAAACAAGACAAATTAAACAATTCTTACTGCATATATATTACTTTAAATCATCATCGAGTGGTTAAAACAACTTCTTTTACTGACCTCATGTGAATTCTACTCATATAATGAGGCATAAAGTCATTGATAACACATTTTAATGTCACATTAGTTTATGTTTTACATGTAGCGTCCTCATATTAAAATGTACTTCTAAACGCCCTCCCATAGCAGTGTGGCGGGTGTCTGAATGTTCCGGAACAGTATACCCTTGCTCGGCTGTTTAGAACTTATTTTTACCCTTGAATGAACAACGAATAAGAACTTCTCTGGAAGTATATCGGGGCCTTAAAAAGTCATGAGTTGGTTTGGTCAAATGTAGTATATTTTACCACAGGGCTTTTACCAGTCGGGAATGACTGCAAATGTCCTTCTATGCTTTTATACTCCTATTGACCTGTTTCATGTGAGGACACCATATGACCACGCTGCCATGTTTGTGACCAAAATTCTATATTTCTTCAGTGTGCTGCACTGTGGGATGTGACAAAAGTCAGCGAAAAAAAAATTATATTTATAAATCTTGAAAATGTGATACTGGTGTTTACTTACCAGAGCCAAAATGTTATTTTTGTTTCAATAAAGTTATGTCTTTCAAGTGACACCGCTTCATTTTGCCAAAGTAAAGCAGCAATGAAGTGGGAGAGCAGGGATAAAACACTTGATGGTTTTTGCTCATTTATTCAGACATGTCAGTTATCTGTACACGTGTCAGTTATATTGACAGTATAACATAATTGAGTCTGATACAATTAAACTGGAAATGCTCATAGGATGATGTTAAATTCATAACACCCAGACTGTATAAACTTATGTCATAATTGTTACACATAGTTATAAATAGAAAAGCACTATAATGTCAATATATAGTATATGTTTAATGTTTATATACTAATGTTAGTCAAAAGACTTGGGATTGATGCCTTTTTCACATCGATAATCTGAAGATTTTCAAGATGATTTTTTATATATATTGGGATTTTTTTTTCATATATGAATAGGACTACTTGTTGCAAAATAGTTTTTGTCTTTTCAAACATATTTCTCAACACAGCTTTGGTAAAGTGTGAGCGGCAGGGTAAATTAAAGGAGGTCGCACTCTGAACGCGTCTGGCAGACGACCTGAAATTCGTAACAATTATTTTCTACAAAGGTATGCACACACCGCTAACGCTCCGAGTCAAAATTCTGCAGTGCCACTGAGCGCAACTCGCATCTCGCAATTCGACCCAAATCATTATCAAAAGACAAAGATTACTTTGGCCATCGCTGGATGATATATTGTGTATATGTATCTTTCATATAGCCTACACAATGTATTTTCAGTTACAAGTATGTTGTTTTGTGGTTTGACAGCTTGAATGAAACCTCTTCAAGGCTACATAGAGAGAAATTGTATAATAAACATCACCATTTCTAATCGTTCAGTTTGCGCACCAGTTTCATACACTAACCTACAAACTCATCAAAGTCACTTTTTTCATTCTTGAAGTACAAAATCATTTGTAACTTTTGACTGCCTTCTGCTTTGCCGCATCAGCTCATCCTCTGCGTGTGATACTGGTGCTTTCCTTCCCGTGACCCAGCTTCAGTAAATGTTAAATCACCCTCTTGTTGTCTCCCAACGGTATTACACCAGACTGTTAAATAGAGGCCAACTGAGTTAATTGCAAAGTACTCAAATCAGACTTGCTGGCGTACTGAGATGAAACGTAGATAAAATATATTAAAATGTCCGCAAAGGTCAAATTTGGCAATATTTTTGCTGTCTTTAGACCTATATACACTTTTTCTGGGACTTGACATGGATCAAAAGCAAGCTTTTTACGTTTTTTTCTTGATATCGTTTCACAAGTATTTTTCCATTCACTGCCATTGCTTCCTCCCGCTGATGGTCACAAATATGGCAGCTGCGAGGATAAAGTGACGTTACTGAAACAGGTCAATACTGAACCTTAAAATGATAAGAAATGGCTGTGAAATAATATATCAGAGCTATCATACTTGTAGAGACAAGAGCATCTGGAATTGAGCTAAACTGTTTAAGAGCTAAACTGTAAACTTTATGACAGTGTAGGGTTAGGGTTAGTACTTAGTGCCTTACCCTGAGTGGTGCATCAAAAACACAAAGAAAAATTATTAGTTATTGGTGACAGTATTAGTTATTGACTACATTAGAAGGTAAATACTGTAAATTATAAATATGAAGGTATTCTTTTTTGTGGGTTACAATAGCAAGCTGAGAATAACATATGATGAGTCTGCATCCTTCTAATATGCATCACTTATGTTTGCCTGCATCGTTAAGAATAGGCTCTGAAAGGTCCCTGACCTCACTGTTTCAAGGCAAAAAGTACCAAAGACTATTTACACACTGAAAATGTTTTTAACCTAAAAAGTTTTGATTCAAGTAAGAAATATTATTTAACATGTCTGAATCAACCTGAATAATTTAGGTTACACCAACAAAACTAATTTCAAGTGTTATATCAGGTAGATATAGCTCATTAAAGTAAGCTTATCAATTTTTACAGTGCATTAGTGAAAGATTGAATAATGCATGAGGGTTAGTTGTTTGTTAGCCTTGCCACTAGATCCTTACTGTATGGGAGAATGAGAAAAGGCAGGTACTAAAATGCATTTACCTAGTTTTGGACCTTGGAGATGTTAGGCATGCTGTGTAAGCATGCAGTTTAGTTTGTTATTACTCTGGGCCAACAGAGAGAAGGAAGAGAGTGGGAGACAAATTTCCGGTGGGTGAATCAAATTATTGCTGGTATATTATTAACTGAAAATTCTGGTTTGGTCAATTCAGACTCTTTACCCTCTAACAGTATGAATGTGATTTAATCTGGCCACCCAGATTAAGATCAGATTAGTTCAAGTGGAGAGAAATATAAACAAAAACTGTTAATTTGTCTTTCTCTTTCAAGCTTTGTCAATTTAAACAGTTCTTGTGTTTTAGACTTCTGGTGGAAAAACTGAATTGTTCTCTCTGTGTACCACTGTTTAGGGCCCAGTATATAACCTCATAGGTTAGAATATTGAGAATGATGTCATCACTGTTTCACTTTACCAGTAGTGTACTGCATGCTCAAATTATTTCCTCTGACATGATTCAGAGGAGGTCTCAGATTTGCACACAGCAGACAGAGCTTTCCTTCACATGCCAACTGCCAGGAGGCACAATTCACAGAAATTACAATGTACTATTTCTGTATCTGATATTACGTTTAGGTAGCTCTGGATGTTTTTGCTGTGTATACATGGTATAAATTCATGTCAGCACCTGCTTAAATATGAGCATTTTGCTGTGAGGGAAAAGTGCTTCATTATGTAGCCTATTATTTAAAAATACTGTCAACTTAAAACAGCCCATTTTGCTATCTGGTATTTAAGTCTGCTCAAACGTTATAACTAAAGTGTTTCTAGTAGACAGAATGCAGCTGCTTTCAGAAGCTGTTCTGATGATCCAGCGGAAGACATCATGCAGTGCTCTTCAAATCAATATGACAGGCCTGACAGCCTAAAGCATCAGACTTGGAGGCACTTTCAGATTCTCTCAAAAGGTGTTGGTTCTGCCTGCAGCTAATGACTGCTTTAAGCTGAAGGCATTGCATCATAATAATGGGAAAAAACTGCTTTCCCTAACAACTGTAATGGAATCAACTTGATGTATAGCACGGGCACAGTCCTGTAATGCAAGAAGGCAGTGCATTCATATTTCATTGAAGTGTTGCCCAACCACACAGATTATAAGATGTTTAAGAGAATAATTCAGGCAACTGCACCTCCATCTCATTGTTTTGCACTCCAAATATGTTCTTGGGGTAAAATTTTTAATCTGTTAGATCCCAATTCATGCAATATGCATGGCTGTAAATCCCACCCAGATCTGCTCTGACCTTTTCTATCTGCTGAGTATTAGAGTCTGTTGTCAGGGCAAGAGAAGGTGTGTGAGTGAGGAAGCTTGACTGATGTGAGGACATGAGAATAGCCAGAGATCAGGATTGACATCTCTTATGCACTAGTTTGTGTCTGAACTCTGAAATGTCTGTGTTGTAAAGGGTTCTTTACATTCAAACTCATCTAGTTTCAAAACCTCTCTACCTTACATGGCTGCAATGATTTCTGAGGCAGCAGGAAGCAGTTAATGACTAGATTACTGCCAAACTGTTTGCTTAGGGTCAAGAGGGCTCTGTCACAAAAAGGTTACTGAGCAACAGGCCAAAAAGGACACTTTGTTTCCCAACAATGCTTTTTCATTTCTGGGTAGTTCATGCTTGTAAGATGATGAATTGTTGATGTTCCTAAGGCTTCGCTTAGAGATGGACCACCCCATTATGTAAAATCATTGATTTGAGGTGGATTATTTATAACAAACTGTACTTTAGCCAAGATGCGATACTCTCAGTGAAAACATGTATTCACTTGTGTTAAGTGTTTTGAAAAGCGAATGCTACCTACAGTTGTAGGTATGCAACTTTCTGTTTTATGTATGTAACATTCAATTACCATTTATGGAGTTGCAAAAATAGCTGTTTTCAAAGAGCTTCTTGAGTGCTCCTCCTGTCTGCTATTGTTAGAACAAACATGTGGTCCCCCAACTCCAGCCATAAACTTACACCATGGCTTGAGTCAAGTTTCGGGCAGTTGAGCCACTCCAACAAGCACAAGGATGTTTACAGTTTTCAAGAAAATCAACCTATGAATGGCTCTCTTATAGCTGTCTCTGTATATAGCACTTCAGCTTTAAGATTTTAAAAAGGAATTGCATTTTTTTACTTAAAGGTGCAGTATGTAAGATTCAGAAACCCTTGTTATTAATGACACCTGTGGCCATTAAGTGAACTGCAGCCAGCTACCTGTTGCTTGTGCTCGAGCTCGTGCACACACTCCATAGGGACGTGACCGAGCGAGCATCGACCAAAACAGTGACCTAACGTACAAAGAGGCTGAATGCGATTCACCGGCATCATGCTGACAGATGAGGTATCATAATTAAAATTACACAGTTATTGATTGTTTTACTACAGACTTTGAGACTAAACTAAAGCTACTTATCAGCTAACATAGCATACTGATCCACACATACAGCTACATACTACCGAACTATACCAGACAGTTTACTGTTGCACTGCACTGTTATGTTGCACTATTATATGTTTTGTATGTCATATATTGTACTACGATCAAGAAACCAGCATATTTGCTTAAATTTATCCTGTATACCTGACTTTTAGTATAAAGAGAAGATTATTTGAAAAATTATTTGAAAGTTAACGAAGCAAGGTAGCTTGCAATTCGTCAGCGTTAGCAGGCAAGATCAAGTTAGCTAAAATTACACAGATCAATCCTCATGGCACTATATTTCACATGCTTTGCAGTTATGTAAGCTTACCTGTCCAATAAGAAGAACGCCAGTTCAGGGTCGGTTTTGATCCCTAAAACCGAACAAAGGTTCCTCCAGGAATGCTGTTGTTCACTCTATTTTTCGCTCGACCGTGATCACATTCCCACTTAGCCAGACTGTATTCAGTAGATAAATGTTTTTTTTTTGTTGTTTTTTTTTGGCTTACTCTGAGTTTGTGTAGGAGTCGGTGTTGTGCTGGGAGCCGGACGTTTGCTGGATTCCATCTGTAAGATAACGTTACCTGGTGTTGCAGTTTGTTGTCGCTGTTGAATAGCGGAAGAGAAGCTATTACTGTCTGAGGCAAGGCTCTCGGGAGTACGCATAAACGTCACAACCTTTGGATTTTCCCGGCAAAAGCGACCCACTCCCTTCGCATGAAAATCTGTCTGCAGGCTTTAATAGGGAACCTAGGAAGTCCGGGAAGGGCTCATTTTTTAAGTTGCGTTACAAGCCGTTCACACATTGGCAAAAAAAAAAAGTTTTTTTACATGAAAACTGTTACATATTGCACCTTTAAAGGCACAGTAAACCAAATCATTTTCTGCTGAGAACTTAAATGAATGCTTCTCTGTGATAAGCCCCAAAATGTGAAATGTAATTTCCGTCAGGACCACTTCTGTCAATTCTTGACTTGAGTTCTTGAATGAATACTTTAATCACTTATAGACAATAAAAGCAATCTGTTGGTGTTGGCTGTATGGTTCAGTTCTGGGCAAACTCTCCGCCATGCAGCCATGCATGGACAGAGCAGGGAGTGCAACGAATAAAAAAAACCTCAGGGGTAACAGAACAGATCCAGCAGAAATATTACAACATTGTTTCATTTTTAAAAATTCTGACAATGCAATATGGTACAATACTTCATTACATAATAGATTAAATGGATGCTTAAATAACTTAAAATACTGTATATCAAGTTGCTAAATCAAGAACAAGGCACAATAACACACTGAAGATAGAAATTTCAAACTGGCAAACAATTGTAGTCTTAGAGTGCAGAACGCAAGACTGCCATACAAGAAGTGGAGCTGGGGATGGAGGAGGGTGTTAAGTGCAGCTTGCATCCCTGCAATGGAAAGGCAGATAAGGCAATGATTAAATGGAGGACTTGGAGGTCTGAATTTTATTGGTAGACATCATGATCAGCTGAGTATCAGCTGATTGCGAGCTTGACTCACATGACCTGCCTGAACTGACGCTATGCTTGATTTATTGTAAATAGTAAAAAATAGGAAATAGCCACAGATTTCCTCACTAACCACTGGGGTTGCCAAGATGATTCTGATTGCCACTGACTGTTTTCTGGTTCTGGGCCCGTATTCACAAAAAATCTTAAGGCTAAATGTAGCTCCTAATTTGGAAATGTAAGAGCAACTCTGAAAAATTAGAGGCCTGTCACTCCTAATTTTAGGACTCCTACATTTTTAATCTAAGAGTAATTCATGGAGCATTTTAACACTAACAGTAGCTTCTAAATCCACGACAATTTAGAAGTCATCATGAGGACTGCTAAATCCCTAAGAGTTAATCGCAAACAAACCAAAGCATAGCTGAGTCATCTATCCACATCATAGAGTCTATATATTTTAATATTATGTTATAATATTGACTTTGACTTTTAAAAAAAGGAATTGCCTTAATTGCAAGGTGTTTTCATTATTTTAATGTTAGTAAGGATGCAATTACCTTTTCCATGAAGCGAAACAACCCAATTACACCGTAGATAAAGGTTTTGAGAACTCCCTGGCCACAGTAGAAATGCAACTGTGTACGGATGGATGAACTGGAAATTTCTCACTCATACGTCAGCAGCATCATACATCAAATATGAATTTTACTCCATGTTCACCCGCTCTCTTCCCGCAGTGATTTTCTTCCCGACTGCTCCTGTTCCCGCAACCCCACATTTGTTTTCCACATAGGGCAAAAGCCATACAAATAGACAACAAGTGTACACAAATAAAGTTTTATTTTTCTGTTATTGCTATTATCAGATGACGCGTGTCTTGATGCCCATCTGACTTGCCTGTGGTTGGTTTCTTAACACTTACATTGACCATTTTCCAGTCCAAGTTTCACACCCTTTGATGACACAGTGTGTCCATGCTTTGCTCTGCCATTCTTGTAAAGCACAGTTGACTCTAAATATAATTAGATACATGTGTTGTGTGCACATTTTTATGTAGAATTTTCTGTTTATTGTCATCAAAAATTAATTAATTGTAAAATAAAATAATAATTATTGTTTTGTTTAAAAAAAAAAAATTAATGAATTAATAGCCAATTTTTTTTTTTTGCATTCATGAATTAATAGCCTAATATAAAAGTAGATATCCACATCTGATTTTTTTAGGCTCTTCTCTGACCGCCCGCTCCTGCACACAACTCACGGACGTACCGTCCGCTACCGCCTTCAACTCAGAAATGTAATCCCGTGCCACAAGAAATCTGATCGGGTCCTGTGGTTCCTGTGGGAGTTCCACAGGAATGCAGACCTCAAGGCTACAGGAATGGTGTGTTCACACTTGTAGTTCGGTTCTCTTGGTTCTCTTGGTCCGGACCAGAAAAGAAAATAATACATTTAGTCCTGATTCGCTTAGCGTTCACACTGGCATTTTTAACACCAAACCTAAAGATATGAAACAAAAGGCATCAGGAAAAATTCACAACCTTATTGGACAGCTTTTATGACATATTTTTGCGACGGAACTTGCCGAACATCCAAAACAATGCTGGCTGCTAGGCTAAATGCGCTCGTTGGATTTATATATGTATATATGGTGGTATTTTTACCAGCTGAGAACAAACGAAGAGCTAATAAAATGTGTAAAGGAGTCAAAACTGCGCTGCACACGCAAACGAAGATATGCTGCAAGGACAGCTGACGGCAGTTCCGACGCCTGTACCAAACTGTAATGGGCAACATAGCTCCTATGATGAGAAGAACCAGGTATGCTTGAGGTCAGTATTAGGCAAATTACTTCCTGTTTTTGGTCTGTTTAGATGTCTTTGGTCCATGTTGCGTTCATATATCAATCGGACTGCACCAGAGTTTGTTTGGAAGCGGACCGAGACCCACTATTCAGGCGGTCTCGGTCCGCTTGTTTGGTGCGCACCAAGGTTCGGATGGCAGTGTTCACGCTTGTTCAAATGAACCGCACTAACAGAGCAATCACACCAGAGTTCGTTTTAATCAAACCAAACCTGCCAAGTGTCAACACACCCTAACTCAGATAACCACTCTGTACAATTGTAGTGAACAGAATAGCATCTCAGAATGCAGAACAAGTCGAACCTTGAGGTGGATGGGCTACAAAAGCAGAAGACCACGTCAGGCACTTTATTAAGACAATAGTGTACCTAATAAAGTGCTTGGTGAATATATATTATATTATATTATATTATATTATATTATATTAAAAGTCAAAGTATACTTTATTGTCCCCAGAGGGATATTTGGTGTGGACTCTATCCTGCTTCATTACACTGAACATTAATGTTTACACACATTATATTATATTATATTATATTATATTATATTATATTATAGGCTATACATTGAGATGTTTATCTAAAATGAATTTGTTGACAAATAGCAGTTCCCTCTCTGGCAATCCAGGGTCAACATGTGCAGTTGTTGGCTGTCATAAAGCCAATCAATGATATCAACATAACTAATCTGGGTTCATAGCTTCAGATCATTCACTCCTTAAACTTTATTGAGTTAGGCACTGTCAAAAATGGTCATCTCAACTCTCTAAAGTATCAGCACTATGGAGGCACACACTTTTTTTGGACAATGTTTACAAATGTAATACACTAAACATCAGATTATCCACAAAGAACATATGAATAAAAACACTGGAGGCGTCAGTTATGAATCGTGGAACACTTTTGCGTTCAGGAAAAAGGTGGATAGAAGGAACATAAAGAGGTAGTACGCAGCTAATAGTTTAATGTTGCTAATCCAGTTACAAACAGTTTTTGCAATAGAACAGTGTACATGCAATGTTGCTGAGTTGTGCAGTGGTACAGCGGAAGAGCAATATATGTGCTTGGTGGGTTACAGTGTATTTGGGAACTCAAGGAAGAGAAGGCTGCTTGAGAATGGCTGAAGCAGCAGACTGAATTAGTCATGGAGGGGAAGTGGAGAGAGTAATGGGTGAGAATCATTCACATGAAGGTTAAAGCTGTTCTTAGTCTGTAAATCCTTGATCTCATCCTCTGGTGTTTTCCAAACAGCAAGACTATGAAGAGACTGTGTTGGGGGTGAGTGGGTTTTTGATGGTGTGTTCTGTCTGATAAATCTCTTGCAGTGAAAAAGGCTGCCAGGGTAATAGCCTGGACTATCTTGACTGTCACCATTCGCTGGATCATCTTGCTACATCATCTAATGTGATGTAGATTTTGAATATCTTCTTGATCAGGGTTTCTCAAACTTTTTTGAACCAATTACCCATTGCATAACCCTGAACTATTGGCAGACTGGGTTTAATTTCCCAGTTAGGTGAAGAACTACATTACCCACAATACTGAAGCGAGATCCACCAATCAGAGTCAATGTTACCACGGAAACAGGGATTATGGCAAGAGTGACCACCCACTCGCATAAGCATTGTCATAATCGAATCACACTTTATCAAATTAACAGTTGTGAGAGAACGTTTATATATATTTGGAAATTTTGTAATAAACCTCTATAGTGTCATATTTTACACTTAAAATGAAAAGTTTTATGTTGAGGAAAAAAGGGTGTGGTTCACACTGATATGAACACAATGAAATTTAAAAGTGCTCACCCTCTCTACCTCAACATTACCAATGTGTAGTGTCTCTTCCTCCTCTGGTCCACATTCATCGCTTTTATTTTGCCTGTCTTCAGTGAAAGGTTGTTGCTCCTGCACCAAATTACTAGGTCAGCCATCTCCGTCCTACAGGCTGATTCATCATTCCAGTTATTGTGGTATCGTCAGCAAACTTGATAATTAAATTGATGTGGGTACATTTTTAGTGTTTTATTGCTTGGACCTTTATTTGTGTTTTCAACATTATTGTAATCTAGACTGCAAATTGTAATCTGATATAGGCAATCATCCTACAATTCCAGCACCTTTCCCAAATGATTTGTGGACGCATTCTGTAAAGGTAACAGGTTTGTTACTCTTGGCCTTATACTAGTTTTTACCTCAGATTTTACTTAAATGTGATACCAAACACTGGAGTGAATAAACAGCAATGACAAGCACATGGCTAATGGGGAATTAAGCTGTTTGGCCACGGCACACTTAATAAAACCCTCTTTGAATGCAGAGACAATGACATAGAGGAAAAGAGACGCTTAACATTTGAAAGAGGGCACATCAGAAATAGATGGCATCCTCAAATAGCTGATTAATGATTAGAGAATATATTTTTGAGCATATGAAAGGTGCAAAGTTTGTGCCATTTGTGTTACTAGGCAACTGAAACAACTTAACGTTTGCTGTGAAGATAATGATATGAGATTGAAAAACAATTGGATGAGCTGTCATGGGTGGTAGACTATCAATAAAAGCGATGGAACAGACATAGTTTAGATTTTGCCTGTCTAATGGTGCTGTATTGTATAGCCTGTGTAGGGTGTTCTGTCTGAAGGGTCCAAATGTCAAAATAATGACTGTGAAATTTAATTTCCAGTTTCCAAAGGCAGCTAGGAGACTGTGATGTATGCTGATTCAGTAGGGGACAGCGTAAATATGCCAAATAAATAATATTCTTTATCATTTGGAATGCTGAGTGTGATAAGGAGAAAATTATAAACCTTTGTACTGTATGCATATACTGTTAAGTCAAACTAATTGTTTCATTTTGTAAAAAAAATAAATAAATACAAAAATGCATCAGAGGCTGTAATGCCAGTTATTTAAATAAATATAAGACTGCATGGACTGTAGCACAATTATGATTTGATTCAAAACGTTGAAAATGATTTCGGTGGATTGATTTTTAGTTTACTGAAACTGATTTCATGTTCAAGTTTAATGACCGTAGCTTTTGCCACTTTGTTTCATTGTTTAAAGGAATTGTTCACCCCAAAATAATAATTGCCTCATTATTTTCTCACCCCCGTTTCAAACTCGAGACACCTTTCGAGATAAAATGACTTTCTTTCTTCTGCAGAACACAAACAAAGATATTTTGATGGAGATATGATGTGAATGTATCCATACAATGCAAGTCAATAGGGTCCAACAACTCCAAAAATGACATTTAGGGCATTTAGCAGCATAAAGGTAATCCATACAAATAATGTGATTTAATCCATGTCTTCTGAAGTGGTACGATCGGTTTTGGGTAAGAACAGACCAAAGTATAACAACTACCCCAGGCCTAAGCCAGCCATTTCTCCAGTTCAGCCCCTTACCCTCCTCCCCAACTAAATAAAACTATCAAACAAATCTCACCTCTGCTCTTGGGTCCTCCTTACAGATACCCTAACACCTAGGCATGATCATGATTTGAAGCTCCGGTGCTCCAGTGCTCCAGTTCCATTTTGGTTTGTTTTCACTCAAAACCGATCGTATCGCTTCTGGGCTGTAACATTAAAGAGTTTTAATTATTTGTGAAATGCTGTAACAGACTCTAAGACTGAAGTTGTTTAAGGTCTATTTTAAAGTCTAATTTGCTTTCATGATGTCAGTGACGTTTAAAGGGTTTATAATGTATAGCATTAATACACTGTTTGTATTCCAGCATTTGTTTTTTTTAGAGATGAATAGTACTTGCAGCTGTTGGAAAAATGCTTCAGTAAAGGAAATTTGTGGTCTATTTTCGTGAGTGGCCTTAGGTTTTTTCTTTTTTTTAATTAGCTACTTTACTCAGCTGTCTAATGGGAATGAGTTGAGTAATAGAGATTGAATAGAACATCCGATTTTTAACCACTGCAGACTGCTTTGGGGCTGCTTTCATTTTGCAACATCGGTTAATCTCTTAGCAATAAGCAGCATCTAGTGTCTCACATTAAGTTAAGCAGCCACAGTCTGTGCTTTCAGTCCTCATTACATCAAGGTGAGTGCCTGCATGAATCAAGCTCTATTCATTAACACCAAGCTAATCAATTAAATTAGACAGGCTTTGGGTTGTTCAATAAGCACTCTGCACTTCCTTTCACATCCTTTCTCCCTCTGTGCTGCAGAAATCTGCTGTCTTTGAACCTCAGTGGAAAGTGGAATTCAGGGAAGTAGATTCAGTACTCAGTTTCAGGCCTTAATTATTTATCTCACTTTATGTAAGTACTACAGAAGTGTTTTATTTTTTTGTTGCTGTAGCGCACTTTAAGTCTAAACTATAGGGGTTGACCAAGATAGGTTTTTAATGGCCGAAGTCGATATCTACAGTGAAGGGTGGATGATTGCCGATATATTAGAAATAATTCTATTAAATTATGGGAAATGAACACTTATTGCTCATAATATTTGGCTACTCAGGATTCACTAAAACATTTGAAAACAGTAAATTTACATTTACTATTAGAATGTTAAAATGTTTACATGTTGACAAGACTGCCATTTTGTAAATGACACAAGTGGGAACTACCACTGTTAGTCATCCAACAGGGCATGGTGTTTTTCCAATGCCAAAAATGTCCTAAATTTGTGGCTGACCATATTAAAGGCTGATGCCGATACTGATATCTAGAGAACTTGATTGCCTAATGGCGATATAATGCTGAAATACACTCACTGAGCACTTTATTAGGAACACTATGGCGCTAATAAAGTGCCCGATGTGGCACTTTTTTTATTCTTCTGTTGTAGCCCATCCGCCTTAAAGTTTGAGATGTTGTGCATTCTGAGATGCTATTCTGCTTATTACAATTGTACAGAGTGATTATGAGTTACTGTAGCCTTTCTGTCAGCTTGAACCAATCTGCCCATTCTCCGTTGACCTCTCTCATCAACAAGGCGTTTCAGTCCGCAGAACTGCCGCTCACTTGATGTTTTTTGTTTTTGGCACCATTCTGAGTAAACTTTAGAGACTGTTGTGCGTGAAAATCCCAGGAGATCAGCAGTTACAGAAATACTCAAACCAGCCCGTCTGGCACCAGCAATCATGCCACGGTCCAAATCACTGAGATCACATTTTTTCCCCGTTCTGATGGTTGATGTGAAAATTAACTGAAGCTCCTGATCTGTATCTGCAAAATTTTATGCATTGCACTGCTACCACATGATTGGCTGATTAGATAACCACATGAATAAATAGGTGTACAGGTGTTCCTAATAAATTTCTAAGTGAGTGTGTATTAAAAGCAATTTAATGATATCAGAAAAAAAATATTAAATTGAAATTAAAATTGAATTTAAACTGACAGTTATTTTACACAGTACTTTCTTAAAATTCCCTAAAAATATATGAAAACAGAATATGTGCACAATCCATTGACAAGGCTGTATTTTGAAACTGACACTAGGCAGAATGACTAATTCTGCTAATTGATGATACGGTATGTGTTGTTATTCCTGCCTGTAAAAATAGAGTTCTTGTCACAGACTCCTGTTCAAAGTTCATTGACTGTAAACATTCACAAGCCATCTCATTACAAGGTCATCTCCACCTCTTTTTGTGATTGCTTCTAAAAATAACCCAATACACATGACTACTGTTTGATTATTGGAATTTTTATGTGATCAGCCTTTACCTTTGTTAAGTTTTCCTCAGCTATCTTGCCATTCCTCATTATAATAAAAATAAAAAAACAATAATTACAATCTTTAAAATGCATTTTGATAGTATATTTAAATAAGGCATGGACAGTTTCATCTGTATGTTTGTGTGTGCAGCTGTGTAGGAGGATGTGGGTTTAAACAGGTCACACCGAAATGTTTATACATTTTCCTTTTGCTGTCTTATTTCGTTTAGCTTGTAAAAAGGTAAACTGATCTCTGTTTTATATATCTAATTATCTATAGTCAGCGGTATGAAACAGAACAACATGCTATTGTTAAATTTGAATATTTTTTTTTGTATCATTTGAATAGCAGGCACAAACAGTTCTGTGAATGTTCTTCCGCTGATGCATTGTCCTTTCTTCAGTCTCTCTTGACAGTTCACTGAAGTGCCTGCTCTCCACCGCTGCCATGTCCTCCACACCTCCACCTCTCATGAAGAAGCACAGTCAGACCGATCTTGTGAGTCGCCTTAAGTCCCGCAAGGTCCTGGGTGTCGGCGGAGAGGATGATGACGGGGAGGTGCATAGGTCGAAGGTAACATCCACATGACAACACTGGTCTTTTTCATCATTGGCCATTTATTTAAGAAAGCTTTTTATTCCCCCGGTTTTCTTCGTATCTGGAAAGCTGAATGCCAGATAATAAATTGAGAAGCTTCTGTTGAATAAAAGGACAAAATACCCCCCCCCCCCCCCCCCCTTTCACCCACATGGCTGTTGGCTCACATTTCAATATGTAGCCTGTTGGCTCACGTTAAAAGCACATTGCTGATATACTAGGTTATAGTCTGCTTTAGTTTTAGCACCCGATATAACCTGTAACAAGTAAAGATGCTTTTTGCCCCTGCACTAAGAAAAAGCATCAGAGTATCGATCCACATAGACCTACTAAATTCTAGGGGTGTAATGGTTCAAATTTTTCACAGTACAGTTTGTATCACGGTTTTAGGGTCACGGTTTAAGTACGGTTCGGTATTTGTCATGTTCAAGGGGAAAAAATATTACTGCCAAATTCAAAGCAAAAATAAGAGATTTGCCCTCACTACAAATCACCATGGTTTTGCTTCAGTAACCATAGTTTAAACATAGTTTAAACTCTGTATTTGTATTAAAATCACAGTAACCACCAAATTAACATGGTTACTGTCATGGTTACAATACTATAGTAAAATCAAGGTTACTATATGGAAACTACAGTATTACTGTTGTAAAACAATGGTTAATTATATTTTGATTTTGATTTTCTGCCAAGAAAACAATGGTGACAGCAGTCATTGTTACTTCAGTCATGGCTACTACAATATTACTGTAGTAAAACCATGGTTACTATATGGCTACTACAGTATTACTACATAAAAGCATGGTTAATTCTATCAAAACTATGACTTCTGCCAAGAAAGCCATGGTGACAACAGTCCTTGTTATTACAGTCATGGTTACTACAATATTACTATAGTAAAACCATGGTTACTATATGGCTACTACAGTATTACTACATAAAACCATGGTTAATTCTACCAAAACTATGACTTCTGCCAAGAAAGCCATGGTGACAACAGTTCTTGTTATTACAGTCATGGTTACTACAATATTACTATAGTAAAACCATGGTTACTATATGGCTACTACAGTATTACTACATAAACCATGGTTAATTCTATCAAAACCATGATTTCTGCTAAGAAAACCATGGTGACAACAGTCCTTGTTATTACAGTCATGGTTACTACAATATTACTATAGTAAAACCATGGTTAATTTTCATTAGGATCCTTCACAAAAAAAAAAAAAAAAGCTTTCTCTAATTACTAACTCAACATTTGAACTTAATACCTGCATTATTACGCTACATGCATCAACATACTGTAAAGTGCATTTCAAACTCAACTCAATGCATACTCAGCGTTCAGAATCTGTACATCACTATAGAAGACATAAACTTTAAAATAACAAGAATGGATGTCGTAACACGACTGGAGTATTTTAATCATACGCGGAAATCCCACATCTTCATCAGTGGAGTAAGGGCAACATAACTTTGGCTATGAACACCCCAAGTGCTTTTAGTTCTTGTTTCATGTCTGTCCAAACTTGCACCGAGAGCCTGCTTAAAGACGGATGGGAGTGTGTCTTTGTGCAGTTTCGGTCTCACCTGCGGCTCTGTGCTCACCACGTGCTATGTAACCTCGGGTGATGTCAGCGTAAATAGCTAATCAAATATCTGCGTATTACCATTATACAGAACTCACGTCGAGCAATGTCTGCAAACAGTGCCTGTTAAACTTTTTTTGACCAACACTGTTGTAAATGACTGCATCAAGAAAAAGTTCCCAGACAGGAGACTTGAAATGAAATGCAGGGGCTTCTCTCTTGTGACTTGTGTTCTCCGCTTGCTATTTTGCCAACTGACGCATGCAGAACTGTGATGTAATCAACTGATTTAACATACTAACAGTTAATAGGACAGCTTCTCTCTGTAGAAATTTGACCCATGTGAAACACAGGTGGAGTGTGTCCATCTACAGAGCCATACAGGTGCATTGGCGGAGGTTACAACTGCGCATGTCTATTTGGCACTTTATTTTCTTCAAACTTCAAACTGTATGATCCAGATGCCTTATTAAGCTAGAGATGAACCGCGGACCAGATGCTTACTGAACCGTGGTTGGCGAACCATTCGGTTTGGTTTTTTACAGAGAACTGTTACACCCCTACTAAATCCACAGTGCAGCATTGTCTCTGCTATATAGTCAGAACATGCTTGTAGAGAGTGGAACATTGACTGTGCACTAACACTTTACAATAAGGTTGTATTTGTTAACATTAGTTAACTACATTTGAACTAACATGAACTAACAATGCTTGTACAGCATTTAATAATTTTGGTTATTGTTAGCTTCTACATATGCTAATAAATTTATACATGAAAAGTGTTAACATTAGTTAATGCATTATGAACAAACATGACCTAACTGTGAACGCTTGTATATTCATAAATTAACAAAGATTAGTAGATGCTGTAAAAATCTTTGTTCATTGTTAGTTCATGATACCTAATATAAAGTGTTACTGACGGTGTTAAAATCTAACATACCAAAGCAAACTTTCCATTTGAGTTTGTCTGTTCAGGTACTAGAACAAAAGAATCAAATCAATTATGTCACATGCATTTGTGCTTGTGAATTGAGTGAATGAGTGAATGTCACACAAATCACATTTCAGTGGATTTCACTTACTGTACATTTACGGAGGGAAATAGCCAATCAATACACATTTTAATTGTGCTAATTATGATTTAAATGGTTTAAATGATTATTAATTATTTCTAATCTTATTTTATCTCGGAGATTAGTTCTACTACAGACTCAATCTCTCTATTAATTCATATTAAAAGGTAAAGTAAAAATATCAGAGCAAGTGTAAGACTGAAATCTCAGTTCAAAGACAGCTTGGAATTTCTGTCTCGTTAATATTAATCAGGAACCTTGACTGGATGGTCTTGGAAGATTACCTAGTAAGGTCAGTGCATGCTAAATAATATTTATGGCTCAGTATTCGTCATATAGTGACATCAAATATTCAGCCCCTCCTCTCTAAATCTAATTTTGGTGCAGATGTGGGGATGGATGGCAAACTTAGTGGGTCTTTACACTTTGTCACTTCATGCATTTTTACTGGTCGGATAGCTATTCGATCATGAAAAGACCAAGTGTAAATGCCCTCCAAGACAGATACAAGACGGATATAGATCCGATCACTCAAACCACCTCCGGAGGTGATTTGAGACACATTCCAGATGAAACTTGGTCAAGTGTAAATGCATCTGGCTGTTCAAGCTGCATATATACATTTTACTCTGCCCAAACAGTACTACATCAGCATGGGGGAAAATGTGAAACATAACAGCTGCTTGTAACTGCATAGGGCTCACGTCGTGCAATAAATAATAACAAATCAAGAAACGGATGCACATTGTAGGAAAGATAGAACTTTTTTCATTTATTTAATGGAGATTGCTGACAAAACTGAAACTAAACACTGACAATGAGCGCAGCTGACGTGCATGGATATATCTTTCCTAGGACAAGCCCAGAGGGGAAAAATACACAGTTCGCACAGACACACACGTACACTGGGCAAAGTCACTTGGTATCAAATAATAAATCACATCATTGAAATTCGCTTCCCTGCATTAGCATAATCACTGGAATGAATTCTGTTTTATTTGCATAAAGTACGGGAATTGAAGATCAGGTTTATATCCGTTTGGCGGAAACACATTTATTGTGGCCAAGTGTAAATGAAATATACTTATTCAATCGGATAGCAATCTGTTTAGTAAAATTGCATAAAGTGAACAAGTGTAAATAAACCCATAGACAAAAATCATAAAAATCATTGTGCATTAGGAACACATCTGCTACAGGAGATATGGCTGAATAGGCACAGTGTGGCAGTGAGGCTCGGTTTAAGGACACTAATCAGCCCCTCATACTCATTCTGTATCCAGCCTACAGTCATATACCACCACAATTAATGAACCCACAACAAGAGCTTAACTACCCATCTCACACTCACAGCTGTAAAAACCATGCTCAGTGCACTCCACACCACTGCACTCATGGTGCTTTGAGGTAGTCCACATGAAACATGGGTGACAGTCAGACATGACCGCCCTCTCCGCCCCGGCGCTGTTTTTTAAGTACTCTGTTTGATTTCTCCATTAGCTCTTCACTTAAACAAGCTATTAGACCGGTTACTGATTGTGTGGTCAGAAGCATCTACCATTACAGGTCTTATGAGAAAACAGTTTACTCCCTATTCCCAGCAGATTTTGAGACGTGTCAAAACACAACACAACCCCAACACAACCAGAGTGAGGTGTCGATTGAGTGGAGGTCTCCCACAGCACTTGACATGCTTTTCTTTCTTAGCGCAATATGCTCTCTGAACACTATATCTCAGCAATCACTCTTGTCTCCTGAAGCAATCAATGACCCCTACTTTCTAACTACTGCTGTTTACTGAGTAAACAAAGCATAATTTCTTCATCGAGGTCTCCACGAGAGCCAAGTATTTGGCACACAGATTTGGCAATATAATTACAATGAATGTTTTTGGCCTACTTATTAAAATAAGATAAACTGATAGAATAAGAAAGAACAAAGCATATTTACAAAACAGAAAAAAGCTGATGTCAGCTTGACTGTGACATCAGTTTTTATGTAAACCATTACTATTTGTGTTCCTGTGAGGCTAAACAGTCACCCTCCTATCCCATAAAAACACACACTGTGTACTAGGGCACACTGAAACACACTTGTTGTGCCCACAACAAGTGCCTCAGAGAAAAAATCTGTCACCAGATTACAACAGTAAAGGTTACCAGAGTACAGCAGGTACATGCCGTGAAGAACTATTTTGCTCTCAGGTGAGCACTGATCAGGGCAAGATTGTCCAGGCTACAGTAGTTACTTCTCAGTGTAGACTTTCCCTCACCTTTTATTCCCTTGAACTCCTCTGCTTCCCTCATAATATAACCTTTACGTACTGTAGTATTTCAGCACTATGGCTCCCCATCAGAAAAGGATTGGGTTTTCATCAACACTAAATTACCCTCTGTGCAGAGGCTTTTAGTGGAGCATAATGAAGAGGGAGATGTACAGATCCCGCTCTCTTAGGTTGGGAGAAGGAGAGAGAGTGCATGTTTAATGGCCATTAGGATGTGCTGATTTTTTTTTAACTCTGGAAGTCACATATATCATTTTGAGATGGAAATGGAATAGAGGGAGGTAATTTCAGTGTGCTGATATCTTATAGAGCACATTTATTATAAATTTCTTATACCACGGGGCATTTGAATGCTTTATTCTGATTGGTTGACAGACATTCTAAGGTGTGCAATTATTTTTTAGTAAACGCACGGCTGTGAATGAGTTCTAGGTCTTGACCGCATAGCAGTTGAATATCTCTTCACAAAATTATTTACGTTATTTCAAAGAGCCGTACGGGCTACAACAACAAAATAAACAAATAAAATAAAGACATTGGCTAAGTAAATCGGATAAGAATGACAATGTCTATAATATTCTACATTTATTTTAATATCTGTGAAAGCACCCTCGTGCTCTCTCTCTCTCTCTCTCTCTCTCTCTCTCTCTCTCTCTTTCGCTCTCACCAACCAAACCCCTCCCCCCACACACACACAAACACACTGTCAGGCCCTCATCGGTCTCTGCTCCCTCTCTTCCCCGCTCCAACTCTCCCGATTACTCATTACGCTCACCTGATCTCCATTAGTCATGTCATCAAGAACATCATTGTCTAGTCTCGTTTGGACTCCTCATGTGTTTGCCATACCTCCTTGTGAAATTTCTAGAAGATAATCTCCTGTATTTGAGTTACATTTGTAGTTTGTTTGGCTTCGCCTTTGTTTTTACATTCAGTTCGGTTTTACGTGTATACCATGTTTTCTTTGTGTTTGTTAATAAATCTGCATTTGGGTTCACCACTTCTGTCGTTCTTTTCCTCTGAGCGTAACAGACACACCCACACACACACACACACATACATACGCACACACATAGGCATTTGTGGGCAACACACAGCGCCTTGATGTCAGTGCACACTCGTTCTCTTCCTCTGAGCGTAACAGAAGACTAGACCATCTACAGAATGAACCCAGCAGAAGCAGTGTCTTGCATCAAGCGATTATCCGAACTTGAGCTTCAGCTGCAGTGACACGAAGGGATGCTCGATGAAATCCTGGATCCTCCTGGATAAACTAGTGAATACTTAGCCCATCACCTTATCTTCCACTGCTCCAGACTTCTCAGATGCCACAGCACTCGCAACGGCTCCGCTGCTGCATCCTCCTCCTCCTCCACCAACATTAATCAGTCCAGTGGCATCACCCGCAAATTACTCTGGCTCTGCAGAGTGCAGCAGTTTTCTCCTCCAGTGTTCCTTGGTTTTCGAGACACAACCCCAATGATTCCCCAATGATCATTCAAAGATTGCTTTTATCATCTCCTACCTCACTGGAAAAGCTCTTCAATGGGGAGACGTGATGTGGAAACAGGGAGGCTCCATCATGCAATCCATTGGGGCTTTCACAGCGCACTTCCGGGAGGTTTTCGAACCATCTGCTGGGGATTTCCATGGCAGTGAGCAACTTAACCATTTTAATCAGGGAAATTTGTTGGTCTCGGAATATTCTCTACACTTCCTCATGCTAGTCTCAGCCAGCCATTGGAATGAACTGGCACTGATCATCTGCTATCGACAGGGTATGAATAAATCTCTTTAGATACATCTCGCTGGGTTTGATGACTCACATAGTTTAGAGGCCCTCAATCAATATTCCATCCACGTAGAACGATGCCACAGACAGTGCACAACTGGGGTCGGCTACACACCTCCACCAATCTCTCTTTCTCGACTGGAGGAGGAGGAACTCATGCACGTGATTTCTGCCCGTCTAACCTTGGCTGTACGAAGAAGGAAGATCACAATCAATCTATGCCTCTATTGTGGGGCTGCTGATCACCATGTTGCTAACTGCCCCATCCATCCTCCCAGGTTGCTGGTGAGTTCCATCTGTTGCAAACCTGTATTCAGTAGACCCTTCTACATTGACGTCTTGATAAAGGCTGCTACCATTTCCCTCACTGTTCATGCTCTTCTTGACTCTGGCTCGGCAAGCAATTTCATCTCGCCCTCACTCCTCAACCGGCTCAAACTCCGGATCAAGCTGGTTGAGAGAATCCTACCCATCTGCTCAATAGAATAAACCTAACGGCTCGGGTTATATCACCCACCAAACAGAACCCCTCTCCATCAAGATCGGTGCTCTCCACACAGAGTCCTTGCCATTGCTCATTCTCCCAGACTCCAAGTCAGACATCATCCTTGGTCTCCCCTGGCTCATCTACCATAATCCAGTCATATTCTGGTCCACTAATGAGGTAGCTGCCTGGCTGTTTCTCGCGGTGCCTTTCAGTGCCTGTCTGTCATTTCCATCCTGAACCTCTCCTGTGTTGCACCACCACCATTGAAAGCCCTCATTCGCTATCTGAGACTTCCATCGCTGGCGATTATCTGGACTTCGCTGAGGTGTTCAGCCCATAGAAAGCCTCCCAACTTCCTCTGCATCATCCCTGGTATTGCACCATTGACCTCCCTGTTGCCCCTCTCCCTAGAGCTAAAGTCTACCCTCTGTCAATTCCTGAACAACAAGCTATGGAAAAGTACATAGAAGAAGCCCTTAGACAGAATTACATCCATCCATCCACGTCACCAGACGCATCCAGCTTCTTCTTCATAGCAAAAAAGGATTGAGGTCTCCGACCTTGCATCGACTACCGTGCACTCAACAATATCAGCGTGAAGTTCCGGTACCCATTACCTTTAGTCCCTGCGGCCCTGGAACTACTGAGAGGGGCCCACATCTTGATCTTCACAGTGCATATAACTTGATCCGCATCATTCGTCACTTCCAGCGGCCACTACGAATATCAGGTCATGCCATATGGACTGCTCAGTGTCCCCTCAATCTTCCAGTCCTACATAAACGAGATCTTCCACGATGTTCTCCATTGGTTCGTCCTGGTGTACATCGATAATATACTCATCTACTCCCCCTCTCTAGAGGAACATGTCCATCACGTAAGACTGGTCCTACAACGCCTCCAAGATCATTGTCTGTATCTAAAAGCTGAGAAGTGACTCTTTCACCAACCATCCATCCAGTTTTTAGGATACATCATACATCCACAGGGAGTTCAGATGGACCCATCCAAGGTACAGGCTGTGACTACCTGGACCCCACCAACAACCTTGAAAGAACTGCAGAAGTTCCTCAGTTTCGCAAACTTCTACCGACGATTCATTTGGAACTTCAGCACGGTAGTCGCTCCACTCACCAGCCACCTCAAGGGTAAACCAAGGACCCTTGCTTGGTCCCCACAAGCTTCTGAGGCCTTCCAGCAGTTAAAAACTTACTTCACGTCAGCACCTATCCTCAGGCATCCAAATCCCGACCTTCCCTTCATAGTAGACGATGTGTCCACCACAGTAGTGGGGGCCATACTTTCTTAGCATCAGGGTGACCCCTCCACGTTACATTCCTGTGCCTTCTATTCAAAGAAATAGACGAAGAATAGAATCTCCAGCGGAGAATAATTACAATGTTGGCAATAGAGAATTGTTAGCCATCAAACTAGCACTTGAAGAGTGGCGCCACTGGCTGGAATGTACTTCTTATCACTTCACCGTCATCACAGACCACCATAATTTGGAAAATCTACAATCTGCTAAATGTTTCATTTCCCGACAGGCAAGATTCTTCATCCATTTTAATTTTTCTGTTACCTATCGTCCAGGTTCAAAAAATATTAAAGCCAATGCCCTCTCACAACTACACTCACCTGACCAGCTCACTCCCGTACCAGAACCTGTACTCCCTCCCTCTATTTTTTTAATTTTTTTTTTTATGGATTTTTCCCCTTTTTCTTTTTTGGGAATGCCCCAAATGCCCCTTTTGTCAGGGTGGCGGAGGACGAATCCCAGTTGCCTCCGCATCTGAGACCGTCAACCCACGCATCTTATCACGTGGCTTGTTGAGTGCGCTGCCATGGAGACATAGTGTGTGCGGAGGCTTCACGCCATCCACCGCGGCAACCATGCTCAACTCACCACGCACCACACCGAGAACGAACCATATTATAGCAACCACGAGGAGGTTACCCCATGTGACTCTACCCTCCCTAGCAACCGGGCCAATTTGGTTGCTTAGGAGACCTGGCTGGAGTCACTCAGCGCGCCCTGGGATTCGAACTAGCGAACTCCAGGGGTGGTAGCCAGCGTATTTTACCACTGAGCTACCCAGGCCCCCATTCCCTCCCATTTATTATCATCAGCCCTATCCAGTGGGATCTAGAACAACGCATCGTCAAAGCAGCCTCTTCTGAACCTACTCCAGCAGCTTGTACACCTGACTGTATCTATGTCCCATCGCCTTTTCGCACACCTCTGCTAGAATGGGTCCGCTCTTCTCCGGGGTCTGGACATCCAGGAATTACAAGAACCCTTGCCCTGAACAATTTTGAGATGTTGTATGTAAACAATGACAATTGTGTTGTAGTTGTGTTTAACTTTTGCTGCCCATGATTACCGTTTTGCAACACAAGTTATTTGTTATTTTTTAGTGTGTTAGAATGCGTTTAGAGTTTGCAAAAAGAGTGATTGATTCGACAAATGTGTTTAGGCCTCTGAGCATTTGGTTCAGAGAATGGGGTGTAGTGTTTTAGCAATTCAGAAAACTGTAAAAGCAGCCCAAGCCTCTGTTACTAGTTCTATAGTGATGCTTTCAAACTAGCAATGAAGGCTTGGGCTTTATCAAAGCAAGAGGCTGAATCCGTGGCATAAGAAAGTAGTTCTACTCACACGGATGTTTTAGGGACGAAAATCTAAAAATGTATTAAGGTGTGGTAACCATGGTATAAGCAGAAAATTTGACTCTGGCCCGTTGAATTAAAAAAAAAAATAAACACCCAAGGTGTAAAAGACTGCAGAATATGAACAGACATGCTTCTGCTGCACAATTAGACATACAATCCCCTTGATGCATATATAGACTGGTTGTGCTGGGAAGAAGGAGGGTTTCAGGGAGAAAACTCTTCGCATTTGCAAAGCAGAAGTCGTCATAGTTGGGTAAACTCAACTATGGCTGCTGCCGAGGTGTATGTGTTTTCACAGTCCTTAAAAGTTCCTGCATTTACGTTTGGAGACGTTGACCGCATCGTCCATCAACGGTTAAATATAAGCTCATCAAAGGTTACAAGTTGTTCCCTGTCTGTCACTCACTCAATGTTGTGCCGATGTAGTGACTCTTGGGGTTCGATCTTGAGAGCCCCAGTCACCTTTGCTTAAAATAGAAAAGGCCAATGAAAACTAGTGAGTGGAATTTGCATGCCACTCTTCGCCCCGGACATACGGGTATAAAAGGAGATGGTGTGCATCACTCATTCAGATTTTTTCTTCTAAATTTTTTCTCTCAAGAGTATATTTTCCTTCTAAAAGAGCTCGCGCAAATAATTGCCATCTTTTTAAAGATGTCCTTCCGCGTTTGCGCTACTGGATGTGGCCGTTATCTCTCCCCTCCGGATACCCATGAAATCTGTCTCGAGTGTCTGGGGCACCAGCACGCTGAGGCGGCTTTCGTGGAAGGGTTGTGTTCTCATTGCAAGAACATGCCCATGAGAACGTTGCGGTCGCAGCTCACTTCCTTCTTCGTGAAGCAAGGAGCCACCGCGGCTGCTCCCCAACCTGGTCCGTCCTGGGCTGACGCTCAGCCGGCCGGGTCGGCAAGCACCGCGGGTGATCTGGATGTGGACATCCCATCCCCCAGCACGCTAGTTCTGTCCGGACGAGCTGTCGAGCGATGCAGGCGGTCTGCCTCAGTGCGGGTTTAATGTGTCATTCGTGGCTCACGACGAGGATGAGCTTTCGGTCACGGCATCGGAGGGTGGGCTTCTGCTATCGGAAGTGGACGAATCTTCTGAGCTCCCGCCCACGGGCGGTAGAGCCCTTCGGTCTATCCCTGTCTCCTCGCGTCTTTACCAAGGTCGCAGAGGCTGCCCTGGCCCTGCTGAGGGAAAAGGGCATTCGCATTCTCAATTATCTGGATGACTGGCTAATCCTAGCTCAGACTTGAGTCCCAAGGTGGGCATGGCGCCATGGCACCCGGCATGTAACCATCACGCCACAGTGCCGTCAGACTTTCAGCCCTTGGTCGGACCTGGCATTTCTACGGGCAGATGTTCCCCTAGAGCAGGTCTCAAGGCGCGTCGTGGTCACGACGGACGCCTCAAACTCGGGCTGGGGCGCCGTGTGCAACGGGCTGGCTGTGTCGGGGCTCTGGACGAGGTCCCGACTCCAATGGCACATCAAATGTTTAGAGTTGCTGGCAGTATTGCTGGCCCTGAGGAGGCTCCGGCCGTTGATTCAGGGCAAGCATGTGTTGTTCCGAACCAACAACACAGTGACCGTAGCATACCGCCAAGGCAGCGTACGCTCGTGTCACATGTCACAACTCGCCCATTGCCTCCTCCTTTGGAGTCAACAGACCTTGAAGTCTCTGCAGGCCTCTCACCTTCCGGGCGTCCTCAACCGTGCAGCGGACGCACTCTCATGGCAGGTAATGCTCCACGGGGAGTGGAGACTCCACCCCCATGTAGTCCAGCTGATTTGGGAGAGATTCGGGGAGGCGCAGGTAGACCTGTTCGCCTCCCAAGACTCCTCTCAATGCCTACCCTACAGAGAGCCCCCTTTGAGCCCCTGGAGCAGGCCGAGCTCAGCACTCTGTCCCTGAAGACGACCCTCCTGGTGGCGCTCACTTCCATCAAGAGGGTGGGGGATCTGCAGGCGCTCTCTGTTACCAGCGAATGCCTGGAGTTCGGGCCGGTACACTCTCATGTGATCTTGAGACCCCAGCCAGGTCACAGCCCAAGGTTACAGCCCAAAGTTCCCACCACTCCTTTTCGGGACCAGGTGGTGAATCTGCAAGCGCTCCCTTAAGAGGAGGAAGACCCGGCCTTGTCGTTGCTGTGCCCAGTTTGCACTCTGCGCATCTATCTGGACTGCACGCAGAGCTTTAGATGCTCGGAGCAGCTCTTTGTCTGTTTTGGAGGACAGCAGAAGGGGAAAGCTGTCTCCAAGCAGAGATTAGCCCATTGGACTGTGGATGCCATTTTCCTCGCATACCAGTCTCAGGACTTGCTGTGCCCCTTGGGAGTCCGGGCGCACTCCACTAGAGGTGTTGCATCCTCCTGGGCACTGGCAAGGGAGGCCTCTCTTGCAGACATATGCAGAGCTGCGGGTTGGGCTACACCCAATACCTTTGTGAGGTTTTATAACCTACGCATAGACCCGGTTTCGACCCGAGTGTTACGCGGTAACAGCAGGTAGACCAGTCAGCCGGTTGGGTGTACCGCTTGCATTGTGCCTTTACCCTTTTTCAAAGGTGATAATGTGTGCTTTTTGTCCACAACAGTTCCCCGTTCCGGCGAACTCCTGATGCCTCTTTAATTCTTTAGCACTGATGCCACCAGGCCCAGTACTCGTGGTATTCCCCTTTTCAGGTGAGCACTGTGTGCTCGGGCTCAGTGCTCCATGCATAGTGATTCCCCCTTGGTAATCCCGGATGATGAGTTTTCACTGTTTGGTTCCCCTTAGGTGAACCCTGTGTTTCCCCTCGTCAGAGCTTTCTCTGCCTCGGCCACTGTGCTGCGTACCCTCTCTATATATATGTCATTTTTCGAGGGTTAACTTCATGAATATGAAGGTAAGTCGATAAAAATAAATTATTATTGAGAGGTTGTGCATTAAATCAACAGGCACATATTTATAAATTAAAGGAATGATTGTAATGAGGTTCAAGGAATGAGGATGCGGGAGACAGCGATTCCAACTCAGGAATGTCACTTTTATTGAATGAAAACACAATATGTTCGCTTAAATGTGCAATGATATAGTTTCACATAAAAACTCAAATTTCCAAAATGGCAGTGGCCAACACACACAAACAGCTTCTCAGCTGGGCTCTTTCTCTCTCGACTGCCGCTATCTCCTCTCCTTAAAAGCCCTAATCACTCCTCACTGAAACACAAGACAGGTGTTAAGCACAGGTGGTAATCATTCACCACTCATCTCCCTTGCTTCACTCTCCACAGCACGGCCCTCTGCCACACCCCCGCCTCCACAATGATCTACAAATCCGTCACCATAAAATGCAAAAAAGAGGGCACAGTTAACAAATCTGTGAGTTGTACTTGGTGAAACTAATACCTGATGGGGTGTGACGCAGGATGTGAAGGAGTGGAGAGACCCATGTCCCGCTCCATCCAACTTCTAACCCTGTCAAACACACACTCTCATGTCGGTTGTGACAAACGCGGAAGTGTGAAAAGGGTCCATAGTGCGTGGCGAAGAAATGTATACATGCAGCATTTACTCCCTTATGCCATCTCAAACTCTGCAGAACACAAAATATATTTAGATGGAGATATTATGTGAATATATCCATACAATGCAAGTCAATGGGGTCCAACACTTCCAGGCTCCATAAATGACATGCCGTATTTTCAGGAATATAAGTTGCGCTTTTTTTTCATCATCTAAATGGTCCAACAACTTATAGTCCGAAGCGACTTATTTACATAATTGATGTCGGGCCGGTAAAACACATGCACTCCAAAACACATATGCTTGCTTACAAACAGACGAAAACATCAGTCATAGAGACAGTACTAGTGTTTCAAAGTAGCCTGTACAGAGTATTTTGCCTTTACGAAGAACTTTATGCAACCAGTTTAAATATTCTGTTCCATCTTAACATTATTGTACTAAAAAAACCTCTAGACTGCTGTCAAACGCAGATCCTCACAGGCCCACAAAATGACGTTTCAACATTGTGTAAAAACATTCAGTCAGTGAACTAGAGAATTAGTGCATGGCAAAGAGGATTGCAAATATCACAAATATTCACAGATATACAGTCGCTAACATTAATAAATAAATAGAAAACGACAGGCATATTGCTTTACTCACTTACCGAAAGCATAGAGTTCCTTGTTATAAACAAATGTGGCTTATTTGTCAAGTTTTTTTTTCATGAAACATAAACAGAAAATGAAAAACTGTTACACACTAGTACTTGTTTGCTCCTGATTAAAACAAGGCCAAATACTCTGTAATACGATGCGTAGATCCTGAGGTAGTCTTCACAGAGCATGTTTAGATAGGGCTGGGCGATATGGCCAAAGATATTATCACATTATTCTTTTTCACATTGTTCGATATCAATATTTATCACGATATACATTCACATTTGCACATTGCAAATTATTTTATTTTTTTATTTCCAAGTTGGCAGAAGAAAAATAAATAAATCCTAAACAGTCAAAATAGTCTATACAAAATTGCATTGGGGGCCCAGAGACAGCCAAAGCAGTGGTGTTTGAGGGATCTTCTACCAAAATACTAAAAAATTTATAGCATTTATCAATCGAGTGCAGTTGGATATGAATGTTTGAAGCATAATGACAGCATATAATTTTTACATTCAAATTATTTTTATATTTTGTTACATCCAGATACCCAGGTATGGTGGCATAGAAGCCCTTGTGACTGAGGAATGTTACCGTATGAGGGTTCAGGAGTATCGCCTGAGAGAAAATGTAAAAGTCTGAATGGACCATTTTAATATTTTCATTAAAGTGAGAAAGACTAGGCTACAAACTAGTAATTTAATTGTCTTTCCATGTCATCCACGCCAAAGATGATGACATCTGATTAATTTTACAAAATTAGAACAGAAATCGATTTGTTTATTATTAAGCTATTAACTGATTAATAAAGCTAAATTTAGGGGGGCTCGAGTAGCTCAGTGGTAAAATACGCTGGCTACCACCTCTGGAGATCGCTAGTTCGAATCCCAGGGCATGCTGAGTGACTCCAGCCAGGTCTCCTAAGCAACAAAATTGGCCCGGTTGCTAGGGAGGGTAGAATCACATGGGGTAACCTCCTCGTGGTCGCTATAATGTGGTTTGTTCTCGGTGGGGCGCGTGGTGAGTTGAGCGTGGTTGCAGCGGTGGATGGCATGAAGCCTCCTCACACGCTATGTCTCCGTGGCAACGCACTCAACAAGCAGCGTGTTAAGATGCACAGGTTGACGGTCTTAGACGGAGGCAACTGGGATTTGTCCTCCGCCACCCGGACTGAGGCGAATCACTACGCGACCACAAGGACTTAGTGCGCATTGGGAATTGGGCATTCCAAATTGGGAGAAAAAAATTAAGAAAAATTTAGAAGGAAAAACATCATGGTCTAAAGGCACTCTGGAACCAGTTTAAGTTATGCGGCATCTCATGGCTACTCAGATGCAGGAAAAAGAGGCAATGCATGCAGAGCGGGACAGGGCATGAATGATATATTCAAGAATACAGCGCATAAAGATCAGATCTGGTGTACACAGCACTTTTGTTTTGTTGCGCTGCTCACTAGAGACGATGAGAGGGTGCAACCATCTTTTCCAGCCAACTTTCAGATTATCTGATTTTCCAAATACATTCAGCAATATTTTAGATGATATAATAATTCCTGACTTCAATTCTACAACAGTTTTTTTTTTTTTTCACAGCAAACTGCAAATAAATTCCTCTACAAATGAATATATCATGGCAAACATACAAAAAATTTGCAACCAATCAGTCAATTCATTACTTGATGAACTGTTTCCACACAAAAGCAGTTTATGCAGTGGTCTGAGGCTTCTTCTCCATTCACTTGCATTCAAACAGCTCTTCTTGTTGACGTTCCAAGATGGTGCCCCGTTTGACGTATCCGAACCAGCCGAATGAGGCATCTACGTATGTATATCTATGGCCTAATCCTTAGCAAGGCAGCTAATGCTAGCAACTTCATACAGTCTGAGAAAGCCGGACTGCTTGCGTATTTAGTGACACACACCTGATCATCTAGATGTAGAACACAGGCTAAGTATAGAAAATGACTCAAAAGCTTATCATCGATATCGTGAATGTTTTTAACGTGATAAATATTGAGATGGTTTTATCGCCCAGCCCTACGTTTAGGCATATTTAGGCAGGGTTATAGTGCCTGCCGCTGAAACCTCTGTCAGTGCGACTTATACAGAGATGCTACTTATCTGTGGGTTTTTTTTCCCTCAAAACAACATGATTTTGACCAAGTGAAACTTAAATTCAGCTGCGACTTTATTTCAGAAAAATACTGTTACTGCAGCATAATGCAATCCATACGACTCATGTGGTTTAATCCATGTCTTCTGAAGTGATATGATTGTTTTTGCGCTGAGAATTTGAAATTTGATAAGATTTCCTCACACTTGACGCATGCGCAGAGTGCTGTACACGACCATGATCGCACTTAGGAGACTGCAGATGTTAAGATTTATAGTGAAAAAGGAGTTACATTTTGGTCTGTTTAACACAAAATTGATTGTATCACTTCAGAATACATGGATTAAACCACTAGATTCGTATGGATCACCTTTATACTGCCTTTATGTCCTTTTTGGATCTTGAAAGTGTTGGTCCCCATTGACTTGCATTGTATGGATATATTCACATCATATTTCCTTCAAATTATCTTCGTTTGTGTTTCCCAGAAGAAAGAAAGCCATACAGTATGAGTTTGAAATGGCATAAAGATGAGTAAAGATGAAAGAATTATCATTTTTGGCTGAACTGTTTCTTTAACTCAAAATACGGTAAAAAGCAACAGTTGCCAATGTAGGCTTGGTGATTTAAAAAAAAAAAAAGGTTTTTAAGACAGGGATCAGCGAAAAGTCATTTGGCCATTATCTTAATTTAAAAAAACTCTAAATAGCTTCTTTTTTGCCCACAAAATCCAGCTCTGTACCAGATCGACCATATAAAAAAGAGGGCTCTGAATACTTTTATTAAGCTTTCATAAAGTATCCTGCTTGTTCTTTTTATGTTAGACGCAGATTGCTTATTCATATGGAAATCCATCATCATGCCTTAAAACTCATTAGTGAGTTTGCTCCTCCAGGACTTTATATAGAACTCTTTTATATGGATCATCCTCTATAGGCTTTTGCGATATTCCATGTCTGCCTCAACTAATGACCAGTGAGGCTACTAAAGGGAAGCTGTTTATGTTGTAGCCCCTTCTACATCCCTGTCTCTCTCTGTCTCATTCTGTCTGAAGGAGCTGTGCTCTCCTTAGGCCCACAGCCTAGATTTGACAGGGCTGAGCAGGAACACAAAGCCATCATTGTGAAACCACCCTACCTGCTGTCAAAAGGGCCTATTAAATCAAAACAAAACTCAAACTTTCCTGTCAGTCTCTCCAGACGCCACACCAAAGTTTCTAATTTCGCAAAATAAAACTTTTTCCCTTTGCATAGACCATTTGAGTCTTGGCAGACTTGTGCTATCAGCAGATCTGATAATCCCCCTTTTGTGAGTCAGGCCTTTTAAAGGTAACTTTTTTCCCCTAAATTTGACATTATCCATCACCAGGGTCTATATTTAGTGTGTCGCAGCTCAGCATATGGAGAACGATATTATTAGATGTTTATCAAAATTATAAACGTATCTTATTGGTGGATGTTTTTTACATTAATCAAAAAAGCTTTTCATAAATGAATAGAAAATGTTTGTTTTGCAGATCAGTCAGATGTTGGGTAATGAGATGAAATTTGCTGTACGTCAGCCCATTGGCCTCCGGTAAGACTTTAAGACATGATCATTCTCTTCATGGCTCTTTGCAGTTTTGCTTTTTGGCAGTCCCTGAGGTTTGGATTCATTTAAGTCTAATGAGAGACCAGTTGATTTGATGTGTAGTTTCTCTCATTGCAGGCTTTGGCTCCTCATCTCTGCAGTGTTGTTCACCTCCACATCTTTAATGGTAGGCAGTTTTCTCAAAAGGACTGGTGCTCCCTCTCTAACTTCATCTAACGCACTTGCTTATAGTACAAAATGAAGCAATAAGCTATTTTATTGTGTTTTATATCTTCATTTACATGCAAGATTATATAACCAGCAAATATCATGGAGGTACCACAGGTTACAACATAATTACAGCGAATTTCATGGTGAACTTGCACTCAAGGGCAGGATATAAGATCAGTGAGAGTGGAAAGGCTGACTCTATGGGACATCATCTGTTTTCTATGCTTGCTTATGCTGCTGCTGCATTTACACCTCTCTCTAGAGCTTCCATAACATTATAGTAATTAGCTGAAATTCTTCTCTGTGTTCTAGGCACTGGCCTTCCCCAACCAACTCTACGAGATAATATTTGAGCTCACCACCACCAGGATCTCCATCAGACTCTACGGAGGAGCCCTTCTGTGTATGTTCTGCTTTACTGGATAGGTTTTTCTTTATGGGATACAAAGTGGCCTGTTTTGAGTAATATTAGACATACAATACATAGTCACATTACTGACAGGTGAATAGTTTTAAGCCCCAAAACATGCAGTCTCACTGGCAAAAGAGTATGTTTAAATTCACTTTAGAGTTCGATTTCAGGACTAAAACAATAATTAATCTTTTTAAAATGTAATGTAAAATCTTTAGTCTGACTGAAATCATACCAGTCAGATTTTTGCGAAGTCGGAATAAAACACCTGCTAAGGTTTTAGGCAATTGTGAAAAATGTTACATAGTGAGGATTTCTTCAAAAATAATGCCATAAATAGTTTTTCTTTATCAATTAATGTCATACAAATTAAAGTAAACATAAAAAAGCTAAATCAATATTTGGTGTGACCACCTTTGCCTTCAAAACAGCATCAAATCTCCTAGGTACACCTGGACACAGTCTTTCTTGGTTGTTGGCAGATAGGATGTTCTAAGCTTCTTGGAGAATTCACTACAGTTCTTATCTATGTAGACTGTCTCAATTGCTTCTTTCTCTTTATGTAATCCCAGACTGACTCGATGTTCAGTGGGGGGCTCTTTGGGGGATATGCCATCTGTTGCAGAGCTCCCTGTTCTTCTATTCTATTCCATTTGAAAACATAATGTCTGGGAGTCTAAAATGTATATTTCCTATTGACATACTGAAGCTGAATATATACACTGATCATTAAAACCACTGGCAGGTGAAGTGAATAACATTTAGTATCTCGTTACAATGGCACCTGTCAAGGGGTGGGATATATTAGGCAGCAAGTGAACAGTCAGTTCTTGAATTTCATGTGTTGGAAGCAGGGAAAATGGGCAAGTGTAAGGATCTGAGCGACTTTGACAAAGGCCAAATTGTGATGGCTAGACGACTGGGTCAGAACATTTCCAAAACGGCAGGTCTTGTGGGGTGTTCCCGGTATGCAGTGGTTAGTACCTACCAAAAGTGGTCCAAGAATGGACAACCAGTGAACCGGTGACAGGGTCATGGGCGCACAAGGCTCATTGATGTGCGTGGGGAGCGAAGGCTAGCCCGTCTGGTCCGATCCCGCAAAAGAGCTACTGTAGCACAAATTGCTGAAAAATGTAATGCTGGCCATAATAGAAAGGTGTCCGAACATACAGTGCATCGCAGCTTGCTGCATATGGGGCTGCGTAGCCGGAGACCAGTCAGAGTGCTCATGCTGACCCCTGTCCACCGCAAAAAACGCCTACAATGGGCACGTGAGCATCAGAACTGGACCATGGAGCAACGGAAGGAGGTAAGGAGGTGGCCTGGTCTGATGAATCACATTTTCTTTTAGACCATGTGGATGGCTGGGTGTGTGTGCATCATTTACCTGGGGAAGAGATGGCAGCAGGATGCACCATTGGAAGAAGGCAGGCTGGCGGAGGCAGTGTGATGCTCTGGGCAATGTTCTGCTGGGAAATCTTGAGTCCTGGCATTCATGTGGATGTTACTTTGACACATACCACCTACCTAAAGATTGTTGCAGACCATGTACACTTCATGGCAACAGTATTCCCTGATGTTAGTGGCCTCTTTCAGCAGGATAATGCGCCCTGCCACACTGCAAAAATTGTTCAGGTATGGTTTGAGAAACATAACAAAGAGTTCAAGGTGTTGACTTGGCCTCCAAATTCCCCAAATCTCAATTTGATTGAGCATCTATGGGATGTGCTGGACCAACAAGTCCGATCCATGGAGGCCCCACCTCGCAACTTACAGGACTTAAAGGATCTGCTGCTAACATCTTGGTGCTAGACACCACAGGACACCTTCAGAGGTCTTCGACGGGTCAGAGCTGTTTTGGTGGCACGAGGGGTACCTACATGATATTAAGCAGGTGGTTTTAATGTTGTGGCTGATCGGTGTAAGTTACCATCTTAAGACAAATGTTTTTGTGAAAAATCTCAAGTGCCAAAACCTTTTGCACAGTACTGTATATAATGAAATTGTAGCTCCACTTTGTCCTGCACACATGTTAATCGAATGGCAATTGGCCTTTGTGTTCTGGTCATGCTCTGGAAGAAAGTGGTGACACACGGCATAGATGGACCGGCAAATTCTTTTTTTTAAATGCCAAAAAGCTAGAAGAAGCAGGCTTTATTCAAAGCCCCAAACAGATCAGCATTTAATAGAGTGACTTCAAACAGAGCAATTACAGGGCAAAGAAGATGAATGGAAGAAACAGCATCAATATAGTCATGTGCCCACCCTCTGCGATTTTGAAGGAGCTTCACTTCCTTAGTTGACTTCTTTCTTTTAAGTATTTGATTATGCATTGTGTTATCTAAACTTGTACAGACAGATGCATGTAAATGTACTGACTGGCAAAAGAACAACTGAAGTTCTCCATTTGACATCTCCACTGACATTTTTTATCCAGATACAGCTCCACCATTCAACTATGCTGCAACTGTGATGTGCAACCATTTAGGGACAATAACTGGTCAGCTGACAGTGGTAAAACACAAAAGCTCACAGAACGGAACTGCAGAGTATTTAAGCATGTTACACACAAACTTGATTGACCCTTGTTTATGGCCCCAACTGGCTCTAAAATGGGTTTTGATGGCTGTATGTAAGCACATCAGCCAATGATCTCACTTTCATTATGGCTGAATGGAAGCAAATCCTTCTAGCAATATTGATTCTAGTGCAATATCTATCATAGCAGCGTAAGATGGACCAACTCCATGTTAATGCACGTAATGTATGCTGAGCAGTTGTCCACATACTATTGGCCATGCGTTGTATATGTGCACAATTTCTGTTTCATTTGTGCATAGTTCCACTATCCACTCCATCTCAATCAATGCATAGCAAATGCATAATGTAAATATATTTGTGCAAGTCTGTCTCCCATTCACAGGAAATATTCATGATGACTAGATGAGCTTTTCCTACTGGCATATTAGTGTATGATTTTAAGAGTTATGAATATTTTATACCTGTGTTTTAAAAATGGATGACTCCATACAATTCCATTTTGCCACACATAGGGCAGGGCTTTTAGAGTGCTGGGCAGTGCTACAGCACTAGGACTGGTAATGACCCCCTGCTGGTCACAGGATGCTTCACAACAGTTGCACATACCAGGCACACCCCGTGCTTGAGCTTACAATCTGCCGTAGGAGGTCCTGTAGTATAAAAGATTGCAGGGGTGGCTTATGGGTGTGTGAAAGAGACTGTTTTGTGGAAATTAAATCCCTTCCTTCCTCATGCACTTATTTAATTATGAATTGCAGCACATTTGTCTTTTCTCCATCATAGCTGACTATGGTAATGTAGCCTCTAATTCAACACAAATAATTGTTCCCTTCCTCGTTTGTTTAGTTTCAAGCCCTAGCGAGTTGGTAATGTTGGATATTATGCTAATGTGATTACATGCATTATCTATCTCGAAATGCTTAAGAATATGCTATAACAGCAGAGCCTTGTTGGCTCTGAATGGAAGCTTTGCTGTATTTACTCAAAGTTCCCTGTGTACACATCATGTTAGTATGCAAATTTCGGGAAAAGGCTGTATTTTGCAGTCTAAACATCTCACAGAGTTCCAGTAGTCTTTATAGTGTTTGACACCTGGTTTAGCTCACAAATAATTAATATCCCTGTGGCACTGCAAGGTGTGAATGTTCTTCTGTTAGATCAATGGCCAGTTCGATGATGGGAATTACTCGAGCAAGGCTGGAAAAATAGTGCTGGCAGTTGGCACTTGGCAGGGTTGAAGAAACAGCTACTCTCTATGTTATCCATATCCGCAGTGTGGGAGTAGATCAGAAAGATTCTCCATGCTTTTCTCCAAGCAGAATCGGAACTCACGGTAGAATCCTCCTCTGATCTCGGGCCAGATTTCAAGCTTTAAATTCAATTTTTAGGTGCTTCGTGGAGATTACTCCATATGTTTATTTGATGAGCCCCCTTAAATGTATCTACCTGACTTTAAACGATCTCAGACTTCATTGTTTAGCAAAGGTTGTTGGCTAGTAACTGCTTCCAATAAGAAAAAAGGGGTCTTCCTCAAGGGGGCATTTACCGGCCTGAAAAACCAAATTCTTAATTGAGCCACATTCAAATCTTAAAGGGATAGTTCACCCAAAAAAAATACAATTATGTCATCATTTATTCAACCTGATGTTGTTTCAAACCCATATGACTTCCTTGCATCTGCAGAACACAAAAGGATACATTTTGAAGAATGTCCCAGTCCCTCTTCAGTACAATAGCAGTGGATAGTGACTCAAGCTTTCAAGCTTAAAAAAGTAAATAAAATTATCACATAAGTTGTCCATGCATCATCTTCCAAGTCTTGCGAAGAAATATGATAGGTTTTGGTGAGACAGTATGAAGTTTAAGTCATTATTCATTAAAAATCTTGACGTTAGCTGTGCATTCGTGCAGGCCCGGGGGTGCTTGAGGGTGCTAAAGCACCTTTAATTGAATAACGTTAGTGCTTTATTGCATCTTCACTTTAACTTCTAGAGCACCCCCGCTAATTTCAGAAGCAGCCTACAAGATTTTGATCTGGAACCAGGCCTGCGTTCGTAAGAGTGCAAGAATGTGCGTGCCAGCATGAACAAGCTTCTCATGCACTCTCATGAATGTGCAATGGACGCCAAGATTTTCCTGACTGACTCTGAGTGTTTTGTCTTCTTAACAGGTATCTCATTAATCCTGTGGAATGGCTTGTACACAGCAGAAAAGGTCATCATTCAATGGACACTACTTACGGAAGCATGTTACTTTGGGATACAATTTCTAGGTGAGTGGAGGGTTTCTTCCTCTATCAGAGAACAGTGGGCAGACAGTGCTTATGGGTGTGAGAATGGAAAGTGACATTCAATCCTTATTCTACCCTTATTCACACGCCAGTTAAATTGTTTTAACTCCCTTTAGAGTGTTAGCAGAGAAAGTCTGGACTACACTCTTTGTTTTTAAGGCTATTCTGCCCTCTTATGGCAACCAGCTTTCTTAAGAGTCCAATCTCTCTCCAGTCTGCCCCTTATGGCACTGTTTACTTTACCACTGCTATAGCATGTATTTCCATAAGAGGGCAGCATATCTTTGTTTTTTTAAATCATAATTACATCACCAAACAGGCCCCTTGTGAAACTAGAAAAACTTCTTGCTGCAAAAACATTAATTGCATTTTCTTTCAGGTTTATGTAACTTTTTGTCTGAATAATGAAAAGTTTCTTTCAGATTTCCCTATTTTGTTGGACAGGGTTAGACTCTTTTTCACTCTCCACTAGGAACAAATATAAACAGAATTAACTTTTTGTCACTAGGCGTATATTGTTATTTTTTGTGTGACAAAAATATGTAATTATTCAATGCTTAATTATAGAAATGGCTTTTAAAACATCTGAAAATTAATTTAGAACTGGCGAAAGTGTTTTGCAGGAGGAATGTTAAAGAAAAAGTTTACCCAAAAATGAAAATTCTGTCATGATTTACTCACCCTGATGTTGCTTCAAACCTGTAAGACTTCCATCTGTGCAAAACAAAAAACTAGATGAATGAGAGGATGAGGATTGTGAATTTCAAGCTCCAAAAAACAAATAAAAGTAACATGACAATAATAAAAGTAGTTTAAATGACAAGTATAGCCTCCTTCATAGTGTGATGAATAATCCCAAACTTAACACTTAAGACTGCTACATTGCCTAACTTTGCAAATGAGTCTTTAAATTGTATACATGTTTTTTTCAGTGACGTCCATCACTCTCCTGGAGATGGGCACTCTGTCCAACAGTGCAATTGTTCTTCTTCTTAGTGAAACCTTGTTCCTCCTCGTCACCTTGAGTTACTATCATCACCTCGGCCGCCGTCCCAAAAAGATCTAAGGGAGGCCAGCCACCCTGTGTTCATTAATCAGTAAGATTCTCGTGTTAGATGGATGGGTTGGCACCACAGAATTATTTGAATACAGTAGCTCCACCGCCTGGACCAAATTAATTTACACTTCACTGAGAATGAACCTCTTTTTGTGGACATTGTCTATTAGGAGCATTTACTCTCATTAGATGGTCCTCAGGTTATGACCATTGACTTCATATGTTACATAAAGTGAGTTCACTACAGAGGCTTATTAGTTTTTTAAATGTTTTTATTATTGTTTTTTTTTTTTTTTAAAGGCACAGCATGGGCGATTTTTGGGCATGAACAGTTGCAACATGGTGGGACTTGTCTGGAATTTGGCACATAGCAGTCTGAATTTGGGTGGAAAAACTTTTAAACTAACACTCTGATTTCCAGTGTAATCATGTTGGCCGAGCACAATAGATTCAGCTTGGTATTACCTACAACAATGCCACAACAACCAATAATGCCATACAAAGACTAGCAAAAGGTTGAACATCAAAATGCACACATACAAAATGCTTAACAAATACAGAATATACTGTACATGACTCAAATGTGTTACATTTACATTTAGTTACAAACATTTCTAAACGATGTATTATATAAATCATATAAATTGTAAAAACATTGTTTTTACATAATTTGATGTACTGTTGTATTAAAGGGTATTTAAAGGCATTAATTTTACAATGTACCTTTTTAAACTTGTAATTTATTACTGCCTCTGACAAATCTCTTTGGCATCAAACTAAGAAATTCTGCCCCTACCAATTCAGACATAATTGTTTTATTATTTTTTTCTGCTTTACATACCTAAGAGACATTTACACTACAGTTGCTGAAGTACATAATGTAATTTATTAACTTGAAACAAGTTCCCTTTGAGTACAGATTGAAAGGTTACTGAGACAAACTCAATTGATAGTACAGATTTCTAAGGGTTATATGTCATTTCTCTATGATCGTCCATGTCATGAACTTAAAGAAGCATGTTACTAACAGTTTTGATCTCTAAAATGTTAAGAATTCAAGGAATAGTTGAAAAATGTAAATGATGCCATCATTTACTCACCTTCATGTCGTTTAAACGCTAAAATCTTACTCATGTTCAAGTACATGCAAAAATACTGTCTCAAGATTCGGATGTATCATTGATGTTAAAGCTGACAGAATTTTCATTTTTGGATGATCTATTCCTAAAACTGTATTTAGTGGGATGTACTTTATGCCTTTAGTGGTCATTGCATGAAGTCATACAATGCATATGGACAGTAGCTCTAACATTTAGCACTTTTAAAAATATAAAATATGTCAAAGAATCTCATAGAATGAGATGATTTTCTCATTAACATGTTTTACTATTTTAGAAAATATTAGCATGTTGAAATTCTATTCACTTCTTGTGTTTACCCTGAAATAATATAATGACGTTTTTGCATCATTGTACTTTGAATATCATGCCCCAGACATCTTTGCCAATGTCTGCTCGTGCTGGTTATAGATTAATTCTTTATAGTATGTTATTCACAATTCAATTTTCTTGGTGCCATTCTTTACAGTATACTTCCATCTCTGAAATGTCATTTGAAATGTTTACAGTTCTTCTCCCATAGATCTTAGATACAGATACTACTTTTATTCTCCTGCTTTGTCAAATTCTGCGACACTTCTATTCCAAAAGAACTTCCAGTAAAAAACACAAATGGCTTTGTGCCAAAGGGAAATCAAAGGACCTTATAAATATGGTATTTGGAAATAGCAAGTTAAGCAGTATTTGTGTTGGTCTTAGATTTAGCCATTTCATAATTGGATGTGCATCTCTGTATTTCTTTATATCAACTGTTTAGTAGTATATAGTTACAGTAATTAGCAAGACCATGATTTAATTGTGAAGTCAAAGCACAGATGATGATTGTAATAAAGACTTGCTAGACTTGGTCACTTTATTGTAAACATTTGAATGATTCTGGAATGTGTAACATCTGTAAATTTGCAACTTTTTTTGTATGGGAAAAAAAGATGATCGCACTATTAGTTTCAGAATCTTCATTACAGATTCTAGTTACGTTTTTTTGTCCTTTAATGTGTTTTGGAAAAAAAACTGTACATACATGTATAGCAAGTCTGTATCTACTTTTTGTAGAGAAAAAGTGAATGTGCTAAATAAATCTATGAAGTTTTTCAAATGAAAAAACGTGTTCTTGGACTTCTTTTCTGCTATCTACAGCCGCATACACAGTGCAATTCTTATCTGTAGCTAAAGAACAAGCAGAACTGCCTTTCAAATTAAAATCGGGTGAGGTTAATATGTATTATCACAAACATACGCTTAAATCTTATTAAGGCCACTGAACCTTCACAGAACTCATGGTACATAGTACACTCAGTGTAAGTCTGCCTCATGTTTCCACACAGGCCTCAGGGGATTAGGGTTTTTCAAAGCCTTGGACATCATAATTGTAGGAAATAAGGGGAAAGATGTGGATAAAATCCTGGTGTTACACATACCATTTCCAGAAGAGCTCTACAGAATATTTAATCAAAGGTGTTTATTCATTTAACTATATGCTCAGGCTTAAACAGAAAAGACAGTTGCAACTTTACACATATTTTAGCTAGCTAATATATATTGCACTAAGTTGAAAGTATTTTACATCATTCCTTCATATAAAACTCATTTTAAATCCATATTAAACTTTAAATAACATTTACTATAAAATTATCTGCATTTAGTGTAACTTGCTCGTTATAGAGGTGCAGTTTCCCTTTTTTATGTTATTAATGCTACAAGCTACATATTTGTTTCTGGATCAATGACCTGACCTTTGCAATCTGGATTTATTAATGTATTCAAATGAAAAATGTTATTAAATGCAATTCATACATACAATGACTTGCATACACATTTTTATTTTTTCCAATTTTTGAATTAAAATGTATTTAAATATTTCTGGGGGGCATAAAGTAAAAAATGTTAGGGTGGTATAACCATCCTGAGATCATAATCAAGAAAAGAAAAAAATCCTCATTGAAAGGAAGACATTTTTTAAAAAGAAACCTTATTAAATAGTTTGGTTTGATATTAAATTTTATTATTATTTCTTAGGGTTCACGTATTAGTGTATTACTTTTGTTTCACGTATTAGTGTATTACTTTTGTTTTTAAAGATTATTAATATTTGAAAAACATTTATCCAGCAAATCAAAGTCAGATAAAACCTTAAAACAGCAAATGATATGTAGACCCCTCTAGACCCTCATGAATATGTGTTAAGGTCGAGTCTCAGATAGTGTGGGCTATTTACACATGAACAGCATTAGTTCAGTTTGTAAAATGTCAAATTGTACAACCCCCCAAAAAACTTCAGGACATGAAAAAAACAAAAAACATTTTACCTTGAAATTTTTATAATTTTTTTTATTATTAAGATGTGTGCACTAACATGAGCACACAAGGTGTAACTGCATGTACTGTGAGAGTCATTAAATCAAAACCTTTGTTGAAAACAGTATAAAAGTTTGGTATAAACCACATGAATACAAATGTTACACTTCTTCGTGATAGTTCAACCAAAAATGAAAATTCTCTCATAATTTACTCACCCGCATGCCATCCTAGATGTGTATGACTTTCTTTCTTCTGCTGAACACAAAGATTTTTAGAAAAATATCTCAGCTCTGTAGGTCCATACAATGCAAGTAAATGGTGACCAGACTTTTGAAGCACCAAAAAAAAAAAAACACACACACACACACACACACACACACACACACACAAAAACAGCATAAAAGTAATCCATAAGACTCCAGTGGTTTAATTCTTGTCTTCTGAAGCAATATGATAAGTTTAGATGAGAAACAGATAAATATTTAAGTTCTTTTTTTACTATAGATCTCCACTTTCACTTTCACATTCTTTCACATTGAATGTACATAGATTTACTGTAAAAAAGGACTTAAATATTGATCTGTTTCTCATCTACACTTATCATATTGCTTCAGAAGACAAGAATTAAACCACTGGAGTCATATGGACTACTTTTGTGTGTGTGTGTGTATGTGTGTGTATGTGTGTGAAATCACGTTAAAAACATACTAAACGATATTTTTTTGAAATGTAAAAAAGGGTTAGGTTTAGAGGTAGGGTTAGGGTTAGGGGATAGAATCTGTAGTTTGTACAGTGTAAAAATCATTATGTCTGTGAAGAGTCCTCATAATGATAGCTGCACCAACGTGTGTGTGCGTGTGCGTGTGTGTGTGTGTGTGTGTGGGGGGGGGGGGGGCAGGTTTAAGTGGTTTACGAGGACTTTGTTTTTAGGTTACAAGCTGGTAATTACAAGGGTATTATGCTATAAATGTGGTTTATGAAGACATTTCTAGTGTTCCCATAATTTGCTGCACCAACATGCAACGTGTGTGTGTGTGTGTGTGTGTGTGTGTGTGTGTGTGTGTGTGTGTGTGATTTTTGGAGCACCATTTACTTGCATTGTATGGACCTACATAGCTGAGATATTTTTCTAGAAATCTCTGTGTTTAGCAGAAGAAAGAAACTCATCTGGGATGGTATGCGGGTGAGTAAATGATGAGATAATTAAAATTTTTGAGTGATCTATCCCTTTAAAACTTGACACATTTTAAACTACAAATGTAAAAATAATTTTCCTTTGCATTATCTTAGACAACCTCATGTCATTGACCCTTCTACATTTCAGCAGATTTTCAATGCATTGTTCAATGTTAATTTATCTTTCACATTCATTATTATACCTTGTCTCCCTGTAGTGAGAAGCAGGTTTGTGCAGGTTGGTAATTCCCTCTAAATTCAATAACAACCACATGGTGGAGACTGCGAGTATATCCTTTAACTCCAGCCTACAGAGTCTCACTCGTCTCATTAACGCTGGACGAGACGCGCAGCTGATATCTGCTGGGTTTTTTTTTAATTTCCCATTCCGATAACATACGTGAGTATATCATCACATGACTTTTATTAATAATGCATTTATGTCTGTCTGATGCTCAATATTTGCTTATGTCTTAAGTGAGTGGAGTTAAAAAGTTTACTAATAATAGAATTTCAAAGCTTAAATAGAGAGTGTTCATGAGTTGGTAAATTAGAGTGTGACTCTGCTTGTCTTTTAGATGTTTTTAATAACAAAAGTAGTTTAGAATTGTTTTTTTTTTTCCCTTTTTTTTTTTTTCAGTGGTTTGTTGCGCTGATGTGGCGCACACTACAGTAAGCGAACAGATTGTTACTGTCTTTCAGTTTGTGTGTGTGTGTGTGTGTGTGTGTGTGTGTGTGTGTGTGGCTTGAAGGATTTCTGTTCTAGTTTAGTTCTTCAGTATGAATAAAACACAAGAGGCTCAGTGCCCAGTGACAGGGCTGTTTCTCCTCACTTATATCGCTTTCAGTTTATAAGTTATTTCATAATTCTGGGAAGGAGTGTTATGAGTCTGGTTTATTTACAGTGTTGTGTGCTGATATGCTCAGGCGACATGTGGACACTTCTCAGAGTAATGTGTTTATGTCATTTTAGTTCAGTGAACGAGTCTTTCCCCTTCCCAGTACAGAGGAAAAACTCTTGTGTCAAGTCTAAGTGTTTGTTTTATTTAATAGGCTTCTGTCTGTGAGGTTCGTGTAATACATTGCTTATGAACTGTAATATGAGATATGTCTTACTGTATGTAGGTCTGGTGGGCGGGACAAACGACCCACTGATTGACACTCATAAGTGTAGTTTGACCCTGTTTGCACTTTCCCAAAAATGAGGTATGAATTTGATAAGTTGGTTAAATTTTTAAGAACCACAAATCAGTAAGTTAAAAAAGAATGTAATATAAAAATAAAAATGGTAACACTTTACAATAAGGTTGTATATGTTAACATTGGTTAATGCATTAGGTATCACTGATTAACAATGAACAAAACTTTGAAAGCATTTATTGTGGAATCTTGGTTAATTTTCCTTTCTACATGTACTAATACATTTTTTACATGAAATTTAACATTAATATTATTAGTAAACTGGTACAAAAATGTATATACATACATTAGTTAATGCAATATGAACTAACATGAAAAAAATAAACAATAGTATTTTGATAATGTTAACAACATGAAAAAATGCTGCAAAATATATGTTCATTGTTAGTACATGATACTTAATGCATTATTAACTAATGATAAAAACTTATTGTAAAGTGTTACCATAATAATAATAATCGTGATGTTTCATTTGTATAGGACCTTTCCAAAGCTTGAGGTTGCTTCACAGTTAAATTACAAGCAATGTTCATTAATAACATTCAAATTACATTCAAAAAACAGTTGCATTGCAACTCTTTTTTTATTTTTACAATTAGTAGTCAGCAAACACTTCCAGTTTACCTGCATTCCATTAAAGGGATAGTTCACCCAAAAATGAAAATTCTCTCATAATTTGCTCACCCTCATGCCATCCCAGATGTATATGACTTTCTTCTGCAGAAAATTATTTATTTAGAAGAATATATCTCAGCTCTGTAGGTCCATACAATGCAAGTGAATGGTGGCCGGAACTTTGAAGGTCCAAAAAGCATATAAAGGCAACATAAAAGTAATCCATAATAATAAATAAATAAATAAATAAATAAATATTTATCTGTTTCTCACCTACACCTACCATATCACTTCTGAAGACATAGATTAAACCACTGGAGTCTTATGATTACTTTTATGCTGCCTTTATATGCTTTTTGGACCTTTAAAGTTCTAGTCACCATTCACTTGCATTGTATGGACCTACAGAGCTAAAATATTCTTCTAAAAATCTTGTTTGTGTTCAGCAGAAATAAGAATGTCATACACATCTGGGATGGCATGAGGGTGAGCAAATTATGAGAGAATTTTCATTTTTGGGTGAACTATCCCTTTAATGGAATGCAGGTAAACTGGAAGTGTTTGCTGACTACTAGTTGTAAAAATAAAAAAAGAGTTGCAATGCAGCTGTCTTTTGAACGTAATTTGAATGTTATTAATGTACATTGCTCGTAATTTAACTGTGAAGCAACCTCAAGCTTTGGAAAGGTCCTATACAAATGAAACATCACGATTATTATTTACAATAACACTTTCCAATAAGGTTCTATGCCTTTAATATGTGCTATCTCAAGCAGAAACATCTGGCCCTCCCTTTCCCTCTTAAAACATGTTGCTTAATTAGACCGAGTTCATAAATCTTTGACGTAACATTCGAATAAAATAAGACAACTTTAATAACTTCTCTGGGCCATTTTATTAGCTACTTTTGCAGCCCACTTTAACACGACTGGTGGCATCAAGTTGGTCTTTGTGTTCAGGTGGAGAGATTAACTGTCCTAATGAATGTACTCCTTGTTTCTGGCTGAAGTAACTGTGGAGAAGGCTACAAGCCCCTGTGGGCTTCCCCTTATTTGGGGTTTCACTTTTCGCTTTTCTGCATGCTGTGAGGAACAGCAGAGTGGATTGTGAGACTGTTTATTCTCTCAAGAAGGTACACTCTTCACCCCATCATGGCCGCTGCTTGACGGTTGCCATAGCAACCTTTTTGGCATGCCCAAGTTTAAATGAAGATGTCTTGAAGCGACAAAGACTGGAAGGCCTTCGACAGTGGTTGAATCACTTTCTTTCATTCAGCTTTAGGCAAGCACACTTGCTCAGTCACTTGAGATATTAGTGCCTTTATCAATGGATTGGTTCCATAACAATTGTGTACATTCTCTTCGCATTTTGTTGGTGTAGTGTGGTAACTTCAAGGCTACAGTCGGCTCGTGAGTGTGTGGAGTTTCTCCCATTGTTTGATTTGAAAAGCATGGCTGAAAGCTGCCATTGTCGTGGTGGGAAATCAAAGCTGGCCCTATCTGTGTGAGTGTGGGGGAGGGTGGTTGGAGAATTGGGTGTGAACTAGAGCCTCAGTGTACACCAGGCAGATGAGCTGAATGCTGATGAACTTCAGACTCAGGGCTAAAGCCTGTCTCTCCTCAAAGGATACTTCTAATTACTTTAGATTCTCTCCAAAAGACCAGACTCACATATTTCACAAGCTTCACATTGCTTTTGAGGTGATTAAGGTTCTTTTTTGTTGTTTTTGCTGGAGCAGTTTTTGGTTTGAACAAGATAAGTATCAATGAACTGCTATTGATAAACAGCTCCTGTAGATATATTATCAACTCTCCCCCTGTAATGGTGTGCTGGCTTGATTAAAATTTTAGTTGGTGCATTGTGACACACTTTTTGTCACTGTGACAGAGGTTGGATAAGTTACATGTGCGTTGGCACTCTTTACGTAGACAGAATATCAGTGACCTTCATATGTAGTAAGTTATTTTTATTTGTATAGCATTTCAAAGCAGCTTTACAGAAAATAATTTTGTAACAGAAAATTATGCTGTAATGTCTTAAAGTCCTCATTGTGTGGATTGCCTTGAAAATTATTGTCTTTAGGCCCCCAGTTAGCAAGCCAAAGATTACTGTGGCAAGGAACACAAAACTCCATAAGAGGTTAGTTGGTTTATGGAGAAATATAACTTTGGGTGAGGTTGGGGGAGCCAGTTCCCCTCTGGCTTTATAGCATGCATATAATGCCAGTATTAGTTATCTATATGTAGTACAAGTCTTTTTTTATGTGAGTAAACTGAGTAGATGTTTGTGGGCAATGTTTAAAACTAAAAGATTTTGTATGACCTGTAAGATGATTTAGGGTCTTTGAAGACGTTAAGAAATACGCTTTGTGAAAACACTTAGTGGGAGAGGTAAAAATCATTGAAGTTACAAACATAAGTGTGGAAGGGGGGCCTGGGTAGCTCAGCGAGTAAAGACGCTGACTACCACCTCTGGAGTCGCGAGTTCAAATCCAGGGTGTGCTGAGTGACTCCAGCCATGTCTCCTAAGCAACCAAATTGGCCCGGTTGCTAGGGAGGGTAGAGTCACATGGGGTAACCTCCTCGTGGTCGCTATAATGTGGTTCGCTCTCGGTGGGGCGCGTTGTGAGTTGTGCATGGATGCCACGGAGAATAGCGTGAAGTCTCCACACGCGCTAAGTCTCTGTGGTAACGTGCTCAACAAGCCACGTGATAAGATGCACGGATTGACTGTCTCAGACGCGGAGGCAATTGAGATTCGTCCTCCGCCACCCGGATTGAGGCGAGTCACTACGCCACCACAAGGACCTAGAGTGCATTTGGAATTGGGCATTCCAAAATGAAAAAAATAAATAAAATAAATAAGTGTGGAAGTAGCTTGTTCATCTAGGCCTGCCAATCATTCTTAAGGATAGAGGTGCAAAAACCATATATACAGAGTATACAACGCATAAGGGCATAAACATTCAAGGGGAATCCCACCACCCCCGGAAGGCGAAAACGTTCAAGGGGGACCCCCCTCCCTAACCCCAGACACCGAAAGTGGGACAACAGTGTAGATATTGCATACATCCTCAAAAATGGCTAGTTGTGCGTGGTGGTGGTGTAGTGGACTAAAGCACTGAACTGAAAAGCAGAAGGTTGTTGGTTCAATCCCCACAGCCACCACCATTGTGTCCTTGAACAAGGCACTTAACTCCAGGTTGCTCCAGGGGGATTGTCCCTGTAATAAGGGCACTGTAAGTTGCTTTGGATAAAAGCATCTGCCAAATGCATAAATGTAATGTAAATGTATATATAAGCAGAAGCTTTGATCACTCTGGTGACAATTCTTCCTGCATAACTCCTATACAAGTTATTATTTCAGAATTATCTTTCTGTTCCTTGCTCTAGTCAGGTTGTCCAGGGGGGATCGCAGAGCTCAAGCCCAGTGCCTTGCTCAAGCCCCTCCGTTATGGAGTGCATGGAAAATCTGTTTACACTAATGCACTCCAGGACTACATGAACCAGTTAACTCGTGACGTCCTTGTTTGACTGTGTAGAATGAGAATTTTTCACAGACTTTCCTCTCTTGGGGCTTATCAAAGTCAAAAAAAAAAAAAGGTAAGATCTTTCCCGTAGTGGACAAAATATAAGAGATTGTTTTTTATGGGCTAGTTGGTCGCAACTCAGCAGCACTGCACAATACTATCTTCAAAACTAAATCGAAACATGCAAGTTAAAACCGTTTTAAATTTTAATCCTGTCAATCTCTTTTGTCTGCCAAAAAAATAGTTCATCACAAACTGATGAAAAACAGTTTCCTAGTGAACTTTTAATTAAATGCTTTCTCACGGAACATAACTTTCTAAAAGGAAATTTTAGGATTTGTCTAGTTACACACTCTATAGGCAGGCATTGGGTTGTGGGCTTCATTGGATCATCGTTTTGGATTTTATGTCCATAAATGGTTGAAAATGGTTCAATTTCGTGTGTGGAAAGAATATGTTTTAAAGGAATAGATCAACTAAAAATGAGAATTCTGTCATAATACACTTAACCCTCATGTTGTTCCAAACGTGTAGACTTTCTTTCTTATGTGGAACACAAAAGGAGATTTTATTTTTTTGAATATCACGGGCTGTCTTTTTAATAAAATGGCTGTTGATAGTGATTGACTTTAAAGCTTATGAAAGGACCCAAAAGTATCATAAAAGTAGTAAATGTGAATCCTGTGTCATATTCCAGATCTTCTGAAGGCATAAGATATATATTTTGGTGAGAAACAACACACATTTTGCAGTACAATCTTAATGTTTTGATGTTCTTTTTTAAACTTTACAGTGAAGCAGTATCCACTGCCATTATATTGAATAGGTGGCCAACTTTAAAATATCTCCTTTTGTGTTCCCCATAAGAAAAAAAAAAGTAATTTGGGTTTGGGATGACATGAGGGTGAGTAAATGATGACAGAATTTTCATTTTTAGGTGAACTATCCCAGTGAAACCTCAAGCCATTTATAAATCTTGTTACCCAGTTGCTTTGTTGCTGATGTGATATTCTGTACATCATTACCTCATGCATGACACCCTCTGTCAAAATATGTGTTCAATGATTTAACTTTTATCACTGTGTGACATTTAGCGGGGGTTGTTGTGGTTCTTTAGATATAGTATCTCTTGTGTAGTACAGTATCTCTGAGTGATCATTCCATCCATTCATTTGCACTGTAAGAAAGTGTTGAATGTGCTCCTGTGTTTGTCCATGAATGGCTCCAGCAATAGTGTAGCAGTATTCTCCATCAGTGGCCAGATTTGCTCTGTGTCGCTGCTCTATATCTGCTTATTATTATTCACAGTACTTTCGGCCCATCTGCGGGAATTGGGCCAGCCAAAGTGTGCCATGCAATACAACTCAACAGGCCTCCAAATCGCATGAGAAAGCCTGTATCATACTAACCTATTAATGGTAGCCAGAATGTGGGTCATCATCAAAAAGTGTGACAACAGCCATTGCTCAGTCCAGAGAAGAGTTTTAAACCATCCTGTGGAATTTAGTGCTGTTTGTGCCATAGATTTATCTGATGATAACAGCGTGTGTCTGAAAGCAGAGGGTGCTGTATTGAATATTTTAGCTGTAGGAGAGATATGAGTCTGTGTGATGGTAACTGTCTATGTTTGTTTTCAGATTATTTGTTGTTGTTGATCTCACATCATTAATCCTGCAAAAAAAAAAAAAAAAAAAAAATGCCTAGAACCATCTGTGAATCTCAGATCCAACGAGTATTACGTTTCTCATATATTCCTCTTAATCTGTATCTTCTGTTCATAAATCTGATTTGACCTTTAATTCAGTGTTATTTCTCTGTTTTGGGCTTTTACAGGGTCAACAAAATGGGGAAAGGATGCATCACTGCCACTAAGTACTTCCTATTTCTCTTCAACTTAATCTTCTTTGTAAGTAACAGTTCAGTTAGTTGAATATTTTAGTTAGTGGACTGTGTGTGTGAACCCAAAGAGAAGAGAGTCTATCAGTATGTTTATATGAAATTATAATCGCTCTACAGCGGGTTTTTGCGAAGTTGAGCTTCAGTCTTCATCTGTCTGTCCAAGTATGACATATCGATGTTTAATCGAATATTTGAAGGAAGAACATCAGCTGAGGAAGTGTTAAATACATATTTAAACACAAATACATTGAACATGCTGGATGAAGCCGAGCTACAATCACATTATCTAGATCTGTTAGTCTGACTTTGCTTTTACGTAACATTTTAAAATGATGAATTATTGTTTTAGTGTGACTGAAGTTTAACTTTTAAAGTGCATGTAAACATATGGAATGTTTACCCTTTGTTATCGCTACTGAATTTGAATGTGTACGTGTTTCTTTTTTATAATGTATGACATTAGCTTACTCATAGCTGATGTCCCAGTTTTTAAAACGTTTACCGGTAGTACAAAACTGATACTCTCTGAACTAGTGATATCATTATCTTTCTATTAATAAGTAAATAATGTTTCAGGTAGTCTAGTTGTTTAAAAAGATACAATGTGTTTCAGTTCATGCAGTCTTGCATCTCTCTCTACAAGAATGCGCTCTTAATTACCATCCAAATAAAGTGTTTGCCATTTGTTATCCAGACAGTTTACTCTTCTCCATCTCAGATAGAGAAACAGACTGCTCTCCTTGGGCTTGATCCACGTATAAAAAAGAAACGCTCTGATCAAAGTTTATTCTCTCTAAATCGCATGCCTGTGTGCTCGGGCTAAAACAACGCAGGAAGAGCTGAATGATTAATTGCAACCATTTGTAACATTATTTCTGATAGTTGGCCCTACATGTATACACGTTTAACATTTTAAGGAAGACAAACGTATGACAACAAGATTGTGACATAGATGGGATAAACCTTATTCACAATAGGTTAAGCCAAGCACCCCAGCATGTGCCTTGGTGTTAGGGATGAGGAGAGTAGATGGGGTGCTTGTCCGAGTAGGTTTAATGAAGGCTGTGGTGCTCTTGAACTCATGCTACATCCGCTGAGCCCCCCTTCCCCGCCTGCTGCTGCCACGCAGAGGCACTACACAATCAGTCCCAGATGTTTTCTGAGAGGAAAGGAGAAAAGAGTCTGGAACCTCACAGTTAGAGATCAGGAAACAGTTCACGGGCCAGGATTAGTGTGTTTGTTACATACTCGCAGACACAAGCACACAACTTTCCTGTCTTAAACATACAGTCTTATTCAGGGAACACATTTATACTCATGCTTACAGAGTTTCCATCTTTAGCTCTTTCCAAGAGATTTGGAGCGAACAAGTTGCAGCTTGTAAATTGAAATGTGGGGCCCTCTTTCCCCTCTTGTCCTGCACTACATGATTGATTCTACTCTCAGTCTCTCTTACTTTTTCCTTTTCTCTCTCTTCCTTTGCCCCTTGTCTTTTCTTTTTGTCTCTCTGCAGATCTTTGGATCTATGATTATGGGATTTGGACTGTGGATCCTCCTAGACAATCAGAGCTTCATTGTGGTGTTACGTAAGTATCTGTACCTGTGTTCACAAATTGTGTGCAACCCCAGAAAAAGCTACCTTTTTATAAAATATGACAGGATAGACCATAATTTAGTCGAATGTTCTTTTTTTAATTAAAAATTTTCGAACGTACATTTTATATGAATGGGGCAAAGTCTTTCTAGCAAGTCAGTCCACTGGCGGCCATCTTTGGAACGCTCCCGGGAAGCTATTTCCAGGGTGCGTCTCAATCAGCTCCCTAGCTCCCTATCTCATGAATCAGTATATCGTGAACACGAATTCAGGCACTGGCAAAGGTGTTGATCCACTGAACATTGGTACACTTATGACTCAGTCACCTTCGACACGAAAACCGCATTCAAGCGCAGCTGTTATTAATCAGCACCATCGCCATGTAAATGACACTATCATTAAATTTCGTTGAAGATATTCAAACATACAGGTTTATTATGAAAGATAAGTGACATTAAATAAAGAAATAACAATGTAAAGTAGTGTATTTTAAACCTACTTTTAACAACTCTAATATTTTTATAGTTTCCCTTTCATGGTCATTATGGATGAAAGACATTACAAACAACATCTCTTTTATGGAGAAAATAAGGCTTTGACATAATTTACTTAGACTTTTGCTAGTCTTCTAACGACTTGAGAGACTTCAGAAGACATGACAACGTTTCCATTAAGGGAACATAGTCAGCAACGGTACTCGCTGGTTTTTACGGTGCATTATGGAATTTTTTAGGGAGCAAAAGTTTCAGTGCACTGGAGCGATATTGCAATTGACACAGCCCTTAAAATGGCAGACTCTCTGATCAGTGCCCTAACTACTGAACTAGGGAGCTGATAGAGACGCACCCCAGTCATATAAGTGCAACTCCTATCCAGGGCCGTAGCTGGATATTCTGGGGCCCCTGACTGTATATTGGTTTGGGCCCCTTTCCTATTAAAAAATACAGTTTAGAATTTGTTGTGGGGCCCCCCTGGACCTGTGGATCCCTAGAATCATTACCACCTTTCACCCCTCAAGCTACGGCCCTGCTCCTATCTACTTGAATGGGGAAAGACAGAACAACGGTTGGTCAAGATTATGATCAAATAACATATTTCAAGTCAGCAGTAAAATCTGACAACACTGGTATCATAAATTGTGCTTATTTACCTCAGATTATGCTAAAAAAACAAATTTTCCAGGCTTGTCTAGCTTATCCACTTGCTCGTTCTTGAGTTGATTGACAGGCCTTTCTACATCCATTGACCTTTAAGCATTACAGTTTTTCCCATTTATTTTAATAGAAGTGCCCTGTCTCTGCTAAATAGTCTCTGATGGGGCCAATTTTTGGAATGTTTAAAGGCAGAAATGTGAAGCTCATAATTTTTTTTAAAGCATTTACATTAATTCTTCTGTTAAAACTTGTGTATTATTTGAGCTGCAAAGTTGTTTAAATAGTCGTTTTTACAGTTGTTTTTGGGGTTTCGGTATTACATTGTCATGACAACAAAGTTGTAAATTGGAAATAATTTTACACAGAAAATGTTAGTAAGTGATTTTATGACACAAATCATGTTAACACACATTTTTACACAAATGCTGTCGATTGAGCTTAACTTGTATTGATCCTGGGATATTCCTTTAAAATTGAACTTTCATTAATCTAAAAGGCCATTTAATGCCCCCAGGGAGAGATCCTTTGCTGTTAGTTGGTTATGGTAAAATCCAGAGGAAGTGGTGAGAGAAGTTCTTGGTCTTGACTTTTTTACTCTCTCATTAGCGAGCGCTGCTGTTATCTGTGAATTAAGCCTCCTGGCCCTGTTAGCCTGTGAATCACTGACTGCTGCAGCCTCATTTTTACTGGGCCATCTGTCTCTCATTTGCTTTTGTTTGATGAACACTGTTAGTCTCGTCTTAAACCACACGACTCAGCCTTTTGGACAGATCATCCACGATGAGTTCTGTATTTTTCATCACCCCTCCCCAACCTGTACACACACAACACTGCTTGCTTCTGATCTGTTTTCCATCCCAGAGGCCATTGCAGGGAGCTCTGGGTCACTGGGTCTGTGTCTTACAGATGCTGTCAAGCAGGCCGGAGCTACATGCTCACAGCTGGCTACGAATCAGCTGTTGAGTTCATGCCTCTGTGTGAATGGCAAAGGCGAGCCAGGCAGGGCCTGTGTGTGACATAGCATGTCTGAGGCAGTCTGCAGGTGCTCCTTTGCTGCCACACAGGGCTCTTTTAGCAGCTGCCTTATTAGCATGCATCACGTCAATTCTCAGATCAGGCCTCTCATTGCATTAGTCATTGCAAAGAACAAATTAACACTGGTTTATATGAAGTGTATCTTAGGAGGGAAAAAATGCCCTTCTGTCTCCTTCTCTTTAAAAAGTAGCTCACCCACAAATGAAAATTCTGTGATAATTTACTCACCCTCATATCGTTTAAAACTTTTATGACTTTGTTTCTTATGCAGAAAACAAATGGAATATTTTAATTAATATCCTGGTCGTCATTTCAATGCAATGTCAGTTGATAGTGACTTAAAGCTTAAAAAAGCACCCAAAAGGATCATAAAAGTAGTCGTGCGTTATGTTTCAAGTCTTTCGAAGTCATGCGATAGACTTCGATGAGAAACAACCTGAAATTTAAATTTTCAGTGGAAACTTGTATGTTGCACATTCATGAGTGCATGAGAGAAGCTCGTTCACAATGGCACACGTTTTCACATGAGAACTTGTGTTGTTTTTTGTAGCGCTTCAAGGTGTCACTATAATTACTCAAAAAAGTAACCCACTAAAATTACTAATTACATCTCTAAAATTGTAATCATATTACTTTACTGATTACATTCTAAAATACTTTTCACAGAAAAGTTAGTTTTTCCATGCAAAAACTTTTCCAATGCAAAATAATGCCTGTACAGCAGCGGTGCCCAACCAGTCGAACACGATCTACCAGTCAATCACGTTGTCCTTGTCAGTCAAAGTGACCATATCTTACAAATAATCATACACAATTTAATAAATACAGATGATCACCTTGCAGCTCGCACCACGTCAGATTATTGCCTCGTACCACTTCAGTTAAATAAAAAGTAGATCCTAAATGAAAAAAGGTTGGGCACCCCTGCTTTCCTTCTTGTTCATTGTCGCATAAAAGCAATACACTCAGCACCGCACTATTTTCCCTCATAGTGACTCTTTAGGGGGCGCACACCTTTCAGCTGTCACAAAAACACAAACAGACATTTTGGAGTATGGGGAGCTCATCGAGTATTGATGCTGACTACCACCCCTGGAGTCGCGAGTTCGAATCCAGGGCATGCTGAGTGACTCCAGCCAGGTCTCCTAAGCAACCAAATTGGCCCGGTTGCTAGGTAGGGTAGAGTCACATGGGATAACCTCCTCGTGGTGGCTATAATGTTGTTCTCGCTCACGGTGGGGCGAGTGGTGAGTTGTGCGTGGATACCGCGGAGAATAACGTGAAGCCTCCACACACACTACGTCTCCGCGGTAACGCGCTCAACAAGCCAAGTGATAAGATGCACGGATTGACGGTCTCAGACGCGGAGGCAACTGAGATTCGTCCTCTGCCACCTGGATTGAGGCAAGCCACTATGCCACCATGAGGATTTAGAGCACATTGGGAATTGGGCATTCCAAATTGGGGAGAAAAGGGGAGAAAATAAAAAAAACACATACAGACATACATATGAACATTATTTATGTTTTAAATTTATTCTACATAAATAATATTATTTTAGAAATACAATATGTATAACTCGTGAAATGCACTTAAATTAACATAATTGGATTACAGTAACTGTATTCCGATTACAAAAATGTGAAATTTAATCAGTTACACTACAATTTGGCTAAAGGTAATTAGATTAATTACTTTGTAATCAGATTACACCCAACATTGGTAACGATCAACTGCCATTGTATTCCAAAGATAGACTGGGATGTTTATTTTTTATTTATTTATTTATTTTTTTAATTTCCAATTTGGAATGCCCAATTCCCAATGCACTCTAAATCCTCGTGGTGGCATAGTGACTCGCCTCAATCCGGGTAGCAGAGGATGAATCTCAGTTGCCTCCGCGGCTGAGACCGTCAATCCACGCAATTTATCACGTGGCTTGTTGAGCGCATTACCGCGGAGACGTAGCACATGTGGAGGCTTCACGTCATCCACCGCGGCATCGACGCACAACTCACCACGTGACCCACCGAGAGCGAACCACATTATAGTGACCAGGAGGAGGTTACCCCATGTGACTCTACCCTCCCTAGCAACCGGGCCAATTTGGTTGCTTAGGAAGCCTGGCCGGAGTCACTCAGCACACCCTGGGTTTCGAACTCACGAACTCCAGTGGTGGTGACTGGGATGTTTATAAATCAAAAATGCATAAGAAAGAATGTCAATGAGTCTGGAATGACATGAGGGTGAGTAAATTATGAGTAAGATTATTTTTGGCTGAACTATTCCATTTTAAATGGTACTAATGTACCCCAAAGCACACTACAAGTCCTCAGATTTACACAATGGTTACAGCACTTGACTTGAACTTTACTTTCTGGAAAAAGTCGGAAAATTTTTCAAAGGTTGTCTTGCAAAATGCATTGCGCCTGGCCCAAGACATGAACCCAGTCTGAGTGGCTATGCCATAAAACGTTTGTGTTCCTACAGAACTGCATGTGTTTGATTGATTGTCCAGAGCAGACCACTGATTTAGGAAAGCCCAGGCTTGCACCATAGCATGAGACCAACAGCAGTGAATCTGTCAGCCTCTCGTAGTGCTCCTTTGCATGTTATATTTCATCTTACTGATACAGTCCTGCAGTGCACAGCAGCTGCAGGCTGTTTGTTGGGACTCCCAGCCACCCAAACAATGTGGAGCACTTTTCCCCAATGTAAAAAAAATATATATATAAATATATATATATATATATATATATATATATATATATATATATATATATATATATATATATATTTTTTTTTTTTTAAGAACATCATTGTTTTTCTAATTCAGATGCTGGTGGCCTTCACTGGCTCACAATCCCTGGAGGATTTTCTGGTTTACTTTAGACACCAGTAGGCACTTCAACAGCTTGTGGCGGTTTGAGATTTGCAGTACTGAAACCTGAAAGGATAAAAAGTTGAAGCTCAAGTGCAGACACACTTGTTTTATTCTTTTATATGCAATGGCAGTGCCCATTCTTGGGGTTACATTGGACAGCATAATTGAAACAGGATCATTGAATTCATAGCAACTGGACTCCTTAGCCAGATGCTTTGAACTTGGTTTCTACTGAGCACAGTGGTTGAAGTACAAAGGCATTTGCTTTGTTGAAATAAAAAAAAAGATCTTGGTTTTTATTTGGCTATTGTTTTTGGAATTGTTATGGCGACAGAGAATTATAATAATATTTACCATATGGCGCAAAAGAGCCTTGTCTCACTATTTCCAGTTCAAAAATCTGCCATTTAAAAAAATATAATTAGCAACTGTTTACTAAGAGTTAAGTCAAACATTTCAGAACAACCAAGTGACATGTGTCTGACTAACAGAATTCCCGTACAATGAATAGAATAGGCTGAAATGATTCCAAATAAGATAACTCACTCCACATTGTTCTTTAGAATGCTGAATTAGTTTGCTTTGTTTCAGCTAAATGTGATCTGCTGTCTCTCAGTTTCCAACCACAAACTGGAGGCTTTCCTTTATCCAGTTCCCTCTTAATCATTAATTACTAAATTGTTCAACTGCTTAAATTATGTATGCTTTAGACTGTGTTTTCTCAGCCATGTGTTAAGATTAACTCATTCTATGCTGTAATCATGAGGGTTGAGATGGTCATCACACCTAAGTGCTTAGTTTCGTAATGATGATTACATCAGGTCACGTGACAGGCCATTGTATCCTCTGTACCCACAGTCACGCAGTCACACAGACAGCCCCACAGATCTCTGTTCGACACTGTGGTATTGTTCGAAAGGCTGTCTGTGGTAATGTTGTTTTTGCTGGGGAGTCATCGAGGTATTTGATGGTGGTTGATGTGACAGAGACTTCTCAGTCTGGCGTTCTGACAATATGCATGAAATCCTGACTGAAGCAGGACCAGAACACAGTTGGGTAAAGCCACAGAATTTCTGACCCAACTGTTTAACAGTGTCCAATGAGCCTTGCCCAGTATGACAGACCATCACAACTCCAATTGAAATTGTAAGGGAGACCTGCCAAACCCATCTCAACATTACACGATTCAAATTCAAGGACAGCCCGAGACCAAATATGAGCCATATCCAGTCAATGGCATGCAATCTCACCAGCAATAGCACATTTCTTTTGGTAGAGTTAAAGATGCTGGATATAAACCCTGGAAATATAAACCTATGATTTCATAAATGGCGTTTCTTGCCAGTTCACTATGTAGAAAATAAGAGCTGTTTATTGAATCGCTGCTCATTAAAGGAATATTCCAGGTTCAATCGACAGCATTTGTGGCATTATGTTAATTACCACAAAAAATAATTTTGACTCATCTGTCCTTTTCTTTAAAGAAAGCACAAATCGAGGTTACAGTGAGGCACTTACAATGAAAGTGAATAAGGCCAATTTTTGGAGGGTTTAAGGCAGAAATGCGAAACTTATCATTTTATTAAAGCACTTATTTTAATTCTTCTGTTAAAATTAATGTATTATTTGAGCTGTGAAGTTGTATAAATCATAATTTTTACAGTCATTTTAAGGTTTTAAGGTTTGTTGACATTACATCATCATAGTAATAATGTTGTAAAATTGGCTTTAACTTTACATAGAAAAGGTTAGTAAGTGATTTTATCACACTAAAATCATGTTAACACACATATTGTTTAAATCTTGTGGCTATGCTTTTGAAACAGTTAGTATTTTAATGTTTACAGATTGGCCCCATTCACTTCCATTGTAAGTGCCTCACTGTAACCCAGATGTTTGCTTTTTTTAAAAAGAAAAAAACAAGAAAAATTGATAAATATCAATATTATGCCACAAATGCTGTCAATTGAGCTTAACTTGTTTTGATCCCGGAATATTCCTTTAAAGAGATCCAAAAATGAAAATTCTGCCATTATTCACCCTTATGTTGTTCCAAATCCGTTTGACTTTCTTTCTTATGCGGTTCATAAAAGATGTTTTAATAAATATCTCGGTCCATCTTTTCAACACGATGGTAGTGGATAGTGCCTCACTGTTTATCTTAAAGAATGACCCAAAATCTAAAGTATAATAAAAAAGCATCTAAAAGTATCATAAAAGTAATCCATGAAAGTCGTTTGTCATGTTTGAACAGTGAGTAACACCTATCTGATCACTTTTTGCATCACTTCTCTCAAAGTGTAATACATAGACAATAAATTACCAACTAGAGCCCTTATCAGACACAAAGGACACTTCATCTACGTGCACTTTCGCAGTCAATTCGGGATGGACTTCAGAGACCCTTAATCATTGATCTTACAGTTCATTCAGTATCCTTTAGATTTAAACATTGCCCACCAACATCTGCTCAGTCTATTCAATTAAAACATGACTTGTATTACTCATAGATAACTATTATTGCCATTATATTCATGCTGTATATAGCCAGAGGGGAACTGGCTCCCCCAGCTGAGCCTGGTTTCTCCAAAGGTTTTTTAGTTTTGGGTTCCTTGCCACAGTTGCCTCTTGCTTGCTCCCTTGCTTGACAAATTATTTTAAAATTTTTAAAATTATGTTTTTCAGTGAAACTGCACAATGAGGACTTGAAGACATTACACACATTACAGCATAATATTCTGTAAAGCTGCTTTGAAACACGTTTTGTGTTTGGTGAAAAGTGCTATACAAATAAAATGACTTAACTTGACCTCTCAAGGCATAGGATAGGTTTTGGTGAGAGACACCCAAAATTTAAGTTATTTTTCAGTGAAAATCTTGACCGCTGTTGTATGTTCATGAATGCATGTGTAAAGCTCATTCACAGTGGCAGGCATGTACATGTGAGAACCTGTGTTGTCTTAAGGCTTTAAAGTGAGTCACTATAAGCTACCATTGCATTAAAAAGACAGGACAAGATATTCATCTTCTTTTGTGTGCTGCGTAAGAAAGAAAGTCATAAGGGTTTTGAATGAAATGAGGGTGAGTAAATTATGACAGTAATGAAATGTTGTTTTATGACCGGGATTATGTTTGTATTTCTGATTAACAGAGGATTCGTCCATGGCCCTGAAGGTGGGCTCCTATATTCTGTTAGGCGTTGGCTCATTCTCCATGGTTCTGGGATTTCTGGGCTGTCTGGGGGCCATTTATGAGATCCGCTGTCTGCTTGTATTGGTGAGACACACACACACACACACACACACACACACACACACACACACACACACACACATACATGTTGGTGCAGCTATCATTATGAGGACTCTCCATTGACATAATGATTTGTATACTGTACGAACTATAGATTCTATCCCCTAAACCTAACCCTACCCCCTAAACCTAACCCTCACAAAAAACGTTCTGCATTTTTACATTTTCAATAAAACACCGTTTAGTATGTTTTTTAAGGGATTTGAATTATGGGGACACTAGAAATGTCCTCATAAACCACATTTATAGCATAATGCCCTTGTAATTACCAGTTTGTAATCTAAAAATAAGTCCTCGTAAACCACTTAAACCTGCCCGCACACACAGGCACAGACATACACATAAATACACAAGCACAATATGTTCAGCATAATTTTTTATGGTCTAGTCTAATTGGGTTGATGTTTGTTTTGCAAATGACATATTTTTCATGCAAATCCAAAGATAAACTTTTGATGTTGTTGCATGACTGTCATAGGGAAATTTCAACCATACTGAGCAGTCTCTTGTGACTTGACCTGAGTAGACTGAACTTACAGACCAGTTGTTGCATTTATGTTGCACATATGTGCAGACTGTGCAGTTAATGTGTGAGACTGGCACATGTGGTGGGTTTGCACATGAGTCAGTGATGAGTCTGAATCCTTTAATTTATGTCTTTTTTTCCTCTACAGTACTTCACCTGTCTATTGCTCATCCTCCTTGCTCAAGTGGCCGCTGCTGTGCTCATCTTCTTCCAGCGTGACGTAGTGAGTGATCGCCCTTATGTGGCTCCCATAAGCCTGGCTTCGGAATAATTATGGTTTGCATGTGCTTTGCTGTTAAAACACTTTGAGAAAAAAATTATGTGGTCAGAAATTCATGTGTTCCATTTTCCAGCTAGATTTCATTGTGAAGGTTTTGTTTGAATTTCTGGAACAGTGTAAAAAGAAGTTGAGAAGCATTAGCTTAAAATGAAAAGATACTGCCCCCTATTGCACATATCAAGAAATATAATATACTGAGAATCTTTGCAGGTCATTTGAGGATTATTATTTTTGGTAGACCTTCACCATATTGACCCATGCGAATAATTAGGACAAAGGAAGTCTTGAACGCATGCACGCACGCACGCACACACACATACACACACTCACACTCTTGTCAGCAGCCAGCAGTGAGTTTCTCTGATGACATGGTAAGAAACATCTGAGCAGGATATGCAGTAAATCATATATAATTTGGAGCAGGTAGATGGCAGATTTAGTCCTTTATTAGCTAATCCAACAAACATTTTAGACACAACTGCAAGCTGTCAGCTGCCAATTAGAAGCTAGATGTTCATAGTTAACAATTTGGTTTCCAATAAAAATGCTACATATGCTCCTTTTCTCTCATGGGAAAAAGATAGGCTGTCTGAGATGGGATGGAGCCAGTCTAAAGGAAGAGTGGCTGCACTCTGTTCCATTTTAGTAGCGTAGTAACCTGTTCCACACTCAGCAAAGTGAATATCAGGTCAAACACCTGAGGCTAGAAAAACAAACCACTGACCCTTTTAACTCTCGTTTCAGTTGAGGAAGGAGACAACCGAAATTGTGACCAAAATTGTGGCCAACTACCCTGGACAGAATAAAACCACTGAGCAGGCCTGGGACTACATCCAGAGAACAGTGAGTTGAGAATGGGCGTAACTCATAAATTGTCCTTAATTCAACATGAGCTCAGGTTCCAGAAGTGTACTGAATGTCGTTTGAATGTATTACCATGAAAACCACTCTGTTTCTTTGGGAGGTTCAAGCTCTATAATGTAGAAATGTTTGTTGGGTAAGGTCTTTTGACTTGAGAGAGATACTCTTAGAGAGTTTAACCTTTCAGAGCTGTCTTTAAAACAGTTGACAGTTCAATACGTTTGCCTAGATTTATCAAGACATGTCAATATCTCAATTGATGTAGAGGAAAGTAAATTCTACATATCCACATACCTTAAAATCTTGGCTACAAAAAAGCTATGGAACATTTCCACCATTAGTGTCTAGGGAAAGAAATACAGTTCATTAAACACATGCTGACCTTGTGTGACAACCTGCCCCAATAGTAGGGCATGTTATTACACTATATGGGTTAGGTTGTCACAATGGAACCTGCCATTAAACCAGTGACGTAGGTTTCATGAGAACATTGGGCCAAAAGTAAAACAATTATGAGGCACAAAACAATTCATAAAAATAAAAATAAAAACCTGAAAAATGAATGCACAAAAATATAGAAACATTGTTTGTACACTTAAAACACATAACGACCTGCCCCAATCTGACTATCATGAAAAATACCTTTGTCCTGAGAACCCATTTAAGCCTTTCAGTAAAAATCTGCCTTCATAGTATAGCTGACCCTTGACCAAATGTATTCCATTACCCAAGAGCTTTAACAAAAATATGATGATAGTGAAAATTTACTTTGGATTCTAAATTAAAAGGGGTTTAAACTAGGTGTTTGAAACCAACATACAAAACCACTGCCAGAGAAAAAACACATTTGCGCAATTGGACTTTTGATTCCAAATTTTATCATTGCTGAGATATAGAACTTGTGACAATTTCCCTTTGTGACAACTAGTTATATCAAATTTTACAACTTTGTTGCCATGATGATGTAGTGTCAACAAACCCTAAAATGACTGTAAAAACTTTACAGCTCAAATAATAATAATTCTTTTTTTTACAGAAGAATTAATGAAAGTGCTTTTATAAAATTACATTGTAAGTGCCTCATTGTAACTTCAATTTTTGCTTTTTTAAAGAAAAGTAGGGATGAGGGGCCTGGGTAGCTCAGCGAGTATTGATGCTGACTACCACCCCTGGAGTCATGAGTTCAAATCCAGGGTGTGCTGAGTGACTCCAGCCAGGTCTCCTAAGCAACCAAATTGGCCCGGTTGCTAGGGAGGATAGAGTCACGTGGGGTAACCTCCTCGTGGTCGCGATTAGTGGTTCTTGCTCTCAATGGGGCACGTGGTAAGTTGTGCGTAGATCGCGGAAAGCAGCATGAGCCTCCACATGTGTGAGTCTCCGCGGTGTCATGCACAGCGAGCCACATGATAAGATGCGTGGATTGACTGTCTCAGAAGTGGAGGCAACTGAGACTTGTCCTCCACCACCTGGATTGAGGTGAGTAACCGTGCCACCACGAGGACCTAGTAAGTAGTGGGAATTGGGCATTCCAAATTGGGGAGAAAAGGTGATAAAGTAAAAAAAAAAAAGAAGAAAAGTAAGGATGAGTCGAAATAAATTTTCAACATTATCAACATTATGCCACAAATGCTGTCGATTGAACTTAACTTGTAATGAACCCAGAATATTCCTTTAAATCAAATACATTCATTAGAAATTAGAATGGTAAAACTGTATGTGTTGTTCATTAATGATCGTGTCTGTTAGTGGGTTTAATTGTCTTGGCTTACATTCAAGCCAAGATTGTCGAATCCTTCATGTCCTGTTGTTTCTTCCCTGTGTGTCTTACAGATGCAATGTTGTGGCTGGAATGGGCGCATGGACTGGGATGCCAACTATGTGATGAAGAACAGCACAGGAGAGAATTTGTACCCATGTTCCTGCCACAATACTTCCTTGCCACCATTTAATCTTGCAGACAACGGCTTCTGTGAGGCCACATCTAATGACTTGCCTATCTATCAGATGGTACGGGATATACTTGCAACTCACATGTACTCACTGAGCACTTTATTAGGAACACTGTAGTCCTAATAATTTGCCCGACATGGTTTTCTGCTGTTGTAGCCCATCCACCTCAAGGTTCGACATGTTGTGCACTCTGAGATGCTATTCTGCTCACTACAATTGTACAAAGTGGTTATCTGAGTTACCGTAGTCTCTCTGTCAGCTTGAACCAGTCTGCCCTTCTCCGTTGATTTCTCTCATCAGCAAGGTGTTTCCATCCGCAGAACTGCCGCTCACTGTATGTTTTTTGTTTTTGGCACCATTCTGAGTAAACTCTATTGACTGTTGTGCGTGCAAATCCCAGGAGATCTGTAGTTACAGAAACACTCAAACCAGCCCATCTGGCACCAACAATCATGCCACTGTCAAAATCACTGAAGTCACATTGTTCCCCTATTTTAATGGTTGATGTGAACATGAACTGAAGTTCCTGACCCATATCTACATGATTTTTATGCATTGCAGTGATGCCACATGATTGGTTGATTATATAATCACATGAATAAGTAGGTCTACATGTGTTCCTAATGAAGTGCTCATTGAGTGTATGTGAGAAATACTGGACATCCAGTTGATAATTTGTATGACTTTCTTCTGCTGAACACAAACAAAGATTTTAAGAAGAATGTCTCAGCTCTGTAGGTCCATACAATGCAAGTGAATGGTGACCAGACCTTTGAATCTTAAAGAATCACATAAAGGCAGCATACAAGTAATCCATATGACTCCAGTGGTTTAATCAATGTCTTCTGAAGCGATCCAGTTGGTTTTGGGTGAGAACAAGCCAAAATATAACTCCTTTTTCACTGTACATGTGGTTATTGCAGTCTCTTGGCACAATCATGATTTCAAGCTCGATTACACTTGACGTATCATCACTAAGGAGACTGGTGTCAAGATGTACAGTGAAAAAGGAGTTACATTTTGGTCTTTTAACACCAAAAATCAACTGGATTGCTACAGAAGACATTGATTAAACCACTGGAGTCTGATGGATTACTTTAATGCTGACTTAATCTGCTTTTTGGAACTTCAAAGGTCTGATCACCATTCACTTGCGTTGTATGGACTTACAGAGCTGAGATATGCTTCCAAAAAATCATCGTTTGTGTTCAGCAAAAGAAAGAAAAGCATACACATCTGTGATGGCATGAGGGTGAGTAAATGATGAGAGAATTTTCATTTTTGTGTTTCTCTTGTAATTGGGCAAAATTGGCAGTCTGATCGCTTAGTGTGAAATTCTCAATGACAGGCTGATTGGGACCAAAGTCTTGGCTATGATGTGTATCATACAGTCTAATATAATGTTGCACAGAGTGCAATGGCTTTTACTTAAGATCTCACTGGGAACATATTATACAGTTTGACAAGCAACAAACATTAAAGTCGTATAGTGTGCACCCGGCTTTAGTTTAGAACAATCCGTAGGTATATAAACTCAGCAAAAAAGAAACGTCCTTATTTTCAGCAAACTTAACATGTGTAAAAATTTGTATGAACATAAAAAGGTTCAACAACTAAGACATAAACTGTGCAAGTTTCACAGACATCTGACTAACAGAAATGGAATAATGTGTCCCTGAACAAAGGTGAGGTCAAAATCAAAAGTAACAGTCAGTACCTGGTGTGGCCACCAGCTGCATTAATTACTGCAGTGCATCTCCTCCTCATGGACTGCAACAGATTTGCCAGTTCTTGCTGTGAGATGTTACCCCACTCTTCCACCAAGGCACTTGCAAGTTCCCAGACATTTCTGGGGAGAATGACCCTAGCCCTCACCCTCCTATCCAACAGGTACCAGACATGCTCAATGGGATTGAGATCCGGGCTCTTCGCTGGCAATGGCAGAACACTGACATTCCTGTCGTGCAGGAAATCAGGCACAGAACGAGCAGTATGGCTGGTGGCATTGTCATGCTGGAGGGTCATGTCAGGATGAGCCTGCAGGAAGGGTACCACATGAGGGAGAAGGATGTCTTCCCTGTAACGCACAGCATTGAGATTGCCTGCAATGACAACAAGCTCAGTCCGATGATGCTGTGACACACCGCCCCAGACCATGATGGACCCTCCAAATCGATCCCGCTCCAGAGTACAGACCTTGGTGTAATGCTCATTCCTTCGACGATAAACGCGAGTCCGATCATCACATCTGGTGAGACAAAACTGCAACTCATCAGTGAAGAGCACTTTTTGCCAGTCCTGTCTGGTCCAGCGAAGGTGGGTTTGTGCCCATAGGCGACGTTGTTGCCGGTGATGTCTGGTAAGGACCTGCCTTACAACATGCCTACAAGCCCTTAGTCCAGCCTCTCTCAGCCTATTGCGGACAGTCTGAGCACTGATGGAGGGATTGTGCGTTCCTGGTGTAACTTGGGCAGTTATTGTTGTCATCCTGTACCTGTCCCGCAGGTGTGATATTCGGATGTACCGATCCTGTGCAGGTGTTGTTACACGTGGTCTGCCACTGCGAGGACGATCAGCTGTCCTTCCTGTCTCCCTGTAGCACTGTCTTAGACGTCTCAAAGTACGGACATTGCAGTTTGTTGCCCTGGCCACATCTGCAGTCCTCATGCCTCCATGCAGCATGCCTCAGGCACGTTCACACAGATGAGCAGGGACCCTGGGCATCTTTCTTTTGGTGTTTTTCAGAGTCAGTAGAAAGGTCTCTTTAGTGTCCTAAGTTTTTATAACTGTGACCTTAATTGCCTACCGTCTGTAAGCTGTTAGTGTCTTAATGACTGTTCCACAGGTGCATGTTCATTAATTGTTTATGGTTCATTGAACAAGCATGGAAAACATTGTTTAAACCCTTTACAATAAAGATCTGTAAAGTTATTTGGATTTTTACAAAATTATCTTTAAAATACAGTGTCCTGAAAAAGGGACATTTCTTTTTTTGCTGAGTTTATGATCCCTGAGATTGAATTTATCACAAGTAGTTCCTTACCTCAGGGGCTTGAACCACTAATTTGCTATATTATACACTAAGGAGTTGCACCACAGATACCTGGCTGTAAGTTCTATGATTTTGCTATCAGGTGGATCTTATGACAAGTTTATTTTTTGTTTCTTACATCAGGGCTGCCTGGAGAATGTGGAGAGCTGGCTCTTTACAAATTATGGAGTTATACTGGGCATCTGCCTTGGTGTGGCAGTCATTGAGGTATGGTGTACCTCTTCTGCCTTAGACAACATTAACAGTATCCCTCTGTTACAAAGACAGTTGGACAATTGTAATGTGACAGAATTTACTCCCATTTTTTTATGTTTCCAACAGCTCCTCGGTATGATACTGTCCATGGGCCTTTGCAAGAGTGTACACCAAGAAGACTACACCAAAGTACCAAAGTACTGAAGAGCAAACATGGACATTAACATAATTTTATTCAGTCCTTCCTTATTGACTTGGAAAACAGATCTCCCTCTTTTTCTACAGAAAATTCAGTTTTTCCAAAAGACTCCAGCGGTGATGAAGGTTTATGTTTAGTCAGGAAATATGTTGCAAAAGTTCACTCTTTGTCAGTAACACTAGGTGAATCCCCTGTGATTTAATCAGCTCTTTTAAGCACAGTTTGAATGGCCCATTGTATGACCATTGTCTGAAGTGTAGAACAAGCTGCCCACATAAATTAATGAAAAGCTTATGTCAAGTCCTGGTGCCCCTCAGTGGTCTATTTATACAACAACACTCTTAACACCCAGGCTGGTCTGTTTGCTTTGAAACATGTATTTCTTCATTATAGCAGCCCAAACCATGAGCTAACAGCTGGATAACTTTGGTTTTTGCTTTATAGAAAACAGAAAAACCACAAAGGCCTGCTTTTGTTTAATCAAGAGACTTTTTTTAATAGATATTTTGCATGAGTTAATTTTGTTGTGTACAAAGACTGACAACATTTCCACCCTGTCCTTGAATTACTGGCATGCCACGAATAAGTAAGTTGTCCATTTATGTTTGTGCATCAGTGTTGTTTCAGGTTGTGCTTTTGCTTTTTTGTTTTAGTGTGTATATATTTTTAGCTTTCATTGTCATGTTGGTTTTAGGTCAGTAACATTCTTCAATTCTACATTTTCCCCTTTTTGTACAGAAGATCGTTTTTATGTTTTTTTGCTACATGCTTATGTTTTTGAGCATATTGTAAGGAAGTACAATATAAAGCTGTTCCTTGATGATGTGAACCAAATAATGATTAGCATAGCCCCCAAAGGTGACTGCAGTCTTTTTTCTTTTTTCTTTTTTACAACTTTATTGCATTGATCCTAATTTAACTGTTTTCAGTGACACCACTGTTTCATTAACTGTATACTTGTTATGTGGAAAAAATGCTAACAGTTTTTTTTTTTTTTTTTTTTTCTCTGTAATAGGTCTTTTCATAGGAAAAACATTGAGATCATAATAAAAGCTCCACTTGTATTTTACTGTAAAAAAAAAAATAAAAAAAATAAAAACATTTTAAATACAGTCCCCTACAAAGCAAAAAAAAAAAATAAATTAGATACAGTCCGCTACAAAGCAAAAAAAAAAAAAAAAAAAAAAAAAGTATTGCAGCTACATGTACCTTCTAAATCTGAAAGTGTTTCAATAAAAAACTCACCCAACCTATTTGTACCCTGTGCCTTTTTGTGTAACTACTATGTACATTTGCCAGTTCTTCACTAGGTGGCAGTAGCATATCTCTTCTAAATAAATAGTATATGAGATGTGGGAATTGGCGGTTAACATATAACAATGTTTACGTTTGGAAAGATTTGCATAAATGGTAAGTACATTTAAATATGCACTATATCAATTAATAAAAAATAAAAACATCATGAAATGCACTGTATTGTTAGGCTAAGAACATATCACCAATAATTTATGTTAAATATATTAACATTACTAATGTTCTTCCTTTCACTTCTGCAGCCAGATGGTGGTCTTCCTCAAGGGATCATTGAGGTCTGTATTACTCTTGTGTGTTTCTCAGAGGTGTTGAATAACAAGGCCCACTGCTCTTTCTGCCTAACAATAGAGGGTTCATTGCCACCTGCTCGCCCCTCTCACATCCGGCCTGCCCACTGAGCTGGAATCCTGTTTTCAAAGACTTTCCTTCGTCTTGCTCAAATGCCACACACATGGGTACTCATGTTCAACTACTCTTGAATTTCCATGGCTATCTTAAGAGTCCAGCTGGTTGTTTGTTGCCTAAAACTGCATTTAGACTAAGATGTCCACTGCTCTTTGCATGTGGACTCAAATAACACAAAGAAGCAATATACTATGACTTTTCATACTGAAATTGCTGCTACAGTGTATTGCTTCAGGCTTAAAACTGTTATCAGACAGATATAAATAGAGATACTTTTTACCTGAGCAGTGATTACAGACAAGAGCATCACACCTGGTCTCCATTAATCTATGATAATGCACCTCAAATGCACCCGAGTCACTTTCCCTTGCCATCCTTCCAGTAATCAGACTCCACTCCAGCTCTCCAGAACTACACCTGTTATCAGAATTGTGATGGGTTTACACTGGAGTAGAGCTGTCTTTTGTCTCTACTGACAGAAAGTAGTCTGGAATACCAGAGGCTGGAATATCTGATCATGAACTGCCAGCTTGCCAAACAACAACAGCTGCTGCACTTTGCTCTAATAGTTTTCATGGCCAGCAGAATTTGTTCATCATATAACTGTATACAGTTGTGGTTTAATGCTGATACTCTTGTTAAAGAGTAGTTTAGAAACTGCTTTTTACAAGCAGCTTTTACTCATGTTTCATGTTTTCTAGTTTAGATTTTCAAGATGGCTTGTTCTTTTGTTTTACAGATGGTTCCTCATGTTTATAAACACACAAAGAGAAAATTACTGTCATGGACTAGCTTAACTGATTGGACAGTAATGATTGTGAGAAAGAGCTGTATCACACACACACACACACACACCCATGTAGTGCGGCTATCCTTATGAGGACTCTCCAAAGACATAATGATTTTTATACTGTACGAACTATAGATTCTATCCCCTAACCCTACCCCTAAACACCCTTGTAATTACCAGTTTGTAACCTAAAAAAATGTCCTCGTAAACCACTTAAACCTGCACACACACACACACACACACACACACACACACACACACTGTTCCTGTGGCCCAGTCATACTCTGCTCATCATCACTGAATTTAATCTAATTTCACTTCACAGTGATGGCTAATGAATGGGAGAAGGGGAAGGTTCAAAAAGTCAGCAAAGCTTTGAATTTCCAAAACAATGTCATCGTGACTCTGCAAAATGTAATTTGGCATATATTAGCACACTGATTGTTGAGATAAGGGACAAAACATGTCCTACATACAAAAGTCCACTTTATGTCCTAATAAAGTGCCCGACTTGGTCTTCTGCTGATGTAGCCCATCCGCCTCAAGGTTCGACATGTTGTACATTCTGAGATGCTATTCTGCTCACTACAATTGTACAGAGTGGTTATCTGAGTTACCGTAGCCTTTCTGCCAGCTCGAACCAGTCTGGCCTCTCTCATCAACAAGCATTTCCATCTGCAGAACTGCCGCTCACTGGATGTTTTTTGTTTTTGGCACCTTTCTGAGTAAATTCTAGAGACTATTGTGTGTGAAAATCCCAGGAGATCAGCAGTTACAGAAATATTTAAACCAGCCTTTCTGGGACCAACAATTCATCCATGTGATTATCTAATCAGCCAATCGTGTGGCAGCAGTGCAATGCATAAAGCTTCAGTTAATGTTCACATCAACCATCAGAATGGGGAAAAAATGTGATCTCAGTAATTTGTACCATAGCATGATTGTTGGTGCCAGATGGGCTGGTTTGAGGATTTCTGTAACTGCTGATCTCCTGGGATTTTCACGTACAACAGTCTCTAGGATTTTCTCAGAATGGTGCCAAAAGCAAAAAACATCCAGTGAGTGGCAGTTCTGTGGATGGAAACACCTTGTTGAAGAGTGAGGTCAATGGAGAATGGCCAGACTTGTTCGAATTGACAAAGTCTACGGTAACTCAGACAACCACTCTGTACAATTGTGGTGAGAAGAATAGCATCTCAGAATACTGTTCTGAGATGCAGGTTGGCGCTGTTTTGGCAGCACGAGAGGGACCTACACAATATTAGGTAGGTGGTTTTAATGTTGTGGCTGATCGGTTTGTATACATATATATATATATATATATATATATATATATATATATATATATATATATATATATATATATATATACAGTACAGTGCAAAAGTTTTAGGTACTTGTGAAAAATGTTGCATAGTGAAGGTGTTTTCAAAAATAATGCCATAGATAGTTTTCATTTATCAATTAACATCAGACTAAGTCCAGTAAACATAAAAAAAAAGCTAAATCAAAATTTGGTGTGAACACCTTTGCCTTCAAAACAGCATCAAATAGGTACACCTGGACACAGTTTTTCTTGGCTGTAGGCAAATTGGATATTCAAAGCTTTTTGGAGAATTGGCCACAGTTCTGCTATCTATTTAGGCTGTCTCAATTGCTTCTGTCTCTTCATGTGATCCCAGACTGACTTGATGCTCAGTGGGGGTCTCTATGGGGGCCATACCATTTGTTGCATGGCTCCCTGTTCTTCTATTCTATTTTATTTGCAAAAGGAATGTTTTGGAGTCTAAAATGTATATTTCCTATTGACACACTTGAGCTAACCACCTTAAGACAAATATTTTTGTGAACATCTTATGTGCCTAAGACTATATATATATATATATATATATATATATATATATATATATATATATATATATATATACATGGATTAAGACTCCTTGGTGCTCCTTGGTGCCCAATTGCCCATATGATTAACCTGCCCCTGCTTCCTGTGACTCATCCTTGTGTGCCTGTCCTGTTCATCTGCACTTGGGCAGTAGACTGACCTTGAGTTGCAGTAGTACAACCCTCCACAGGGACCATGGTTGTTTTCATAGAGAGAGAAAGTGAGATGTGAGTGTAAACAGTGAGTAAGGCTTACCAGGGAACAGTGACGTCGAGTATCTGGCTAGAGAGGCTCTGTAGTAGAGCTCTGTAGGACTGCTCAGGGCAGGTCTGGTACACTCATCTCCATGGACATGTAGCAACAGAGCGGGGGCTGGCCCAAAGCCAGCGTATGGTTCCCCTCCTCCAGGCCAGATGGATCTGCCTTAACCTCTTCAGGACTTTAGCCTTTAGCTAGACCTGCCACACATTAAATAGTACAGAAATACTGCTGAGAACAATGTCAGTGTTAGTGGGATTAACTGCCAGACTAGAGGAATGTTTGATCCGGATGTAGAGAGAGAAATGTGTATGATTTTGACCCAAATAATCCATATTCATTAACATTATAATTCAGCTTCATGTACAATGCAATATCTTATAATTTTATCTTGTTTTAATTAAGTATGGAAAGATGTGAATTTGTATATGAAGCTAAAAAGCTGATTAACTGTAATAAGCATGTTATACCCTTCTACAAATTGCAACATACACTATATTGCCAAAAGTATTCGCTCACCCATGCAAATAATTGAATTCAGGTGTTCCAATCACTTCCATGGCCACAGGTGTATAAAATGAAGCACCAAGGCATGCAGACTGCTTCTACAAACATTTGTGAAAGAATGGGCCGCTCTCAGGAGCTCAGTGAATTCCAGCGTGGTACTGTGATAGGATGCCACCTGTGCAACAAGTCCAGTCGTGAAATTTCCTTGCTACTAAATATTCCACAGTCAACTGTCAGTGGTATTATAACAAAGTGGAAGCGATTAGGAATGACAGCAACTCAGCCACGAAGTGGTAGGCGATGTAAAATGACAGAGCGGGGTCAGCGGATGCTGAGGCGCATAGTGCGCAGAGGTCGCCAACTTTCTGCAGAGTCAATCGCTACAGACCTCCAAAGTTCATGTGGCCTTCAGATTAGCTCAAGAACAGTGCGTAGAGAGCTTCATGGAATGGGTTTCCATGGCCGAGCAGCTGCATCCAAGCCATACATCACCAAGTGCAATGCAAAGCGTCGGATGCAGTGGTGTAAAGCACGCCGCCACCGGACTCTAGAGCAGTGGAGACGCGTTCTCTGGAGTGACGAATCACGCTTCTCCATCTGGCAATCTGATGGACGAGTCTGGGTTTGGCGGTTGCCAGGAGAACGGTACTTGTCTGACTGCATTGTGCCAACTGTGAAGTTTGGTGGAGGGGGGATTATGGTGTGGGGTTGTTTTTCAGGAGCTGGGCTTGGCCCCTTAGTTCCAGTGAAAGGAACTCTGAATGCTTCAGCATACCAAGAGATTTTGGACAATTCCATGCTCCCAACTTTGTGGGAACAGTTTGGGGATGGCCCCTTCCTGTTCCAACATGACTGCACACCAGTGCACAAAGCAAGGTCCATAAAGACATGGATGAGCGAGTTTGGTGTGGAAGAACTTGACTGGCCTGCACAGAGTCCTGACCTCAACCCGATAGAGCACCTTTGGGATGAATTAGAGCGAAGACTGCGAGCCAGGCCTTCTCGTCCAACATCAGTGTCTGACCTCACAAATGCGCTTCTGGAAGAATGGTCAAAAATTCCCATAAACACACTCCTAAACCTTGTGGAAAGCCTTCCCAGAAGAGTTGAAGCTGTTATAGCTGCAAAGGGTGGGCCGACGTCATATTAAACCCTATGGATTAAGAATGGGATGTCACTTAAGTTCATATGCGTCTAAAGGCAGATGAGCGAATACTTTTGGCAATATAGTGTATATATATACCACTTGTGTGTGAATGTATAGTACTCAGTAAACTGTAGTCACTCCACACATGGCTCCTCTCTTTGGGTTATGCAGCCCTGCAAAACACTATTCTCAAGGTATGTTTTTATCAGCTGTCACCACTGGGATATCATGTGGCGGTCTGTGGGAAATAAATGGTCTGTGTTGAGGAATGTGATGCGCTAGAGGTTCAAGCAGTGGTTTTTCGTCACTTTGCCAGCCAGAGCACAGCAAATGTTCAAGCTTTTTTTCATATTCGCCCTAAAGTGATTGAATTTTTCCTTCTCACCCAATTACTTTGATAGTCCACCTGCCCTCGAAGAATATACAGATATAAAGAAGTACCCATGTAACAGGTCACCAAAGTGTGACATCATCAGCCACTTACTTTCTCATCCTCTTTTTATGTAAAAATTTGAATCATTTCCTGTTTGGCCCTGGTGAAACAGCATAACACATCCGGCAAAGAGATCAGCACCAGTGGTGCCCCGCCACCTTATTTCAGTCTATGGCTGCATCCGAAAACATAGGCAGCTGACTTGCTGCCTTATCAGTTAGTGTCTTAACCATTAGCATTTTTGAATGAATGGAAACTGGTCTCAGAACAGTTTGAAAGGCACCTTATTTTCATCCTACCTCCGTATACAGCCTCCGGAGGCAGCATTTTCCTGGTTTTGGACACAGCCTATGTGAGGTTGCTCATCGGCCATTGTTCCCTATCTGTCACTCACTCGACGTTGTGTCGATGTTGTGACACTAGGGGTCACTCTTGGGAACCCGAGACACCTCTGGTCTTTGATAAAAGACCAATGAAAATTGGCGAGTGGTATTTGCATACCACTCCCCCGGACATACGGGTATAAAAGGAGCTGGTATGCAACCACTCATTCAGATTTTCTCTTCGGAGCCGAACGGTCGATGTTTACTGAGCTGACTGTTCATTCACCTCTGCTGGATCTGACGGTGCATTTCAGCGGCTTCTCCCTCCTCTGCACTGGCGCACTGCAGAGAATGCCCCTGGGCACTTCGGCAGAAAAAAGAGAGTATATTTTTTTAAAGAGTATATTTCTCTAAAAGATTGGCACACACAGAACGTCTTTTTAAAGACGCATCTTTTTAAAGATGCCTTTCTGATTGTGTGTTATTCCTGGTTGTGGTTGTTACCTCTCAACTTCTGACGGTCACGATCGCTGTCTTTCGTGTCTGGGTGCAACCCATGCGGAGACAGCGTTCATGGATGGATCATGTACACACTGCGAGAACATGACCATGGCAACGTTGCGGTCACGGCTTGTATGGTTGGCTTCCGGATGAGTCCGCCAGCTCGTCTCGCGGCGAGTTCGACCTCTTGTTTGGAGTCCGCGAAGCTGATTAGCTCTCGAGCGCAGCATCGAAGAGCGGGCTCGTCCAGTCGGACGCAGAAGCCTCAGCTGGGCTCCCCCCTGGTGCGGTTGCCCAGTCACAGGCTGATGCGGAAATGACGGACATGCTTTCTCGGGCAGCCACAAGTGTGGGGCCAGAGTGGAACCATCCACTCTCCCCTGAACCCTTGCAGCTCGATGATTGGTTCCGCTCAAAGCAGCCACGCCCTGCTCCTGTCCCTTTCTTACCAGAAGTGCATGAGGTGCTGACAAGATCGTGGGATGCACCTTTAACTGCCCGGTCCTGATCTTTCAGCTCCCCCGTCCTCACTACCCTCGATGGCGGGGTGGCCAGGAGCTATTCTACCAGGGGTGTAGCGGCCTCCTGGGCCTTGACCAGGGGCGCCTCTCTAATAGACATTTACAGAGCAGCGGGCTGGGCAACACCTAACACCTTTGCGAGGTTCTACAATATCCGGGTGGAACCAGTTTCATCTCGTGTAGTGGCACGCACAAGCAGGTAAGTCCGGGACAGCCGGCCGGGTGTATCGCTTGTGCATAGCACCTTTCACCTCCCCTGAGCTGAAGACGTGCGCCGTTAACTACCAGTAGTGTTCACAAACTGTGTTCCCTGGTTGATTTCCTCCGAGCCCTGTGACAGACGAGTTTGCAGAGAGACTTGCTGCCGGCTCAGTACACGTGCTCACTAAGCCCTGTACTGTGGTAGGTGCTCCGCATGTGGTGGTTCCCCGCAGGTAACCCCATGTGACGTATATCTTCCGCTAATTCGTTTCCCTGTTGGCAAACTGTGTCTTCCTTGGGCAGAGGCCCCTCTGCCCCAGTCACCATGCTTGTAGTAACTCCTCCCCCGTAGGGCAGGATCTACCTTGGGACTCCCCCACATGGCATACTTCCGACATAGCTCGGCAAGACCATGTGACATATTTCCACTTAAATACCCCCCCCCCCCCGCTGTCTCCACGGTGTCTTCCCCTTGGGAGGGACACCCCCCCCCCGACTAGACCTGGTGGGCCCAGTCAGTTAATCCCCTTTTTTTAGGGAGTGGGAAAAAAAGGGGATAAGAGGCCATGACTGGCTAGCCCGTCTCTATCTTTTGGGTAGTCGACTTGTCCCCAAAGGGCCGTTCGACACTCATAACTGTGTTGGGGGAAGTTACGTGTCAGCCTGGTGCGCTGGCTACAAGGCACACAGTGGTTTGCCCGTCACACACTGGCAGTTCACGTAACACAGTTCAGCCAGTTGTGGCGTTTTTGTATAGGGACCCCTATTGTCACTACATCGACACAACGTTGAGTGAATGACAGATAGGGAACATCCTGGTTACTTGCGTGACCTCTGTTCCCTGATGGAGGGACCAGACGTTGTGTCCCTCCTGCCACAATGCTGAAGTACCCGCTGAAATGGCCGGGATCTTGTCTCGGCTCCTCAGCATTAAACCTGAATGAGTGGTTGCATACCAGCTCCTTTTATACCTGTATGTCCGGGGGAGTGGTATGCAAATACCACTCGCCAATTTTCACTGGTCTTTTATCAAAGACCAGAGGTGTCTCGGGCTCCCAAGAGTGACTCCTAGTGTCACTACATTGACACAACATCTCGTTCCCTCCATCAGGGAATGGAGGTTACGCAAGTAACCAGGATGTTCTTATTCCTCCTCTTGGCAGCTGCTAAACTCACTTACAGACTAGGACAGATTGCTGACTTGGACATATATTTTTGGGATCACTCTGTCTTTGATCATGTCACACATTCTAAACTGTAATGTTTTTGTGTGTGTGTGTGTGTGTGTGTGTGTGTGTGTTTGTCTGTGTGTGTTGACATCAATTGTATCAAGGTGCTTTTTTGAGTTGACACAACTAAATTTCCAGTCAACTTAACATGTTAAGTTGTGATTCTGTCAACTTGTCTTGTACTTTAGTGTTAGTGTTGTGGCCTTGTTTTCTTACTATTTGCAGACTTTATTGTTGCTGCTGTTGTTGTTTTTGTCATTACTGTTGATTAATATTTGTGTGGTAATGTTAAGAGCTCATCTTTTACTTGATGTTTGTTGAGTGTCATCACACTGAGGTTTGTTTGTCAAGTGTTGAGATCTATGTGCCTCCAAATCAAACTGTTATGCATGTAGTCTGTCTCTTTTAAGAGATTATCCTACAGTGCAAAACTTGCAGGGTTTACTTGAAAATTACATTTAGGTTCACTGAACACAAACTTTACAGTTGTTATAACTTACCCCAATTTAAGTTCAGCTAATTAAACTGACATTTTCACAACTTCATCAATCAGATCAGATTATTTTTTAATTTGTGAAATAAACATCAGTAAAACTCAAAAAAGCCCATGCAAAACAGGCACTAAATAAATGAGTTCAATCAACAATTTTTTTTCCCCCTGCTGTGGTAAACATCGTTTGGAATAAATCTCACAGAGGCTTCCTAAATGGAAAAGTTTAAGGATTTTTCCTTCAAATGATGTTTAACAGCTTTTAAGTGGAGCAATGATATATACACTCACTGAGCACTTTATTAGGAACACCATGGTCCTAATAAAGTGCCCGACGTGATCTTCTGCTGTTGTAGCCCATTCGCCTCAAGGTTCGATGTGTTGTGTATTCTGAGATGCTATTCTTCTCATTACAATTTTACAGAGTGGTTATCTGAGTTACCGTAGACTTTGTCAGTTCGAACCAGTCTGGCCATTCTCTGATGACCTCTCTCATCAACAAGGCATTTCCGTCCACAGAACTGCCGCTCACTGGATGTTTTTTGTTTATGGCACCATTGTAAATAAACTCTAGAGACTGTTGTGCGTGAAAATCCCAGGAGATCAGAAGTTACAGAAATACTCAAACCAGTCCATCTGGCACCAACAGTCATGCCAAGGTCGAAATCACTAAGATCACATTTTTTCCCTATTCTGATGGTTGATGTAGACATTAACTGAAGCTCCTGCCTATCTCTAGCCATTGAAAATACAGTGTAGCCTACTACAGCTGGCAAGGAAGTGTATTTGCTTTAATTTTGTTTGATGCAATAATATATGTTGATATTACAGTAACAATCAAAAATTCACCATGTCCCAGTATAAAGGGAGAACTGCTGTCTGTTCACTGTACACATTCACACCACAGCTTTTAGACAATAGTGAATCTATGTTGATGTGTTTATCCAATGAGATTTTTGAACAGTGGTTAAAGTCCTGGAAAGCTCTTGTGTGCTGTGTCCAGCCCGTCCTGTTAGCTCCAGTGAGAGAATTAAGGGCTGGGGAAGCAGGAAGGAAAGTGGAGGGGATGACTGAACTAAAGCTGTTTAAACAGCTGTACTGAATCAGCAAGTCTGGCACCATGTCCCGAACACCTTGCTGAGATGTACAATTTTGAAGAAACTTTGCCCTACAGTTCCCTGTCCAAATATGTGTTTTTGTTCAAACATCCATATTATCTATCAATACCCATGCCAAACTCAGTCATAATAATAATAAACTTTATCTAAACATTTTCAAATGTCTCTCACTGCTAAAGTTCCCTTTTGTCCAATTTTACTTTCTCTTCTTCTTTATAGCTTATTTTTGCAGCCTAAGTTAATAGACCATATTATCTATATTGCCTGTTTCATTTACATGCTCGTTTTATATTAATGAACTCATTCATTACAGCACAGCTATTACTGTTCCTCTGTGATAATGTGAACTGGGTGGCATCTGTGCAGTGCCAGGCAATTAGTTCAGACAAAGATTGCACCCTCAGTAAATGACATTCTGCACACTGGTGCAGTGCTCTGGAGATTACCTGCACTGTAGACCTTGACAGAAGGATTCATATGTTGCTCTCTAAGAATATACTGAATAAATTGTGGTGGTAATTCAAAGACTCATACATCCTTATAGTGTAAATAAATTATCATTTTTTGTAATTAACATTTTTTATTGATTCAAAAAGAAAGCACAACAGAGAAAAACACAACATATATACACCGAATCAACATTTAACTTTTAACATAAATTATCATTTTTATTGACTTGAAGAGATTGTATAATATGGAACTTTTATCAGATGTGAAGAGCAATAAATATTCCCATGACTGTAGTCTTTTTCAATTTATTTCGATAAAATTAATAACACATATGTAACATTTCATGACAGCTATTTGTAGATTCAAACTGACTGCTTCAAAATGGCTTATTTTATCACTAAAGGTTCAGAGGTGGGGGATCACGTGACGCCATGTGAGAAGCAGAAGTGTAAATGGTAAGCTCTGCGCACTTTGCTGTTTTTTTTATTATTTTCATGTTATAATCCGGTGAGATTCGATACACCCAATTACATATTAGTTCTTTGAGGTAAACACGGCAAAGAAGTCAAAATCCTCAGACTCTGGAGACATTAAAAGACACTTAAGTGCACAAGATGAAACCTCTGGGCCTGCTGACTGGGGACTCGATTTGGAAAGTGCGACGGGAGAAGAAATTCAGCGACAACTGTTGCTGACTTGGAGGATCTCGCTGTTATACGTCGATCGATTACGGTCATGGAAACAAAATTCTCTGAGTTGGTTACAAGAGTAGCAGATGTTGAGAAACGGATCGATTATCTGGAGTCGTCGGAAAGGGAATTATCAGTTAATCTGCTTGTGACCAAAATAGATTTTGGAAACATTTTTAGAAAAACTGGAAGATTTGGAAAATAGGAGCAGAAGGAATAACATACGGATTGTTGGAATTCCTGAGCATGAAGAAGGCAGAGATATGGTGAAATTCCTGGATGAGCTCTTCTCGAGTCTGCTTGACATAACAGGCCATGAACTGGAAATCGAGCGAGCTCACAGGGTCCCAGCTCACAGATCTGCTGAGGGAGACAGGCCCCGATCAATTCTGGCCAAATCTGTGAGATCATCTGATAGAGATCTTGTGTTGCGCGAGGCGAGGAGCAAAGGAAAGCTTTCTTGGAAGAATCACAATGTTTTCTTGTTCCCGGACTGTGAGAATTCGACAAGAGAGAAACGCGATCGATTCAAGGAATGTAAGAAACTCTTACATCAACGGAAGATCGCTTTTGCACTGATGTTTCTGGCCAGACTGAGAATAGAAATGAAGGATGGTCGCAGGGTATTTACGTGTCCCAAGCAAGCACTGTCTTTTATAAAAACAATGGGTGAGTGAGCCATTTGGGGTTTTTCTTGTAGCTCCAGAGTGGATTAACTCGCTGTACTTAATCTGGCTGCCCAAGGAAGCTGGGCACCATTTTTGTTTCTTTTTGCATTGGTTCCGCCTAGCAGCTGGAGTTTGTTTTGTGGCATGACTCCTTCAAGAAACTTTTGCATGGATGGATGATCGCATTTACACTGAAGTTCCCGGCCAGATTGAGAATGGATACTAAGAATAACTGCAAAATATCTTCATGCCTACACAAAGGATGTTTTTTATAAAATTGACGGCTGAGTAAGTCATGGTGTATTTTTTTTTATGTAGCCTTCAAGTGAAAAATACACACCTGACCATTCGAGAAACCGGGGCGCCTGTTTTTTGTTTTTATTTTTGTTTTTTGTGCTGGTTCCGCCTAGCGGCTGGAGTTTGTTTTGTGGAATTACACTGCTTCGGGACAGTTGTGGATGAATCTGTTTGTTCTTTGTGCTTATGCTCAGTTTGTTTTTGTGGAGTATTTTTAAGGGACAGTAGAATGATTACGTCATTTGCTGAACTAATAACTGCCGGCTCACTGAACAATTGTTTGTCTGTTCGAGGAAACTGAATGGCTTTATATCAGCTGGAGTTTGTTTTGTGGTGAATTAATCTACATGTTCTTTGTTTTTATTCTGCCTATTGGCTGGGGTTTGTTTTACAAAGTATTTTCTGTTATGTAATTTTGCCTCACAAAATTTGTGCAGAGGCACCGGACTTGAGCAATCCGACGGTAAAGTTGTCGCGGGGACTCTTGTAAGCGTACATGGACCTTTTGAGTTTAGAGGGATTGATGCAAGTTGGCGCTGTCGTGTGCGGGGTTAATGCGCACGTTTTTCTTTTTTCTGTTTGTTTTGTTAGGGGAGAAGTTCGGGGTTTGATTGTTGCACTAATGGGGAATGTGGTCTGTATAATCTTGTTTTTGACACACAATTAATTTTTTCTTTTATATCAATATGTCAGATGTTAATATGAGTGGGTTATCTCTCTCCACATAGAATGTGAATGGGTTGGGGCACCCCATAAAAAGAAGGAAAGTTATTTCTTTTCTTAAGCGTAAAAAATATGATAGTGTTTCTTCAAGAAATGCATCTTTCCCTGCAGGAAGCTGAAAAATTGGGAAGATATGGGTGTCGTGTATTTTGTAGATTCTTGTATTTCATGTCTTTTATTTTGAAAATTCTAGTTCCTGTTTCATGTCATGTGGTTCCCCTGTCATTTGATTTAATGTTTTCCCTCCATGTTCATGTGTCGTGTTTTCATTGGTTGATTGTCTTATTATCTTGTTTAGAGTTCTGTTTGTTCATTGGTTTGTTCTCCCATGTCCAGGGAATACAGGAGTGGGCTGAGAACACAGCCCTGTGGGGCTCCAGTGTTGAGGGTCAGTGATGAGGAGATGTTGCTGCCCATTCTAACCACCTGGCATCTGCTTGACAGGAAGTCCAGGATCCAGCTGCACAGCGAGCTGTTTAAGCCCAGAGCCCGGAGTTTCTCATCAAGCTTGGAGGGCACTATGGTGTTGAATGCTGAGCTGTAGTCTACAAACAGCATTCTCACACAAGTGATCCTTTTTTCCAAGTGGGAGAGAGCAGTGTGTATTGTAGATGCAATGGCATCATCAGTGGAGCAGTTGTTGCAGTAAGCAAACTGCAATGGGTCCAGTGATGGAGGCAGCACAGAGCAGATGTAATCTCTGATTAGTCTCTCAAAGCATTTGCTGATGATGGGGGTCAGAGCAACAGGACGCCAGTCATTTAAGCAAGTGATTTTGGATTGCTTTGGTACAGGCACAATGGTGGACATTTTAAAGCATGTGGGGACTGCAGACAAGGAGAGGGAAAGGTTGAAAATGTCTGTAAAAACACCAGCCAGTTGGTTCGCGCACGCTCTGATGACGCGGCCCGGAATGCCGTCTGGACCCGCGGCTTTACAGATATTCACCCATTGGGAGGATCGGGTTACATCCGCTACAGAGACGGAGAGTGAACTAACCTCTGTAGCTTCGGCCGCGAGAGCTTTCTCCACGAGGGCAGTGTTATTTCCCTCGTAACGAGCATAAAAAGTATTTAGCTCATCCGGGAGAGAGGCAGCGGTGTTCACGGTGGAGTTTTTATTCCCTTTAAAGTCCGTGATGATATTAATTCCCTGCCACATGCTTCTAGAGTTGGTGGTGTTAAACTGTCCTTCAATCTTGTCCGTTTACTGGCATTTGGCTGCTCTGTTTCAGTTTCTGCCTGTAAGCGGGCAGAAGCAGAATGGAAGAGTGGTCTGATTTGCCAAATGGTGGGTGGGGGAAGGATTTGTAGCCATCCCGGAAGGGAGAATAACAATGGTCCAAAACCCGGTTCCCTCGTGTGTTGAAACGAAATAAGAAAGAAATGTTGGCATAAAATCAGTCATTTTATTTGTATAGTGCTTTCACAATACACTCTGTTTCAAAGCAGCTTTACAGAAAATCTTAGTCTTTAAGTCCCCATTGAGCAAGCCACAAGGCAACTGCAGCAAGGAAAAAAAATACAGTATATTGTTAAAAATACACTGTATATGAAAATAATTTTGCAAATGGTTTTATCAATTATTTATGTGATTTTGTTCACTATAATTTTGCTGAATCTACCTAAAAAAAATAAAAAAAATAAACAGTATTTTTGCCTGGCATAACAGACATCTTGAATCCAATAAGCATGTGCAAAAGAGAGGAACATTGCAAAACTCTTTAAAGATGTACTCTTCAACAAAGCCAAATGAATAGTTAATCTCTTGAAGAAAACAAAAACAAACAAAAAAAAAACCTAACAACAACTCATCAAAACGGACACTGGTGACATTACAGTGCTACAGTGTTTTGCTGTGTAGCAGCATGGTGCTAGCAATGTTAAAGTCATGGGGTTACATTCCCAGGAACCACAAAATATTGTCTGCCTAATGCATAAATGTAACTATTAAGCTATTATTCCCAACAAGTCTACCCAGAGATCTTCAAAAGAGGGCGATGTTACTCCAGAAGGGGGTGGGTTTCTCTAAAAGGGGGTTGCGCCAACCCCAAAAAGGGGGCGTCACTTCCACTCACTGTTAGGGAAAGCCTAAGGTTATATCCCTAGACCTTTGCTGGCGGTTTGGAGCTCCAGCCCATTTTTGGAGTTCTGCCTGTAGCAATATCCTTCTCGCTGTTCCACCAAAATCTATTGAAAGATGAAGAAATAAATATTTATATTTTCCACATATAGTATTGTCACCATCAGTGTTGGGTTGATTACCAGATTAAATTTCAGAAGTAATGATTACAAATTACAAAACTAAAATTGTAATCTAAAAGATTATTTTAATGATAACACTTTTAGGTAACCTAGTCTAATTAGAACGGAATCTTTTGGGTTACTTTTGGATTACATTTTGATGGAAATCAAAAGCTTCCTGTGTTCCAAATGGCTTAAATGATGCCTTTGGAGGGAACTTTGAAGGAAAAACAATCACCATCGGCATGCTGTCAGGTCATTCCAAACAGAATTTCTAATAAAACTGAATTTTGAAAGCGAGTTCCAAATTATTGTTATTTTTTTTTAGCCCCACTCTTTTCAGCACTCCAAATCTCTCACAATAGATGGTAAAGTCTTCAAAGAGAAAAAGGCTTAGGGATGATCACATATAAATGGAATGCACCTGGAAAAGTGTTCTGTGACTCCTTTCAGGTCCTTGAATAACACAACGGTGCAGTCGCTAATAATCTGGAAAATACTTGGTCTACTTTGCAGTACGTAGACAACGTATCTTTTTTCTACCCAATAATTGAGGAATGTTAAATGTATTAAGCTGAAGAGAAACATTTTAATTAAACTGAAATGGCAAATTCTGAAAATATCGGGTTTTTTTTTTTACTTTATTTTTACATTCATGAACACTTTCTCTTGGATTTTGCATGGACCCCCTAGCACACCATCGGGTCCCCCTGGGGGTCCCCAGACCCCAGTTTGAAAACCCCTGCCCTTAGGGTAAGATAGTGCTCCTCCTAGGGTGTAGGTGCCCTACGCAGACTGTGTGATCTGCGTTTAGGGAGTGGTGGCCCTGCGGATTGGTGATAGTGATGTCTGATTTGTGAATTCGTTGTTTAAAATGAATCTTTGAATCAATTGATTCTTTTGTATCAGTAAAATTGGTACGAAAAGCGTTCTAAATGATTTATTTTGTGAATCGATTTACAAATTGTAATCAAAATCACCCTGAGCCCCAGACAACGTCTGATGTGTCTCCACTCGGTAATCTAATAAGAAGAAACTGTTCAAGTACAGTAATCTGTGTTTTAGGCTATAAAATAATTTGATATATTTTTGGGATTAAACATTATGAACGTTGTAAAATACTGATAAAGTTATGTGCCTTAAAACTGGTCAAAGTCTCCCATCTTTCCTGGAGAACAAGTCATATGTGTAATATTTAGCAGTTCATTGGTGAATAAAATGTGGTTACCATTTAGAGTTAACCAAGGTACCATGTATATGAATAAACAATGACCAGCTGTACCATTATTTATGCCATTTACTTGTACTTTTTATACTTTGCAAATCTTTGCATATCACTGGCTTGAGAGCTGACCATCCCTCCCTTGGAAGATATTTGGAAATGACACTGGGGAATTTAGAGATGTGTTCTCCACTAGGTCATGTAATACTACCTTCACCTGCCTATTTCATCTGGCTTATAGAATGGAATGACAGAGACAGTGCTCAAGAGCTTGCTCAATCCCTGTGGTCTGACTGAGGGAAAGAGGAAATAAAGAGATTGCTAAATGAGAGGAAGAGAGCAGAGGGAAAAAATGAGGCAGGGTTAAAGTTTAGCTTGCCAAAACTGAACGGCTTGATATATGCCCTGCAGCGCTCAGACACAGGGCTGTACATGTCTCCTCCCAGCACTACATAAGTATTCTATAAAAGTATCTATATAAAATGGTCATGAATGGATGCATTTCTTGAATCTAGTGCATATAGTCTCAGAAATTCCAATACACTTTACCTGCTTTCCTTCAGGGAGGAGGTGGAAGCACTACACCTGGTTGTATCCACAGCATGTGGATGTCAATTAGTAATGTCAGTTAACATTTCCATACCCACTCCCCACCCCCAGAGCTTGACCTTTCCTGAAGCCCTTTACTTTGTTGCCTTTTTAATAGCTCCTGTCAGGAATGATATCAGAGTTGGAAGGTTACAGCTGTATCATTCTAAAAAACCCTGGTTGCACTTCCTAGAATTTTGGGAAATAAGAATTCAGTCATTTGAATTTGACATCATAATTGCTCATCATGGTGTAAAGCTGCTTAAATTTGGATGTTGCTCATTTGTATTAATGTTTACTAGATATTAAATGGCACACTTTGCTCTTCAACAGTGAAAGAATTTCTGACTCACTGAACCTGATGAATCATAAATTTACCTCATTAATGCAGGTGCTCTCAACCTTTGCATATGCCAAAAAGGGAAGGAAAAGGGAAACATTACACTGTATATATACACACACTTACTGAGCACTTTATTAGGAAATCCTTTGTCCTAATAAAGTTCCTGAAGTGGTCTTCTGCTGTTGTTGCCTGTCCACCTCAAGGTTTGACATGCTATTCTGCTCACTGCAATTGTACAGAGTGGTTATCTGAGTTACTGTAGCCTTTCTGTCAGCTTGAACCAGTCTGGCTATTCTCCATTGATTTCTCTCATCAGCAAAGTGTTTCCATCCACAGAACTGGCGCTCACTGGATGTTTTTTGTCTTTGGCACCATTCTGAGTAAACTCTAGAGACTGTTGTGTGTGAAAATCCCAGGAGATCAGCAGTTACAGAAATACTCAAACAAGTCCATCTTGCACAAACAATCATGCTACTGTTGAAATCACTGGGATCAAATTTTTTTCCCATTTTGATGGTTGATGTGAATATTAACTGAAGCTCCTGGCTCATATCTGCTTGATTTTATACATAACACTGCTGCCACATGATTGGCTGATTAGATAATCACATGAATAAGTATGTGTACAGATGTTCCTAATAAAACGCTCAGTGAGTGTTTATGTAATACACCTACAAATATAAAATATAGACGAGGTGATGTAAAGCTTAATCTAAAGAACTATGAAGTACAAGCCACATGGTGGACACAACTAATAAAGAATTAAAATAAAGTATAATCCACACTACAAGTCTATCTTGTTGACATTTGTTTGCAGAAGCTCAGAATCACCATGTCTGTCCCATAATGAGAACAGGAGCTTTAAATAACTTCTCTTACTGTGACCTGTCATTCTCCCCTCAGGTGACAAGGAAAACTGTACATTATTTAATAGTGACCTCTGGCTGCAGTCACAACAACTCTGGAATTCATGGGGCTTTCTCCAATGAGTAAATAGTTTAAAATCAGGCCACAGGCTATGACGAGGCAGACGAGGAATGAGGATCTAAATGCAGCTTTAATGAATAAACAAAAGATGAACAAAGTAACCCAGAATTAAATGAAACAAAAACACAGGAAACCAGGCACAGAACATGACACCACATGTAAAGACTGACAAAGAAACCAGGGGAAAACAAGGGCTTAAATACACAAGGGCAAAAAAGGGAATGAGGAACACCTGGGGAAAACAATCATGGGAAAACCAATCATAAAATGAAACTACAAAAGGACTACAAACTAACAGGAAACAGGAACTAAACAAGAATTTCAACATAAAAGTCAAGACAAAAAATAGGGTATATGTGACACAGGCAGTGTGCAGCTGTAGTTCACCCCATCTAAGCAAGGTGTGATGGATTTATTAGTCTTCCCTTTTAGGAATAATCAGTTATTATGTGATGAAATACAGTTTAAAACAAAAAATTAATATACTGCTTTATCATTATTTTCAGTCATAAGAAAGGTTTTTGATCAAGATTTAACAGTCAAGATTGAGAAAATATGATCAATGTAATGTTTTATGGTGGAGGTGCTATTGACTGGTCTGAGCTTTGGTCCACCTGTGGTGAGGGCATCCTGTCTCACAACAGACAAAGAGCTGCCTCAAGCCTACCCAGACTCCCCATGGTTTATTGTACCCAAAAATAATGATTAAGCAGTGATAGATGGGTGACTGTACAGCTCAGCAGTCTTGACTTGTCTAGGTGGTTGTAATGCTATGGTGGGGCATTTTAAAATGTGATGCTCAACAGGCAACAAGAAAATCAACAGTTTGAACGTCTTATTGGCATAGCAACTGGCAACACATTATAGACGAGTCATTGCTCAGAACTACATCACACATTAATTTTCATTCAGCAATGGAAGCATAACTCATGGTTTGTTTAAATGTGACTCACTGAAGCCCTGGAGGGACAAAACACTCTTTCAAACAAGTCTGCAGTGTCATTATTGAAATATATTGAGAATTTTTTTTAGACTCAATACAGAGACTGTTTTTTGAACCGAGCATGAATTCACATAGCGAGAGTTAAGTGTCTTGCTAAGGTAAGATAATGTAAGTTATCATACATGATATGGGCAGGCCATGTAGGTTAGCATTGGTGCTGACCTAGATATGATTAAATCAATGTATACAGGTGCATCTCAATAAATTAGAATGTCGTGGAAAAGTTCATTTATTTCAGTAATTCAACTCAAATTGTGAAACTCGTGTATTAAATAAATTCAATGCACACAGACTGAAGTAGTTTAAGTCTTTGGTTCTTTTAATTGTGATGATTTTGGCTCACATTTAACAAAAACCCACCAATTCACTATCTCAACAAATTAGAATATGGTGACATGCCAATCAGCTAATCAACTCAAAACACCTGCAAAGGTTTCCTGAGCCTTCAAAATGGTCTCTCAGTTTGGTTCACTAGGCTACACAATCATGGGGAAGACTGCTGATCTGACAGTTGTCCAGAAGACAATCATTGACACCCTTCACAAGGAGGGTAAGCCACAAACATTCATTGCCAAAGAAGCTGGCTGTTCACAGAGTGCTGTATCCAAGCATGTTAACAGAAAGTTGAGTGGAAGGAAAAAGTGTGGAAGAAAAAGATGCACAACCAACCAAGAGATCCGCAGCCATATGATTGTCAAGCAAAATCGATTCAAGAATTTGGGTGAACTTCACAAGGAATGGACTGAGGCTGGGGTCAAGGCATCAAGAACCACCACACACAGACGTGTCAAGGAATTTGGCTACCGTTGTCGTGTTCCTCTTGTTAAGCCACTCCTGAACCACAGACAACGTCAGAGGCGTCTTACCTGGGCTAAGGAGAAGAAGAACTGGACTGTTGCCCAGTGGTCCAAAGTCCTCTTTTCAGATGAGAGCAAGTTTTGTATTTCATTTGGAAACCAAGGTCCTAGAGTCTGGAGGAAGGGTGGAGAATCTCATAGCCCAAGTTGCTTGAAGTCCAGTGTTAAGTTTCCACAGTCTGTGATGATTTGGGGTGCAATGTCATCTGCTGGTGTTGGTCCATTGTGTTCTTTGAAAACCAAAGTCACTGTAGCCGTTTACCAAGAAATTTTGGAGCACTTCATGCTTCCTTCTGCTGACCAGCTTCTTAAAGATGCTGATTTCATTTTCCAGCAGGATTTGGCACCTGCCCACACTGCCAAAAGCACCAAAAGTTGGTTAAATGACCATGGTGTTGGTGTGCTTGACTGGCCAGCAAACTCAACAGACCTGAACCCCATAGAAAATCTATGGGGTATTGTCAAGAGGAAAATGAGAAACAACAGACCAAAAAATGCACATGAGCTGAAGGCCATTGTCAAAGAAACCTGGGCTTCCATACCAGTTCAGCAGTGCCACAAACTGATCACCTCCATGCCACGCCGAATTGAGGCAGTAATTAAAGCAAAAGGAGCCCCTACCAAGTATTGAGTACATATACAGTAAATGAACATACTTTCCAGAAGGCCAACAATTCACTAAAAATGTTTTTTTTATTGGTCTTATGATGTATTCTAATTTTGAGATAGTGAATTGGTGGGTTTTTGTTAAATGTGAGCCAAAATCATCACAATTAAAAGAACCAAAGACTTAAACTACTGCAGTCTGTGTGCATTGAATTTATTTAATACACGAGTTTCACAATTTGAGTTGAATTACTGAAATAAATGAACTTTTCCACGACATTCTAATTTATTGAGATGCACCTGTACTGTCTTGTCCTGCAAGTCAGTCTACTCTATAAGATCATAATAATGGGTCACATCACTGGGATCTTCCTGTTATGAAAGATTTTCCTGTCGTGCGGCTGTCGCAACAGGACATGAACAATCATAGGAAAAATAGGAGGAAACACAGAATTAGTGCAATTGAGAGTGTGGGAGATCAGAAGGAAGACATTTGGAAAACTATTTAAATGTCTGCTATGGGAGTTGAGAGAGAAATTATTTGACCCACATTTCTCTTATCATCATCTGAACTAAACCAAATTCCCATAACCTGAGAACTACAAACAGGACCCTGATAACACTTTTATCTAAAAAATATCAGAATATAACATCAGCCATTTTAGCATTACATGACTGTTAAGTATGCAATCATCAAAGTCTGGCCTTAAATGCCACAACTTTTATTGCTAAATTGAGGTATTGCTTCTTTTTCAAATATGGTATTTATTATTAAAGAACTGGGACTTAAAATGAAAAGTTTTTCATTTGGGTTCGTTCTGAGTAGAAACTGTATTTTTTTGTTGGTTTCAGCGTTTCGCTGCCTCCTTTCCAATTGGTTACCGGTTAGAACAAAATTAAAGAATGTTTAAAAACTTTATTTAAAAAAATAAAAATAAAATGACAGTACTCTGTGCTAAGGGTGGGTGATGTACCAGTTGCAATGTTACCAAATCTTTCAAGAAAAAAAAGGACCTGTTCTGGAAGAACACAGACAAAATAAGGGACTTGCCTCAACAAATATAAGTGATAGTAAGTAAATAAATTAAAAAGCAATTTCCCCATGTGAGGGAATTACCAGCATAGAAATAATAATGAGCAAAGTATACAGTAGCCTAAATAAAATAACATCTTTTCAATAAATGTATTCTTAAAATTAAATATATTCCCAAAAAATGTAAAATATTTCAAAAATACATCTGGCCATCTAAAATCAATTAATAGCCTAAAATCTCTGAAATCTCTCTCTTCTGTATGCATGCACACACTTTGGGGCCAAATTATTATCTTATGCAGGCCAAATTATTTTATTTTGAACATGTAATAATTATTCTATTATTTTATTTTAATTATTTGTTTTTATTACAGATCTGCTTCTCGGTCAGAAACCGGCAGCATCAAATCTGTATCGATGCATCATATCTAACAATAATTTAGTGAATACTTGGTAACAAACAACTGAGAAATGTACTTTTAATCTCAATATTTTTCCTTGTATCTGGATTAACTGTGCATGTATATGTAGTAATATTGTCTTCAGCGTGTCACGGAAGGCTGCATCCAACGTGCATTAAGGCAAATAAATATGTGATGCAGCAGTTTCCTTCAAAATCAAAGCACATGCTTATTTTGTTCAACTGAAAAAGAGAGAAGCCTCATTTTTTTCGGGCAACAGGGAGTGGTGTGATTCCGAAAATGTACTGTAATAAAGCATTTAGACTTTGGTTTCATGACAGAAATTATCGGAACGAAATTAATCGGTTATTAACTGGTTACCAATATTAAAAACTTAAACACTTCGTAATAACTGAAAGGGACTTCGTTACCATTTTCGATTATGTCCTGCAAAATTTTTCGGTCTTTGTTTTCGTTCCTTGGAATATTTTCAGTCCCTAATACAGAATGAACAGCCTGATGCTTTTTCATTTGCCTGCAGTGGTCAGTGGAGACAATGGGCCTATAAACAAAAAAGTACATTGGCATGCTGAACATACAAAAGTTGTGCTTTAAAGTTCAAACAGTTATTTATTATTTGTTGAGGTACTATCAGCCAGTATCACTAATTAAAATCCATTCCTAGTTTCTGGAAGAGGAAACAAATCTGAAATTGTACAGTACTGTCAGATCATGAGTGATACTGGAGCTCTTACATAAGGATTACATCCAATTGTGTAAGCAAGAACTGCTATTGTTCTATGGGTATACACATACTGATGAGGCAAAAACATTATGACCGCTGTTGGTCCTCCTCGTGCCACCAAAATAGTGCCGACCCGCTGAGGCATGGACTCCACAAGACCTCTGAAGGTGTCCTGTGGTATCTGGCACCAAGACATAAGCAGCTGATCCTTCAAGTCCTGTAAGTTGTGAGGTTGAGATGCCATGGATCCGACTTGTTGGTCCAGCACATCCCACAGATGCTCAATAGGATTGAGATCTAGGGAATTTGGAGGCCAGGGCAACACCTTGTCATCACTTTCCTCAAACCATTCCCGAACAATGTGTGCAGTGTGGCAGGGCACATATCCTGCTGAAAGAGGCCACTGCCATCTGGGAATACCATTGCCTTGAAGGGATGTACCTGGTCTGCACTGTTGTTTATGTAGGTGGCATGTGTCAAATTGAAGTCCACATGAATGTCCGGACCCAGGGTTTCCCAGCAGAACATTGCCCAGAGCATCACACTCCCTCCACCAGCTTGTTGTCTTCTAACCATGCATCCTGGTGCCATCACTTCCCCAAGTAAACGGCGCACAATTACACGGCCATCCACATTATGTAAAAGAAAACAGCACTCATCGGACCTGGCGACTTTCTTCCACTTCTCCAAGGTCCAGTTTCGATGTGAGCACCCCACAAACCTTGCCGTTTCAGAGATGCTCTGACTCAGTCGTCTGGCCATAACAATTTGGCCCTTGTCAAAGTCACTCAGGTCTTTACTGCTGCCCATTTCTCCCGCATTCAACACGCTGACTATGAGAACTGATTGTTCGCTTACCATCTAATCTACACAGACCTTGACATGTGGCCTTGTTAGGAGATGATCAATGTTATTCGCTTCACTTGTGGTCATAATGTTTTGGCTTATCTGTGTACTCTTCTGTGATGAAAGGTGAAAAAAGAAAGAAATATGATTTATATATAGACAGTCATTGCATTTAGATTCATTCAGAGAACACTTACTTCCACAGTTTACAAATACACTGATATGGTTTCCAGCTCATATTTTTTTTTCCTTTTAAATCAATATACTGTTGTCTGATTTTGAAAAGAAGAGCAGAATATGCTGTATGCAATGTAAGTGCATCACATTTACAGAAACAATACAACTTTTCTGGGGCTTATACTGTGACGTTTTGAGTTGATTTTTTTAACTGGCTGTATCAACACAGATCACTATAATTGTAGGAGTCATCAAACCTTCAGTATCCTGGGGAAAATAAGCTCTCATGCCACTGGCCTTGCTATAGAGCACAAAATCCCATTAAAAATGTGTCTACCTCCACTGTCTAAATATAAGGCTGAAATGGTCTGTAACAGAAAAGAGAAGAGAGCAACAGAGCAATGTATTGTACCTGAAGACGTTGTCTATAAATATAAGCCTCAGGGCTCAAGCAGAGTGTGTAATGATCTAGGTGGGTCACCTTGCCTTGAAGCATTATTTATGCAGCTCTCATAGGACCTCACAGAACCCAGATCAGTCAGTGACAGTTCCTACAGGCTACACTGAGCACTCACTTGCATGTCACAGTCAGCACAGATTCTGACTGGTCAAAGACTGATAACACTTATATACACTTTTATTTTCAGTAATAAATGCACACATAATACTTTAAGTATTATTATAATCCTGATGCATCAAAATTGTTTTACATCTGTACTTAACAGGGAGGAAATGATGCTGAGGTAATAAGTGTTCTAATATTTTCTCTTTCTCCCATTTTGATATATTTAGGAAATAGCTAAAGATCTGGGAACCTAATATAGAAAAAAATAAAATAATAGAGGGTAAGGTAGCAGCTTGTTTATTCTTAAGAAATGAGCGACACACAGAATAGATTATTCTCTCACCTTTTCTGGACCTTTTAATCTGAATACAGGTAGTTAATAAAAATCAGATCCACAGTAAACACTTCAAGGAGTTTCCCGTTTATTAAACATTCCTCTAAGAAATAGGCTATCCACAAAAACTAAATGTTTCACACAAACTAATGCAAATGTGCCTCCTACAAATACTCAGGATCAATTTAATGCTACATTAATTAAGATGAATTTAAAGACTCCTACTAATGTGACCAGAGGGGTTTATTTATTTATTATTATTATTTATAAATGTTGTTTATGGACATTTTGCCTGCAATAGACAGGATATAAATATTGATGTAAAGTGGAGAGATAGAGGGGGAATGGAAATAGGACATCATGCAGCACTGTAAGAAAAAAATCAGTAGAAAAACGGATAATATCCTGGCAGAAAATTACCAGTACCTTTTCCAATAAGTTTACGGACATTTTCTTCAACCCTAAAACGGAAAATTCTGTAGATTTACAGTATATCCTCTGTACCATTCACGGATATTTTCGTCAATCCTTAAGCAGCATATCCTCTTTTTTTTACAGAAGATTTTTACAGCATATCCTCAGTAGCATTTGCAGAAAATTTCTTCACCACTGAAAATGCTAATTATTCTAATTATCAAATCTGTACCATTTCTATGGACAGTTTCTTTATAGCTGAAATGTACAATTCTGTATAGTCACTATAGTAGCCTACATTTTCTGGTAAATATACATGTATTTTCTTCCACTCTAAAAAAATGCTATAATACAATAATGACTGTTATCCATCACCAGACCAATGTAGTGTTCTAATGTGATAAAATAACTATTTAAACAGCTAATATAGTGACTTAATAAAATAAATCCGCCACAATATATACAAATTGAACATGTTTATTTTTACCTTATGTAAATGTATTAATAAAAGTGCATTCAATGGCTTTTGTTTGCTTTAAACAGGTTAACGGACTAAAACATTGAAAATACAGTTCATTTAACAATGTGCAAAAACCATTAAAAAGTGCTTGTTTTGTGGAAGACTTTTTTTTTTTCAGCAACAAACTGAATTAAAACAACAAAACAAAACATGAGCAACGTACCTGTACAATATTGGTGTTGCACCAAATGGTGGTCACAATAAAGTTAAACTTCACAACTAGTAAAACTTTCAAGATTCAAACCCATTTTCAAATACATTGCAAAAAACAATTTACAAGCACCAACCCAAACCTGGCATACAAAGACAGGGCTGCAGCTTTTATCATCAGTAACAATTGCTATAATATGCTATATAACAAGACTATTGTCACCATTGAAGTGTTTCAGTGTTGGTGCCTGATGCAGCGAGATCCAGCAGATGGAAATTACTTCAATAAATCAGATGATTTGTAGAAGGAATAACAACTTTAATTTGTAAAAATTAATAAATGAATAAAAATGAAGTGATGAATACTGAATAAATGCAATAATACAGAAAATAAATGTTTGATTATAAATGTTAAGTAGATATATCCTAAGGATATATCCAAGGACTAAGTCCTGGAATAAACCTAACAACACAAAGTCTTGTCTTTGTCTAATGAACTAAGTAAGTACATGGAAAAAAGTTAAAGTACATAATGAGTCGAGATGAGGCCTCAAAGTTGGAAATCAGATGTAAAGAGCTGGAGAGCAGATGTGTTAGTCTGACACCCAAAGATTTGTTAATGTCTTTATATCCTCTTGAGAATGTGCCAGAAAACACTTCCTTTTTAGACACAGAGAGTTCTGGATGAGGTTAAGTTGTAATTCAAGGTGTCAGGTCATACTGTTATGACCTATTGTAGTGCGAAAACTGTGGTTGTGGGAAGGAATAGACTGCAGAATAGCTCATACATATATCTTTGCCAAGTGCTCGTAAATGTCCTGATCTCAGCAAGATACGAACACGGGTGTCTTAGACATATCCTGTGTTTGTAGATCTCGTCTGTACATTACTTGGGACAATAATAACTATAAACTAAGCCCTCTTGCTCCAGCTCTGAAATCTCATCGGGTCATAAAGTAACATAAACACATATACAAGAACACATAAGGAATGCATCTCGTAGCACGAATGTATATATGAAGAAATACACATAAGGAGTACATCTGGTAACATGAATGTAAAGGCACAGAAATACAATGATAATACGAAATGAATATAAAACTGAATACATTAGTGTGACTATATGATTATGATTGCTTATCTCTGATTATAGTTGATTTCAAGCTTAATATCAATAAGCAAAAATATAGAAAAGACTCTAGCCACATGCATCAGTGCCATTTTTCTTTAACAGAACATTAAATATTCTTTAAGTTGGGTTATTAACCTCTTATTCATTCAGTGCTAAATTGTGGTAGTGTTAAACTTTAATTGGCATGGTTCTGCTACAATGCTTTCTTGTATCTTTGTCCCATATTTCCAAATGCTGCACATGCACTCATGCCTTACAACTTTATTCAATGTGAAACTAAAAAGAAAATGGTACAATCAGAGGTTGAGGGAAGAGCAAGCATGAAGCGAGAGGCAGGGCTCCATGCGTGTGTGTGTGTGCACTCTTGGTACCTCTCTCCATGTGCCAGAATGAGCAAGCTGTTGCACTGGTTCAGGATTTTCAAAGTTGTTCAGTTCAAACAGGAACTTCAGCAGTCTTGGAGGAATGTGTAGCTGTTTTGTGTCCCTTCATCTCAGCCCTCGTTCAGGATTTTTTCCCAGGAAAATGGATACGTTTTTTTAGCTACACAAGTAATGAAATGAATGAAACTGAACTACAAAGTAACATGCAGACCAAGCTGAGATGGAAAAATACTCAAACTCCAAGACTTTTGGAGTATATCTGAATATTTTTCCATTACAGTATTGAATTTACTTAAAGGATTTGAATGCTCTTTCCACCACTTTGACAACCAGCAAGGAACTGTAGAGTTAGGCTGCGGACACACTGGAAATTGCAGAGCAATATTTAATTGTGTGTTGTGCCAAAATAGGCGTGAACCAGAAGCTTATTGCCAAAGTAATTTGTTGAAGTTCACAATTATGTAAACAATTAGATTAGACATATCCATGTGTAATACATAAACAATTCTGAAACCGCTACAAAATGATCCTCTTCCATTTTTAAGCAAAATGGTAGAGACCAAGCCCACCTACTCTTGTTTTGGTTGAGCATAGGTCAGTCACATGATTTTGGTCAAAGTTCAGCCGAATTTAAATATGTGCGAGGTGAATCAGGCAAGATCTATTCGCAAAAGGAAGCCAATGCATTTTGTGCCCTCCTTTGTTCAAATGAATGAGGGCAAAATCTTTTTTCATGCAGGTGTGACTGCAGCTTTACTCTGTCAATGCTCTAGACATGAGGCATGAAATGTGAAACACATGCTCATAGATAAGAAGGGAAAAGAGCAATAGCAACCAAAGTTTCTGGTGGCACAGGGAATTTAATATTAGTTCCATCCCATAAAGTATGATACAATTTTTGCTATTCTCTTTATAAAAATAATAATTTTACTTAAGACTAGATGAACGTGTACCAAGTACTTTGGATACTACTATAACAACTACCACTGCAAATAGTACAGCAGCTGCTACCACTGTTATTATAACTGCTACTGCAACTACTACGTCTAACAGAACAACTACTAGAACAAGTTAACATTTGTAATTTATTTGTATCCATTAAAGATTTTGCCAAGAACAGTGCACAGTTTTTACATTGTGACTTGATGTGCTAAAATTTTGCATTCAATTTTAAGACCATGAAATTATCAAATTGCCATCCTTAATACTTTCCAATTGAGCATTGTATTTAAAATGCTATGGTGATGTGGTCATTAACAACTTCTTGACCGACAGCAATCTTGAATCGCCCATCACCTTAAACATTACCTTAAACATTACATGTCCACTTCAGAAAACCATTCCAAACATAGTTGTTTAAATTTTCCATACTCAAACAGTTTGGTTATCTAATGACCATATACAGCTTTTGGTAATAACAAGCATAAAATGCCTTGAAAGGGTATTCAGCAAATAACATTTTTTTTTCTTTCAACATTTTGTTTTCTCAGACTCTAAATTTTACATACATTTTAAGATTTTGCTCCCACCAACCTACATATTCCAGAAGCATAATTTCAAATCAACAAACTCCAGACATTTTCAGCATGCACTAAAAATTGTGTCCCAAATTATCAAATTGTCTTAGCAGTAAAACTAAAAACAAGTGAAAAACATATCACAAGTTATCAAATCTTAATATGATACAACAGACTACTAACCCATGATAAGAATGCAGGGGGTACTAGGGATGCTCAGTCCAGCAGCAGTTGAGTGCAAAGTGGGTCAAATATGAAAAAAATTACTTTTTCCTCTAGACAAATAGTAGCCAAAAAGAACCCTGTAGCCCATACATAAAGTTTTTAAAAAATATATTTTTAGAATTAAATGGAAATGAATCGAATTTTACTTTCTTTCCATGTGTGAATAGAGCAGGTCATTGTACGTAGAATTCACAGCGAGTGAGTGGGCGTGTTGATGTCGTTGTGTAGCTGCTTCGTACTCTTTTCTGCTTGCCTGTATATTGCTTTCCATCTCCTGTTGTGTCCAAGATCCAAGGGGATTAGCCACGTCAAAAGTGTCTTGAAAAAGCATCACCTTTAAAGAATCTGGGTCTGACGCAAACATAGCATTAGATCTAATGACATGCCCATCAGTGAAATCACAGAGTGTACCATTTTCAACAAGAAGAGGGTTAAAACTCTGCTGAGCTGCACTGCCCTCTTTTAGCATTGCTCTGAGGCTTTCCAGTACTGGAATGTAATGATAGTGCCTCTTCTGCCCTCTATCATTGTACCTAAGTGTGAATTCAACAGGCTGAACATAGTTATAGTGCGTCTTGTAATATCGCAGCCTTCGATGGTGCGTAGTTAAAGGACCATTTGCATGTAAGGCCTCATGCATAGGGTTCTGCTCGTGTGAACTCTTCCCAAGACATCTTAATGTCTCTGTTGGAACACCATACTTTTCAAGTTCTCGAGATAGCACATCCATTGTATACTCCTGTTGAATATCTTGAAGAGTTTTCATTTAATTTGCCATCTCTGTAATTGTGGAGGCTGGGACTAAATACTTTGCCTGCAAACCCAAGTAAAACAGAGCTAGAATCTCTGTGTAGGCATCTTGTACTTTATCACTCCCAATATCCTTACTTTGGTCTGCATCAATCACATCAATTCCTTCAGTTACATTCTCTGCAAAATGTGCTCCCTCACCTGGAAAAGACTGTTCTGCAACTTTGCATAGATGAACAGGTGCTATCTGGGTGACATTCCACTCTCTATGATATCTGGAAATATGAGATGAAAAGGATGTCTTTACGTTAAAAGTCTTAGAACATCCATCAAAGGGTCAAGTTACAGTCAGACCCTCTTGTATATGGCCACTCAAGTGAGACACAAGCCCTTTAACATCTGCATATTCTCTGCTGCAAAAATTCAACGAACACTTGTGTGTCTGGTCCTTGTGTCTGGTTGTGTTCGTGACATATGAACAGCAAAGCAGTTGAATGAGAAAAACCTTCTTCCACAATCTTTATGGCCACATAAGAAAAATACATTGTTAACATGTATGTGTGATCTGCAGTGCTTCAGGTATTCAGTCAATGAGATGCATTTAAATTCACAAACATTACAAGCCAACATAACGGTAAAACTGCCTCATCTAATCTTGCACCAGGCAAAGTTGACTCAGATGCTTCTGGACAAAGATCAGGTTGTGAGGGTACTCAGATGAAGGAGCAATGATTGCTATGTCTTGTCAGACTCTCATATGAAACTCAGATTTAATTTAGAGCTTTGACACAAGTGTAAAGCTCTCACGTGATGAGAAACAGATGCTGAAAGTTCATATATTTTATTCAGAAAGAAAACGTAAACTAGAGTGTTAATAGATTACCATGGTTCGGGTTGCCTCTCCCTCTCTCACTCACATCAGAGCTGGCTAGGCTAACAACTGAGCTAGGCCAGCAGCAGTCAACCACAGCCTCACCTGACTCAGCTGTTTCAGGTCAAGATCATCATACGAATACTAAGATATATCTTGTCAGCACCACCACCACTGTTGACTGTTGAAGGCATTAAACTGACCTAAACAATCCGCTCAGCATTACATAAAACCGCATTGCCAACAATCAAAAGTTAATCAAAGTGAGGACACAGTAACACATACGCAGTCAGGGTACCTCCATGAATATCAACTAAATCTTTCAACGTGTGACGATATGCATGTGATGATAAATGTGCTGAGTCCGAAATTAATTTGCCAATCAAGCCAGATAGCAACTAAGTAAATGTTACTTAAACAGTTCATTTAACAATACAGTACCAAACTTTATGTTGGCGAAGTTAATATAGTAGAAGAACTTGCCACGGCAGCCCATTATCTCACTAACTGGCATTAGCTAACTAGCAGGCCCAACTTTTGCAACCCTGGTGCGGAAACAGACGGCTAACGTTAGCATTTGTACCTACATGTATCGGTCCTTGGGCAGACTGCCTGAGGCTAAAATTGAGGCTAGCAAAGCCTATATCTGCCTGACGTCCACTAACGTCTAAAGTATAAGTAATGGTTAAATGTAAATAATTTCAAAATGAGTCTGCAAAATATTCCTGGCTTATCTGGTAATGGTAGACAGGGGTTAACAAAAGCTGAACAACTTCCAACAAAAACTATACTGAGCTATGTCCTTAACATTTCGTACATCATTTTAGTTTAAAAAAATGAAATTCTTGATTTTTATCACAGAAGTGTGAGAAAGGTTTCTCCAACTCCAAAATCCGAATGAAATTTGACAGAGTCCAATGACCAGCGTGTGTCGCCCCTGCCTCTTGGACCTTTCACAGTTAGTGGGGGTTCTTGCTCCTACAATGCAATGCGTAATTCAAAATACTAGTAAAACTCCTTTAAAAAATGAATACAAAAAAATTCCTTCATATTAACACGGCATATTGGGCCCTATTTTTACAGACTTTTATTAGAGTGAGGCTGACTCACATATCTGTCCCTGGGATAACCACATTTATCATGAGCACATCCTGTAACTGCTATGTTGTGGCTCCACAATTGGGACTGATTTTGAGCAGTATTTTGATTTGACAGAATCCTTTCATTACAGTTTCATGGGTGCTAAAATGAAGACTGTGTTATCAGCAAGAACATATCAGCAAGATTTGCTTGATACACTGTCAGTAATTTTCCTGTTGTGTTAAGATACCTGCTGAAATAAATAAAACAAATAAAATTAAATAACATTTAAAATACCCAGCTAGTACCAGCCTAAGATGGTTGGCTGGTCTTAAAGGGATAGTTCACCCAAAAATGAAAATTCCCTTATCATTTACTTACCCTCATGTCATCCCAGATGTGTATGACTTTCTTTCTTCTGCTGAACACAAACAAATATTTTTGGAAGAATATCTAATTTCTGTAGGTCCATACAATGCAAGTGAATGGTGATCAGGCCTTTGTAGCTCCAAAAAGGAGATAAAGTCAGCATAAAGGTAATCCATATGACTCCAGTGGTTTAATCAATGTCTTCTGAGGCAATATGTGTTGGTGAGAACAGACCAAATATCACTCCTTTTTCACTGTACATCTTGCCATCACATTTTCTAGGCACAATCACGATTTCAAGCTCGATTACACCTCCTAGTGCTTGACGCATGCACAGAGCGATAGATGGAGCTAGGAAGTGTAATAGAGCTTGAAATCATGATCCCCAAGGAGACTGCTGTCATGATGTACAGTGTAAAATTAGTAACATTTTGGCCTGTTCTCACCCAAAACCAACTGGATCGCTTCAGAAGACATTGGTTAAACGACATCTGGTGGATTATGTTTTTACTAACTATATTGTCTTTTTGGAGCTTCAGAGACCTGATCACCATTCACTTGCATTGTATGGACCTACAGAGCTGAGATATTCTACCAAAAATCTTTGTTTGTGTTCTGTAGAAAAAAGAAAGTCATACACATCTTAGATGGCTTGAGGGTGAGCAAATGATGAGAGAATTTTCATTTTTGGGTGAACTATTACTTTAAGATGGTCAAAGCTGGTTTAAGCTGGTCTAAAAAAATCATATCTTGGCCAAGCGGGTGCTCAGTTGGCCTCTGACCACCAAAAAAGTGCCCAAAACCCCTCTGAAACCAGCCAGCTGACCAGCCTGATCAGGTTGGGTGGCCAGACTAGCTATCCAGTAGGCTTGTTTGAGCTGTTTTATTCCCAGCAGGGATAATAGGTATTTATTTATTTTACTTAAAAATATATAATAGCACTGATATTTTATCACGAATGTGGGACATTTCATTACCACTCTGTGGAATATACAAATAATGCTAAGAGGCGTGATGGTATAGTATCCGCCCCTGGTCAATGTATGTCTGAACAGATGCACGAGCAGGACAGTGAAGTGTTGAGTACAGTCAGTCAGTGCGGCTAAATGTTTTGCTCCGACGAAAGGAATGATTAAACGGGACGAAGATACACACAGCAAGTGAATGAATCTTAAGGACGTGTTCATATTTTTGGATAAGAGAGTTTTCGCTTAGTTCGTCTGTACTTAAACGCTCGGAGAGCGCGAAACACGGTAAGTGCATCAAAACAGTCATCACAGTATGCTGAATGCACAGCGGAGACGCATAATACTGAGGATATTTAAAGTTTCTTAGCTGTCATGCCCATATTTTGACATATGGCATATAATACAGATCATAAAATAACAACCGATATGTCTGTATGTCTACCTTGAAGGGAGACATTTCAAATTGTGTTTATATTATATTTCACTAAAATGATCATAAGCGATTATTCCACAAGGGAAGTTTGTTTGGAAAGACCATACAATAATAAGTTTTACTTTCCTATAGACATTCTATTGAATGTGTACTTTTTATTTTTTGTTCATGAGATGACAAAATTGTAGTCTTGTAGTATTGACAATAGCTTGTTCTTAGAAGATTTTAAATTAGGAATGGTGTCCAGTGCTTTTAATTTAATATGAGCATCTCACATACAGTAGCCACACAGATATATAAATGTCTAATTGCCATAAAGTTGGCTTGACTATATTCAGAAATAATGGCAAATTTAGGGACCGTCTGTAAAGTTACATACGACATTGGTGTACAAATTTCTAACTTCAATAGCATTAGAAGCGTATCACCTACAGTCACAAAACCAACTCCAATGTGTTCAGCTAGTTGTCAGCAATAATGCAAACCTTTTAGATTTTTCATATTTATTAAAAATAAACTGTCCAATCATATGTAATATCGAACGTCCAACGTCAAGCCAACTTAGTGATGACTTGAGGATATTTACAGGTTGTATCATCACTGCAATGAGTTTGAACAAAGTGAGAGTTCCTGCATGTGGAATTTGGACGTCCTTTTAAAGTGGTATAGATGATGAATATATAGAGTAGGTAGTCTAAATAACTTACATAGTTTAACTGGTATAATGGCATCTTACACATGGCAGCTGCCAAAGCTCACACATGCTACTGGGGATTATTGTGACCATCTGAATTCTGGCATTCTACACTGCCTTTCTACACATTAAAACATACCTTTGATTACTGCTAAGAACTTTTTGAATCTAATTCTTTATCTGTATTATTAAAAGATTCAGAAAGTGTACCATCAACAATGCAATTTTTTTTTAAGTAATATTCACGCTTATGAAACCAAATATGCAAAACTTCAGACACACGTTCTTCAGTATTACCTCTGAGCACCGTTATTCATGACACTTCTGGCACTAAACCCTGCTTCCAGAGATCTACAAGCCATATAAATTTAAGAAAGATGTCAGGGAAAATCCCTTTTAAGTCAGTAAGAGCCATTATCCCCTGATTTCTATTGCTATTCATCCTCTGGCTTTGGTTAAGACAGGCAAAGCCACTTAAAGAAGCAGTCGCACTAGGGAGGAGCTGATTGGCAGGTGAACGGCTGATTTGGAGACATTAGGATTAGTGAAGTGTCTGAAAGAGTCTCAGTCAAGACCTGATTCCCCATCAGTGATTAAACCGATTAAGTTTATTAACTGTTTAGAGAAAAAAAGGGCTGAGGAAGGAATGACATGCCAGCACAAAGAACTTTCTCGAAGTGCATTTGCTGTTTATACCTTGAAACAGTTATCACGTGTATATACAGTATCTCTATCCAGAACAATGGCTCTTTAAAATTTGCTCAGGCAGTTTAGGTCCATTCTACAACCCATCAATGTCAAAATCTGTTGGGTTTACTCAGGCTTCATGGCTCACAGAGGGTAGAGAGGAGCAGAACAGCACTGTAGGTGCACCACTTGAGTGAAAGTCTTTATCAGTACACCTGTAAAGCCAATTACTGAAGCAATACGGTACGAGGGGCCATGCTGTATTGTGAATATAGTCAAGGCTAAAGGGCATTGTTAGCCACAATGTGCAGTGGAGATTTGAGTGCCTCATTGATTTAAAAAAGTTTACTTCATAATAACGGTTACCTAATTATCATTAAAGTCAGCATGAAATCAAAACGGACCCTATTAATTTGCTTAATGCATGTTATTGGTCTTATTGTGAATGATTCATCCATGCATATTTTTTATTTTACATTTTTTTTGGCCTCGTAATCTTTAATCAAAATGTCAAAACTTGCTCTTCCGCTGATAAGACTGCTCAAAAGTTAAGCCAATATTCAAAAGTTTTTAGTCAGTTTTAACCCCACCCCTTCAAGAACCTGTCATGTACACACACCTAGCGTTGGTTGAAGCAGCAAACGCAGATCTGTTTTGACCTCACTCAGACCGTCACTACGGTCTTATCCTGAATGACACCATTCTGCTGCTTAACCTTGAGACCTAATGTCAACAAAGTCAGGTGACTGACCTTAAGGAGTAGGCATACTATATAAACATCCGGATAAGGTGACCACTTCCTTTTGCCTTTATCGCCTCATCTGAGACCGGGTCGGTAGCTTGTGTTTAAACGCTATCAAAGGAGGAATCACATTTTCCTTTTTTTTTTTTGTGGATTTTTCCCCTTTTTTCTCCCCTTTTGGAATGCCCAATTCCCAATGAGCTTTTAAGTCCTCGTGGTCGTGTAGTGATTCGCCTCAGTCTGGGTGGCGGAGGACGAATCCTAGTTGCCTCCACATCTGAGACCGTCAACCCGCGCATCTTATCACATGGCTTGTTGAGCGCATTGCCACGGAGACATAGCGCACGTGGAGGCTTCACGCCATCCACCGCGGCAACCACGCTCAACTCACCACACGCCTCACTGAGGACGAACCACATTATAGCGACCACGAGGAGTTTACCCCATGTGACTCTACCCTCCCTAGCAACCGGTCCAATTTGGTTGCTTAGGAGACCTGGCTGGAGTCACTCAGCACACCCTGGGATTCGAACTAGTGAGCTAGTGAACTCCAGGGGTGGTGGCTAGCGTATTTTACCACTGAGCTACCCAGGCCCCCTGGAATCGCATTTTCAATCCTTCACATTTTGTGCAGGTGCCTCACGTCCCTGAGGATTGCAGTGGATTTCCCCTCATTTCTATTATCTCGACGCTTCGTTTGGAAGTGAACATATTGGTGAGTATATTTTTTATTCTTAATATTTACATTTACATTTACGCATTTGACAGATGCTTTTATCCAAAGTGAATTACAGTGCACTTATTACAGGGACAATCCCCCTGGAGTAACTTGGAGTTAAGTGCCTTGCTCAAGGACACAATGGTGGTGTCTAATATTACTCATATACTAATATTAGTTGTTTGTGTTCCTGACACTTTGTAAACAAAGTGGATGGTTTTTGATTTGCAGACTTTGTTTTTCATTTAACAGTGACAGTTCTGCTTCCCTATAAATTAACTGCAGTTTAGAGAAGGATTTTGTGTTTTCCTGTTTGTCTGCTGTTCACAGCGGATGGGTGTTACCACTTTTCCACTGTGCGTTCGCGTGCAGAATAGATGCGTAGCTAACTATAGGAGAATTTTCCTGATTATACACCTCCAAATGAATTGTTTTCTGATATTATAATTTATATTCTGGAAGAGTTCTGTCTGCAGACTAAATTACCAGAGGATAACTAATAGGTAGTGATTCGTCGCAGCCCATTTATCCTATTACTACAGGTGAGTATTTAATAACAGTGTTATTGTTATCTGTAAAATAATTAACCTGTGCACTTTGATTGATATCAAAATATCAAAATATTTATTCTGGAGATTTTGTATGTTTGTATACTCAGGTTCCAGAAATCAGTCAATAAACAGTGATTTGTCACTAGTTGAGCTGTGTTGTTTTCAAGCAGCCATACCAGTTGTGACATTTTCCATAGCTTATTGTCATGAGCTCACTGCAATGTCATTTTTGCTGGGCTGGCATGCATCCACATGATGGCAACTGGGAATGCCCTTCTTGTTTAGGTATGCAACACTTACTGGATGATATTGAAAACCCCTGTGCAACTGCGATTGGTTATCTTTGCAAGAAAAGGAACAGAGAGCCAAGCTTAGTAGTCACACATCTGGTGGTAAGAAAGATTTATCTTCTACCAGTACCTTGGTTGAAGGGCATTCTCATAAGTGCAGGAGGGAACACACTACAGATGATTCTCGTGGGATGTCTGCACAATCTAACATACCCCAGAACAGGCGGGTGAGAACCTCAGCGGGCCAAGGACCCAGGGGGGACAACCAACAACAGATTCTGGCAGCTTTGTGTGACCTAGTGGTAAGCTTGATCCTCACAGTTCTGTGGTAGGTGCATAACTGCCTACAGTACTCTCTGCAGCCTCCTCTTGGGATGAGTTACCATCATATCAGGAGGAGAAGGATGATTTGTTGGATACCATCTCACTTCATGCCAATAATTCCCTTTATGGTAGCAATGAGCAGACTGAGTAAGACCAGGAGGATGAATCCAGGTCTGGCACTTCAGAAGAATGGAGCTCACACTCTGATATCCTTACATTCCTAGTGTGGCAAGAATCCTGGGCCTTGATGTTCAGGAGAAAGCCACAATCTCAGCCCCACCACAAGGTTTGTGGATGGGCATTCCCCGCACTCAGCCTTCTGCTTCCATTCCTGTGGCTGAGGATTATTCTCAGATGTTAAGGAAGGCCTGGAATAATCCTAAAGCTGCACCCCAGTTCAACGCAGGTTGTAGAAGATTGACTTAAATACACCATGCCCCTGAGAGTGGTATGGGGGACATGCCTTCAGTGGAGCATGAAATTGCAGCTCTAACCACCTTTGGTCCAGATCGGCTTATGGATAATCCTCGCTGTCCTAGCAGAGAATGCCAGAACACTAATCGTTTAGAGTGCCAAGCACATAATGCTGCCACTCGGGCAGCCCGATCAGGTAATGCCCTGGCGATAGTTTTAGCCATTTTGAGAAAGGTGGTTAATATGGAAGATCATGATGTTATGGGCCTAGTTGAGGCAGCCCTGTTCACACATTCACAGCCTAACAGGGACATCGGTGCCTCTATGCCCTCAACAATCTTGGCTTGGAGACAGATCTGGTTAGCCCAGACATCTCTACCTGAAACCATCAGAAGAGAATTGACTTACATGCCAGTCGTGCCAGGTCGGGTTTTTCACCCTGATTCCCAGTCCATACTAGATACTGCTGAACAGGCAAGACGCAGGAGGGAATTGGTACAGTGGACATAATATGGCTACTATATATTGTTATAGAGGCGTTCAACCCCCCCAACCTCCTCACTTTCCTCGTTCAGAACCATGGGGGTACGACAGAAGACAAGAAAAGGGGCTTCCAACCACCTGACAGAGGTACCAGGCAGTCTTATCAGGCTCCACAAACTGGCCAGTCTCGCAGTTCAGTTAAGGGAGCACCTCTGAAAAAACGTACTTCCAAGGGTTCTGGACTTCGGGGAGGCCCCGCATAGTGGTCTTGGAAAAGTCTCCGAAGCATGTTCCCAATTATGCCTGGACAGCTAGGAAAAGACTACATTGGATCCTTGGGTACTCGATACCATCAAAAGAGGACACAGGATCCAGTTCTGGCGAACTCCCACCTTTTCAAGGGTCTGTATGACTGTGGTCAAGGACCCAGTCCAGGCATAAGTTTTGGCCAACGTAATTACAGTTCTGCTACAGAAACAAGCAATCATACAGGTAAGAACCAATGAACAGCTCACTGGGTTTTATTCAAGCTATTTCCTTGTGCCGAAAAAAGACAGCGGGCTTCGACCCATCCAGGACTTAAGACAACTAAACACGTTCGCAGGCATGGCGCCATGCGGGGTCCGGATGTGTGAATGTCGAGATCTGTGCACTTTGCTAGTTTTTAATACTTTTTGTGTCATAAACCGGTGAGATTCGATACACCCTGTTCCATAACTGTTCTAGGAAGACAATATGTCAAAGAATTCAAAATCCTCTGACTCTTGAGACATTAAAAGACACTTACATGCTCAAGCTGAAGCCCCTGAGCAACAGTCCACAAGCCTGGGACTCAATTTGGCCAGTGAGGAGAAAGAGATTCAGCGTCAACTGTTGAACACGACGGCGATGCTGACGAAGGTCGTTGCTGACTTGGAGGACCTTGCTGTAATACGTCGATCGATCACTGCCATGGAGACGAAATTCACTGAGTTGGTTACAAGAGTGATGGATGTTGAGAAACGGATCGATTATCTGGAGTCATCAGAGAGGGAATTAGCTGCTAACCAGCAAGCGACCAAGGTAGACTTGGAGCGTCTCTGGGAAAAGTTGGAAGACCTTGAGAATCGTAACTGGTGAAACAACATCCAAATTGTTGGAATTCCTGAGGACGAAGAAGGCTGAGATATGCTGAAATTCCTAGACGAGCTCTTCCCGAGTCTGTTCGACATAACAGGCCATAAGTTGGAAATCAAGCGAGCTCACAGAGTTCTGGCTCGGAGATCCATGGAGGGAGACAGGCCCGATCAATTCTGGCCAAATTTCTTAGATCATCTGATAAAGATCTTGTGTTACACGAGGTGAGGAGTAAAGGAAGGCTTTCTTGGAAGAACCACAGCATTTTCTTGTTCCCAGACTTTGCGAATTCGTCAAGAAAGTTAAGGAATGCAAGAAACTCTTACATCAACGGAAGGTCGCTTTTGCACTGATGTTCCCGGCCAAATTGAGAATAGATACTAAGGATGGCCACAACATATTTACATGCCCACAGCAAGCGATGTCCTTCATAACGTCAGTGGAATGAGTAAGTTATTGTGTGATACTCTTGATGCAGCCAAGTGGGCCTGACTGACTGAACATTCACTTGACCGTCCGAGGAACTGGGTGCCTTTTTTTGTTTCTTTTTGTGTTGGTTCCACCTAGTGGCTGGAGTTTGTTTTGTGGAATAACACTACTTCGGGACAGTTTGTGGAAGGAGTGTGGGCTAGGATTCTAAAAATTTCAAGTCTGTATCTAGAGATGCAAGGGTTCGCCTTATGCAATTCAAGATTTTACATCGATTCTATTGGACCCCCTCTAGATTGTATAGGCTTGGTCTTAAAGACACACCCACCTGCTGGCGATGCCAATCAGAAGATGGAGACACAACCCATGTTTTTTGGGGGTGTGTTAAGATCCACGAATTTTGGTTGAAAGGTTCAGAGTTTTATATGTGACGTTTATGGGCACTCAAATTTTATTTGCCCCAGACTCTGTATTTTAGGCGATGGGGCGGTCATCAATATAGGGAATAAACATATAAAAAATTGGGTCCTAACCAGAGTTATGATCACCAGACAAGTGAATTTAAGGGGTTGGAAGTCAGCTGGAGCGCCCCCATTTCAGGAGTGGTGCTCAGAAATGGGGAGGGTGGTGGCTTTCGAAGAATGTCATATAGAAGACTGGGGAATTTGGATATTTTTGTTGGGAAATGGGGCAGATGTTTGGCGTTCTTGGAGGGTTCTCAGGGTGGAACAGTGGAGAGAGAGGGGTAGTTGTTTATGTGTGTGATTATTATATTTTTTATTTGTTTTGTGTTTTTTTTTTCTTTTGTGTGTATGTATTCGTGTGTGACCACAGGGGTGTTTGTTAAGGGTTGGGTTGGGGATGGGGAGGGGTGGTAGTGGGAGTTAAATGTTGATTCTGTGTATTTATGTTTTACTTTTCTGTGTTCGATGTAGGAATCAATAAATATGTTAATCATAAAAAAAACACTGTGGAGGTGAGGGCATGGTCGAGTGCCCGTCTGGAGAGAATAGAGAGAGAGAGGTGGAAGCAGAGAGGAGAGAGAGAGGAGAGAGAGACGGGCTCCCCGGCCCCGGACACGCCGTTGACTGGCTCTCTGCTCGCTGTCCTGCTTCCGTCTGCAACGCCGGGCAATGGCACTGTACCCCTCAGCCATCCCTTTCGGTTGCTGGTTGATGCAGTGCTCCAGCGCCACCGGATGAGCGCTCTCTTGGCGTCGCGATCCTCAGTCAGCGGTGAGGACTCATTGATGGCGAGCCCGTCTCTCTCTCCTCTCACTCTCATCTCTGCTTCCTCCTCTCTCTCTCTATTCTCCCCTGACGGGCGCTCGACCACGCCTTCACCTCCACATACCTGTGTCTATCTCTCTCCTGTCTGCCGCTGTCTCTTCTCCTTAAGTACTCCCGCCACCCCTCACTGGAACGCGAGACCGGTGTGGCACGCAGGTGAAAGTAATTCGCCACTTATCTTCCTGGCCTTGCTCTGCCCAGATGCCGCTCAGCCCCGCCCTGCTCACCATATACCCTCATCGCCAAACTCAGGTTGGGGATTTCTCCGGCCTGTGACCTAAGCCCCCCCCCATTTCTAGGGAGAGAGCATCAGTGTTTCAGGATTGTCTCCGGATCCGTCCCCCACACATGCCTGGGAGTAAAAAGAGAGAAAGGGAGGAGGGGCGGGAATGGAGAAAGGGAGAAAGCAGAGAGAGAGGAGAGAGAGACACATGAAGCTGTCTGTGTGTATCTGCGTGTCAGTGTGGTGTTGCTGAAAACAAACCTTTTGTGCCAAGGGAGTGCTCATCCGGTGGCGCTGGAGCACTGCATCAACTAGCAACTGAAAGGGACGGCTGAGGGGTCCAGTGCCATCGCCCGGCATCGCAGACGGAAGCAGGACAGCGAGCTGAGGGCCAGTTGATGGCATGTCCGGGGTCGGCGAGCCCGTCTCTCTCTCCTCTCTCTCTCAATTCTCCCCAGACAGGCTCTCGACCGCGCCCTCACCTCCACAAACATGTTCGTAAAAGTATTACCCTTCAAGATGCTGATCACAGCACAAATTCTGGAATCCATAGAACCAGGCGAGTGGTTCACTTCTATAGACCTAAAAGATGCGTATTTCCATGTACCCATCTGCCAAGAGCACAGACAGTTCATCCGCTTCACCTTTCAGGGTAAAGCTTACCAGTTCAAGGTGCTACCATTTGGCCTTTCCCTTTCTCCAAGGGTCTTCACCAGAGTAGTGTCGGCAGCCCTTTGTCCTCTTCAGGTTGCAGGCCTGAAAATCCTGCCATATCTAGACGACTGGCTGATTTGTGCACCATCTCGCCACCAAGTCCTGAAGGACATGGAGACAGTGACCAACATGTCCAAGGTCTCGGTCTCAAGATAAATTGGGAAAAGAGCAATCAAAACCCCCGACAGCAGTCAGTGTTCTTTGGGCTCTCCTGAATTCTCTGCTAATGACAAGTACAAGTTTCAGTACACACAAAATGTATTTCCAAGTGACAATTAATTTTGTACATCTACAGCCCCTTTCACACAGAGATCCCGGCATTAATCCCGGGAAAAGACGTTCTGGGAACCGTTCTGGGACTGTAAAATTTGTTCATTCACACTGCAAGTGCTTTCCTGTAATCTGTGCTCGCATTCACAAATCCCTGGATAATCGTATAAAGACCAAAGTGACATCATGATGTGACGTCTAATGTACAGTGTCTTGAGTTTACTGCTAACCATGTGTTTTCTCTCGAGAAGGCCGCTCTTTCATCCTCTTGTAAACAAATAAATTGCATACGGTAAAACTAAACTGACGGTTAATTTAATCATCTGCGCGGATGGCGAGTAGTCTCCCTGGTAGGGAGATATGCATGATAGCCAGTTTTATTGATTATATTCCTGCATTTAGGCCTACTTTTATAAATAGCTCATAAGATCATTTTTGTTTTGTTTGATGTTAACTGTTTTTGTGAATAGTTTTGTAATTTTGTTTGATTTTTTTGGACTAGCACTGCAATTTTTATCTGTATGCCTTAAGCACTTTTTATACTTTACAATAAAATGTATTAGTAACATGCACATTGTATGCATTGCGCTGAGTAAGCATTGAGAAGCATCGAGACAATTGTCATCTTTTCGATCATGAATTCTTCAAGCTGTAAATTTGAAACTAAAAGCTATATTTGGAGAAAAACAGAAATTTTTTATATGGAACCTAATGTGTTGGAAAATAGCAATAAATTGATTTTCTGTATTGTTATGTTCTTGCCCTTTATAAGGTTAAGAAAATAAATGTATGAACAAACAGTTGGCCTGTCGTAAGGTTGCAAGCACTGTGGCAAACTTGTCACCTAAAAAGCTATACAAAAGTCATTACAAAACTGCCAAAAGTTTACTGTATCTGGTTGTGTTTCTTATGTAAGGGGGTCTTTAGCCTACCTACTGTATTTTTACATAGCCTACATTAATCTTTACAAATTCATCTTCGAAAAAAAAAAAAAAAAAATTGTTGGGGAGAGCTGGGCACGAACTAACACTTTTTGGTTTTCTTAAATTTGTGTAAATGCACTTGGGGTTCAAAGTATTTGTCTTCATTCACAATAATTTTACACATGTCTGGTACAAATATGTGGTCTTGTTTTATTAATACAGCTTGTACTTTTTTCGCCATCTACCTGCAAATAATGAAAGTGAAATGGCAAGGCACGTTGAAACAGGTGCGGGGCACATTGTAACATGACCATATTACAGCGTAAATCCCCCTCCAACAACTGTATCTGATGTAATTAAAATAAATCGAAGATAAACTAAAATATTATGTCAGTAAAATACATTTATTAACTTTGTCATGGCAAGGCAAGTTTATTTATATATTTATTTCATTCACAATGGCAATTCAAAGTGCTTTACATATACTGTACATTTTAAAGAAAATACAAGATACGTGAAAAACAAACAAAAAAACAATTAAGAACATGAAATAAGAATAAAAAGTAATACACACATTGAGAAAAATGTATAAAAATTAAATAAAAAGAATCAAATAGCATAAAAATCAGGAGAACAGGTATTAAGAGCACGACTTAAGCGAATTGAAAAAGCAGAGAACATGAAATGATCCAAATCATTATTGAATTTCTTTTCCTTTAATCATGAATAATATAGCAGTAATTTTGACACTTGACAATGAATAGCTTACGCAAAGCCACAGCTCTCCCCTACTTCAGGTTTGGAGTGTTTCCTGCATGAGGCGGCACTTTTTTTCATCACAATAGGCAAACTAGGTAACATCCATTCCCTGATGGAGGGAACGAGACATTGTGTCAATGTAGTGACAATAGGGGTCACTCTTGGGAGCCCAAAACACCTCTGATTTTTTGAAAAAAGCCAATGAGAATTGGCTAGTGGAATTTGCATGCCACTCCCACGGACATTCAGGTATAAAAGGAGCTGATATGCAACCACTCATTCAGGTTTGTGCTGAGGAGCCGAGACCATGTCCTGGCCATTTCAGCGGGTAGTTCAGCGTTGTGGCAAGAGGGACACAACGTCTCATTCCCTCCATCAGGGAACTGTCACTCACTCGACGTTGTGTTGATGTAGTGACACTAGGGATCCCTATACAAAACGCTACAACTATCTGAACTGTGTTACGTGAACTGGTGGTGTGTGATGGGCAGACCGCTGTATGTCTCATAGCCAGCACACCAGGCCGTCACGTAACCTCCCTCAATGCTCTTATAAGCGTCGAACGGTAGTAACAAGTCGACTGCCCGACTATAGGGACAGGCTAGACCAGCCGAGGTCTCTTTCCCTCTCTTTTCTCCCCAAAAACAGTAGGAACAAGTCAACTGCCTGACTATAGGGACAGGCTAGACCAGCCGAGGCCTCTTTCCCTCTCTTTTCTCCCCAAAAAGAGTGGAATTTGTTAACTGACTGGGAGCCATAAGTGTCTGCATCGGGGGGTGTCCCTCCCTAGGGGAAGACACCGTGGAGACCACACCCCACCCAAAAGGGGGGGGGCAGGTATTTTGAGTAGAATATGTCACATGGTCTTACTGAGTCTTGTCGGAAGTATGTCATGTGGAGAGGTCCCATGGTAGGTCCTACCCGAAGGGGGAGGAGTTTCTACAGAGCATGGCGACCGGGGGCAGAGGGGCCTCTGCCCAAAGAAGACGCAGTTTGTCGACAGGGAAACGATTTTGCGGAAGATATCACATGGGGTCGCCTTTGGGGTACCAGCATATGTATAATTAATAATAATTTTTAATAATAATAATTAATAATTATAATAATTAATAATTTAATAATTATCTTTATTTATCACACATTTGCACATATACAGTGAAATTCTTCTTTTTCACATATCCCAGCTAGGCTGGGGTCAGAGTGCAGGGTCAGCCATGATACGGCGCCCCTGGAGCAGATAGGGTCAAGGGCCTTGCTCAAGGGCCCAACAGTGGCATCTTGGCAGTGCTGGGGCTTGAACCCCCGACCTTCTGATCAGTAACCCAGAGCCTTAACCGCTGAGCTACCACTGCCACTGCTCACCACTGTGAAGTACCTACCTCAGTACAGGGGCTCATTAGCGCACATACTGGGCTGGTCAGCGAGTTTCTCCGCAAACTCAACTGCCAGAGGGCTAAGGAGGAAAGTCATCCAGGGATCAGAGTCTGTGAACACGACTGGGAGTCAAGAGCACACGTCTTCACCTCAAGGGAGGGGAAAGGCGCTATGCGCAAGGGGTACACCCGGCCAGTTGTCCCGGAACTTACCTGCTTGTGCCTGCCAATACACGGGACGAGACCGGCTCAACCCGGAGATTGTAGAACTTTGCAAAGGTGTTAGGTGTTGCCCAGCCCACTGCTCTGCAGATGTCTGCCAAAGAGGTGCCACTGGCCAGGGCCCAGGAGGCCGCCACACTCCTGGTAGAGTGGGCTCTTAACCCCGCAGGGGGTGACACATCCTGAGCCTGATATGCCATCGCGATGGCGTCAATGACCCAGTGGGCAATCCTCTGTTTGGAGACAGCACTTCCTTTCCGCTGTCCACCAAAGCAGACAAAGAGCTGCTCGGAGCTTCTAAGGCTCTGCGTGCGATCCAAATAGATGCGTAAAACTCGCACCGGACAAAGCAACGCCAAGGCTGGCCTGCCTCCTCCTGGGGCAGCGCTTGCAGGTTCACCACCTGATCCCTAAAAGGGGTCATGGGAACCTTTGGCACATAGCCCGGTCGGGGTCTCAGGATCACGTGAGAGTAACCCGGACCAAACTCAAGGCACGATTCGCTGACAGAGAATGCCTGCAGGTCTCCTACCCTTTTGATGGAAGTGAGCACAGTCAGGAGGGCAGTCTTCAAAGAGAGTGCCTTAAGCTCAGCTGACTCCAAGGGCTCAAAGGAGCTCCCTGTAGACCCTGAAGGACTACAGAGAGGTCCCACGAGGGGACGAGGCATGGTCTGGAGGGATTCAACGTCCTAGCGCCTCTCAGGAACCTGATGATCAAGTCGTGCTTCCCCAAGTACTTACCATCTACTGCATCGTGATGAGCCAAAATAGCGGCTACATACACCTTCAGGGTGGAGGGGGACAGCTGCCCCTCCAGCCTTTCCTGCAGGAAGGAAAGCACCAATCCGACTGCGCATATCTGGGGGTCTTCGCGTCGGGAAGAACACCACTTAGCGAACAGACGCCACTTCAAGGCATACAGGCGCCTCGTAGAGGGAGCCCTAGCCTCGGTGATCGTGTCTACCATCGTGGGTGGGTATCCAAGAACCACGTCTGGGTGGGCTAGTAGGGTGCTACTAGGATGATCTGCTCCTTGTCCTCCCTGACCTTGCACAGGGTCTGTGCAAGTAGGCTCACTGGGGGAAATGCGTATTTGCGTAGTCCAGGGGACCAGCTGTGTGCCAGCACATCTATACCGAGGGGTGCCTCGATCAGGGCGTACCAAAGCGGGCAGTGGGAGGATTCCTGGGAAGCAAACAGGTCTAACTGTGCTCGACCGAACTGACTCCAAATCACCTGAGGGTGGAGTCTCCACTCTCCCTTGAGGCTTACCTGACGTGACAGCGTGTCCGCTGCGGTGTTGAGGTCGCCTGGGATGTGAGTGGCTTGTAGCGACTTGAGGCGCTGCTGACTCCAGAGGAGGAGACGGCGGGCGAGTTGTGACATGCAACGGGAGCGTAGACCGCCTTGACGGTTGATGATGTTGTCCGTCCAGACCAACACGTGCTTGCCCTGGATCAACGGCCGAAACCTCCGCAGGGCGAGCAGTACTGCCAACAACTCTAGGCAGTTGATGAGCCAACGCAGCCACGGGCCAGTCCAGGAGCCGGCAGCTGTTTGCCCATTGCATACGGCGCCCCAGCCCGTCTTGGAGGCGTCTGTTGTAACCACGACGTGCCTGGAGACCTGCTCTAGGGGAACCCCTGCCCATAGGAATGCAAGGTTGGTCCAAGGGCTGAAGAGGCGACGACAGATCAGCGTGATGGTCACGCGATGTGTCCCGCAGCGCCATGCCCATCTCGGGACTCGAGTCTGAAGCCAGTGCTGAAGCGGTCTCATATGCATCAACCCGAGCGGTGTGGCTGCCGCCAAGGATGCCATATGCCCCAGGAGCCTCTGAAAAAGTTTCAGTGGAACCGCTGTCCTCCGTCTGAACGCCTTCAGACAGTTCAGCACCGACTGTGTGTGCTTGTTCGGGAGGCGCACTGTCATCGAGACTGAGTCCAACTCCAAACCGAGAAAAGAAATGCTCTGAACCAGGGAGAGCTTGCTCTTTTCCCAGTTGACCCGAAACCCCAGTCGGCTGAGGTGCCGGAGCACGATGTCCCTGTGTGCGCACAGCAACTCTCGAGAGTGAGCTAGGATTAACAAGTCGTCGAGATAGTTGAGGATGCGAACGCCCGCTTCCCTTAGCGGGGCAAGGGCTGCCACTGCGACCTTCGTGAAGACACGAGGGGACAAGGACAGGCCGAAGGGGAGGACCTTGTACTGGTATGCCTGGCCTTCGAAGGCAAACCATAGGAAGGGTCTGCGTCGAGGTAAGACCGAGACGTGGAAGTACGCGTCCTTCAGGTCTGCCACCGCGAACCATCTTGATGCCTAGAATGCGTTTTTGTGTCAGCATCTTGAACGGGAGTCTGTGCAAAGCCCGGTTCAGTACTCGCAGGTCCAGGATTGGTCGCAACCCACCGCCTTTCTTCGGTACGCTGAAGTAAGGGCTGTAGAACCCTTTCTTCATCTCGGCTGGAGGGACAGGCTCTATTGCGTCCTTGCGCAGAAGGGTAGCGATCTCCGCATGCCAGCTAGTGGCGTTCTCGCCCTTCACCTAGGTGAAGCGGACGCCGCTGAACCTGGGCAGGCGCCTGGCGAACTGAATCACGTAGGCGAGTCGGATGGTCCGGGTCAGCCATCGCGACAGGTTGTAAAGCACAAGCCACGCGTCCAATCTCTGGGCGAGGTGGACCAAGGGAATGATCAATGATCGGCGGGTGGGGCCTCGCGGCGGGGCGGAGCTCGAGGTGTCACGCCAAGGGGATTTGATCTCCTTGGCCGTGCTGAGTCCAGGGACATCGAAGCACTTACCTGGCTCCTGCCACTCACCATAAGATTGGCCGAGGAGGGGGGAGGAGGAGTCTTGTCCCCGTAGTCCACCGGACCCAATCCCGTGTGGGCATGTTTGTGCCACAGCTGGGCGCACAGGGGCTGGGGGACCGCTGCTGGAGCGTCATACCTGCAAAGATGGGACAGTGGACGGTGGTCGTGACGACGGCCGCGCGCACCGGACATGTGACCCAGGGAACAAGAAAACCACTCTTTAGTTGAATTTTTGGGTACCGCAGCCTCTTGGACATGCGGCGAAATTAAATGAAAACGAAACAAAAGATTCTCCTCCCGGCCCTCCACCGGGGGATGGAATGGTCTGCTCACCAGCTCCAGAGAAGCAGGTCTCCTTGCCCCTGGGTTGCCTGTCTCAGGGGTGCTTTGAAGCCTTCCTCGGGTTCTTGGCGGCCAGCCGTGAGACGGGTGGCATCTGCTTCTTGCGTTGGGCTCCACGCCAGGGCCGGGCCATGGGGGCGGGCTGCGGCGGAGCCGGTGTTGTTGTTGCAGGAGGATGCCCTTGGCGACGAGCAGACGGGGTGTGGGGTCTTGAGCCGCGCCGGGGAAGGATGTGTTGTATGGCCTCCATCTGCTGCTTCACCGCCAAGAACTGCTGGGCAAAGTCCTCGGTGGTGTCGCCGAATAGGCCAACCTGGGAGATGGGGGCATCAAGGAACTGTGCCTTGTCAGCCTCTCACATCTCAATCAACCACCAGGGTGGACATCGCCTGCCCGAGAGACCGAGCCGTGACCTTCGTCACCCGGAGAGCAAGGTCGGTCGCCGAGCGCAGTTCCTGCATCAATCCCTTGTCAGAACTACCCTCGTGTAGTTCTTTTAGCGCCTTGGCTTGGTGTACTTGCAGGAGAGCCATGGCGTGCAGGGTGAAGGCGGCTTGTCCAGCTGCACCATAGGCCCTAGCCGTCAGGGACGACGTAAGCATACAGGCCCTGGACGGGAGCTTCGGGCGCCTGCGCCAGGTGGCGGCTCTCTAATTATTATTAATTAATTATAATAATAATTAATTAATTATAATTATAATAATAATTAATTTTATTTATTTATCACACATTATACGTTTTGCACATATACAGTGAAATTCTTTTTTTCACATATCCCAGCTAAGCTGGGGTCAGAGTGCGGACACAAGTGCACCGCGAGTGCCTTATCCACCAGGGGGATCACAGAAAACCCCCTGGCCGCTCCACCATCGAGGGTAGCGAGAGCGGGGGAGCTGAAAGACCGGGACCGGGCAGTAAAAGGTGCCTCCCATGATCTTGTGATAACTCGTCTTCTTCCCGGGCTCCGAACAAGAGGTTGAACTTGCCCTGAGACGAGCCGGCGATCTCGTCCGAGTGCCTGACCGGGGCAAGCGAGCGTGCTGGGGAATGGGAGGTCCGTGGGGGGATACCCGGCGGAGGTGGTCCCATTGAGGTCCCCAAATCTCCCCCAGTACTAACCGGCATGGCCTCATACCCATAGGTAGAAGGACCGAGGCAGGGAGCCGCTGGGGTGGCTTGCTTTCTTACGAATGCAAGCCATGACCGCAACGTTGCCATGGTCATGTTCTCGCAATGAGGACAAGACCCATCCACGAATGATGTCTCCGCGTGGGTAGCACCCAGACATGTAAAACAGCGATCGTGGCCATCAGAAGCGGAGAGATTACGACCGCAACCAGGAATAACACACAAACGGAAAGGCATCTTTAAAAAGACGTTCCGTGTGTGCTGCTCTTTTAGAAAGAAAATATACTCTTTTTAGAATATACTCTTTTAGTTGTTCTGCTGAAGCGCCCAGGGGCGTTCTCTGCACTCCACAGGTGCAGAGGGGGAGAAGCTGCTGAAATGCGCCGTAGAATCCAGCAGATGAGGTGAATGAACTTCGCGGATGAATTCAGCTTCAATGAATAGAACCGCTCGGCTCCGAGGAGAAAATCTGAATGAGTGGTTGCATACCAGCTCCTTTTATACCCGTATGTCCGGGGGAGTGGCATGCAAATTCCACTCGCCAATTCTCATTGGCCTTTTTTAAAAAAAGCAGAGGTGTTTGGGGCTCCCAAGAGTGACCCCTATTGTCACTACATCGACACAACGTCGAGTGAGTGACAGATAGGGAACCATAATTATTATTTTTAAATACCCAAAGTATTCCTACATTGCGGACTTCAACCGCACCATATATGAAGGGGAAATAAAGCTCTGACATTTGGTGTGCTGCGCTTTGAATGAAAATGAATTTATTTTATCACGTCAGGTTGTTGAAGCTGTAAATTTAGCTGATTTTTTTATTTTATTATTTTTTTTTATTTAACTGATATTTACAATGGAGATGTTAATTTATTTACTTGTATATTTAAAAAAAAAAAAATTGTGTGAGTCACACAATGCCGTGAATGAAAAAATGGCAATGGTTTATGACAGCCGTATGTTTTTTAAACCACAGTACACAGTGAAACTGTTGAATCTCTGTTCTTCTCACAAACTTTCTCATTTGTATGATAAATACAACATCACTACGACACACACCCTTCACGGGATTATCTCTGCTTTTGTTCACACAGACATTGATCCCGGCAATGTTACTAGGGTCTGATCCAGGGATGTCATTTTTGGGCATTCCGGCACCGGTTTGCGTTCACACAGAAGGCTCCCCGGCATTGATCCCGCCAATATCCTGGGATAAGAGCCCAATGTGAATGAGGTTTATGATGCTGGTGTCTCCATCAGGCTTCCAGGTTCAATACAAATTAAGCTCAATCAACAGCAATTATGCCATAATATTGATTAGCACAGAAATTAATTTAGACATGTTCCTCCTTTTCTTTAAAAAAGTACAAATCAAGGTTATAGTGAGTCGCTTACAATTTAAGTGAATGGGGCCAGTAGAGGTTTTAATGGCAGGAATGTGAAGCTTAAAATTTTATAAAAGCACTTACATTAATTCTTCTGTTAAAATGTGTGTATTATTTGAGCTGTAAAGTTGTTTAAATTGTAATTTTTACAGTCACTTTAGGGTTTTAGGGTTCAAAGAAAGTCCATGCTGGTTAACCAACTTCACCAGCCACCTACCATGTAACAAGTTTTGCTGAAAAGCAAGGAAATACATACTGTCAGCTGGTCTTTTCAACAGGGAAGAAACTGTTTTCTTGTTGTCTGTAAAGTTTTTTTCTTTTCTTTTTTCTGTTGTTCACATTACTGTTGTACATGCTTATAGCTATGAAAGTTTCCCTGTCTTTCGTCAAGTCACAGCAGAACCTGGTGCTGTGGATGAAAGAAGTTACATGATTAGGCGTCTTTAGTTTTCCTGCTTTCCGGCCTTATCTGGACTCTGTGGTTACTTTGGCAACTATTGTGCAATGGGAGACCCATGTTTGCTTTCAGATGATTTTGGATGCATATTCATCTTGGTTGTAGTGTGTGTAGATTATTGTATACATCACAGTATTGAGGGGCACCTCTGTTTTTTAAACCTGACCTGACTTCAATGCTAGATAAGTGCATGGCCATATTTGGCTACTTACTGTAAGGTGCTTCTTGTGTTTACATGAAGGTTAATCTACTGAAAATTAGGGTTGCAAATTTTAAGACTTTTTCTTAATCAACAATCGTTAACATTACTGTATGAAAATTGATTAATAGTTAACAATAACAATAATAAACTGTAAGTGGTGAACAGCTTGAAACAAAAAATATAAGATGCATATTTTTCTTCAATCAAAGTTTTATTTTGAATGAGCAAATGTTCTAATGCAAATTTGAAAACATCAACATTGCATCGGAAAAAAATTACTGTACAGTGAAACATGAAAACATGAAACCACTGAAGTAAGTATGTGCATCTAGCCTACTTTTTAAATATAATTTAAATTAAACTTAAGAAATCCCAGTACTGGTATTCAGGCTGTGTTTTAATTCATTTACATTAATTTACTGCTAATGTATAACTGTTAAAAGTAACTTGTATAGAAGATACAAATTTGAGTTAATTCAAACTTCACGTTGTAGACTGGAATATTCCAGACCTTACTTTTTTTTTATTTGAAATTAAGTCAAATAATAAAACGCTGTGTGAATAGTGCCATTCATTAACTGTGCTACATATTTAATAAAACTTTGAAACCGTGTCCTAACCAGACGCGCCACGACATGCAATAAAATGTATCTTTTCCATGCAAAATATATTAAGGACAATTTCTAAAAACAAATCAAAACAATACATATCTGTGGACAAAAAAATAATTAAAAGAAACTTTTCCACCTATAAGATATAAGTTTGAGAGTATTGTGTTTGTCATCAGCATTTCAGATAGCAGTAGATAGTGGCAAAGAATGGTTTTCAGGTCAGTATGATCACACAGGAAGTCAGCATGTTGCTACAGAATATTCCAGTGTATATTCCAATATATGCATTCCTGTTGACTGTACTACATCATTAACAACTAACTTGTTATAACTCGCTTTAGAACTCGTAATTTGGCGCTCCTCTGTGGGCATTTCACCCGGAAACTCGATAGCATCTCCGGAAACTGGAGTTCACGTGTGCCCTTATATTCAAAAACACTTCCTTTTTGGCCACTGGGTGCTTTGGATTTTGGCAAGCACAGACCGAGTTTAGCTCAAGAATATTCAACCTACTACCTCTGAATACACAGTGAGAACAGTTTGTTTAGGTACACAGAAGTCTTAGAGCCTAACAAAAGTCATGTCACACTCGGTAGAAAACACCTTGAGTAGATCCATAACTTCTTTTAACTTATATTGTCTTTGGCATATCATATTTTCCTGACTCCCAGTGGATTTTTTGCTTATGGCTCTTTCAGTCATCAGTCAGTCTGTTGAGTCTTTCTACAAACCTCTGCATACAAGTAGTTTGGCTCAGTAATGGTTTCAAGCTTTCAAAAATGTCTATGTTTATGTAACCTGGAATTGGAAAATGGCAGAACTAGCATTTACAGGATCTGGTCCCTTTGATCCCATGAGAATTTTTCAGCAGCACAGGCTTTTTTCTTCACCTTGGCTCTCATTCTTTCTCTCTCAGGTGGTTTGATTTACTATACAGGTCATGCAGCATAAACCACTGATTGGCCTCAGTCATTTTTTGTTAAAATTGTTGCCTTTTAAAAGCTGGAAATGAATGTAACTGTGTTCAAGCCAAACCATTTCTCATGATTTCAGATAGAAGTATTACTTTAAATACATCCAAATATTTCTGTCTGGGAACATAAACTGTATTATCATTTTTGGTGTCCATTATCTCTTTATATTAGTAGTTTAGTTCTGAAGCATAAAACAATTAATCTCATAGACCTATCGGAACATGTTGTAAAGAGAGGACCAAGGATCCATTTGAATTGAACTGTACGGAGCATGCAAAGATATTCTCCAAGTTTTGAGCTATGAAAGTGCATCAGGAAAAAATATGTTGCCTTTCCTTAATGAGACTTCTTTACCGTGGTGGCAGTGCAGCATTATGCGTAACCATCTTGTTTTTCTGTCCAATTAAACTAAATGCCTTTCTTTGTCTTCTGTTGTCATCTTTTATTCCAATCTGGCAACCTTTTTTGGACTACACTTGTGTTATGATTAAAAAATAACATGTCCAAGATTCATATGGTTAAAATAAAAGCAGAAAGGAGAGGATTGGGGTTGAGGAATTGCTCTACACAATTCATTAGGCATGCTGCTTTACATGCTGTTCACTGTGTCCTGCTGTGCTTTAATGGAAACTGAGCTTCATGCTGGTTTGAAGGAAAACTCTTTGTTATGATTTTGAGGCCCAGATGGCTTGATTGTGTAGGGTGTGATCTTTATAAATCCTACTGACCCTGAGTGCAGACTTTTTTGCACCTTCCCTTCATTAATCATGCAAAATGAGGAGTGGAATTGGACTAATGTCCTTGGAATTTCAGTCATAGTTCTGCATTGTGACTATTGGTATTGACTGGTATGGTTCTGCAGCCTTCAATTATGTACAAATTAAATGACTTGAACTCTCCCAAATGCCGTTTACTGGGTGAATTCTGCATGCTGTGGGTTTTAAAGTCAGAGCTATTGCCATAGACCAGTGCAGTAATAAATCACATCGACTCCCTCAGGAAGTTCGAACATCTCAGGCTGTGAAAGATGGGGAAGAAATTTGGCAATACAGTAAATAAGTATGGGAATCTTATGTGAACACGAACGTGTCTGCTGTCTCCTCTTTGTCTTTCCTGGTGTTTCATGGTTGCTAGTATCTTTCATACCCGCATCATGTTACTTGGAAAGGAACTAAAAAATGTCTAAGAATGACAAAATTTTTGTCATTTATCACCATTCAGCAGCATCCATTTCATTGTGTGTATACCCTCGTGATGAAATATGTGTGTGAATATCCGCATGCCAGTACAGGAAGGTAATTCTACACTCTGAGGGCTTGCTGGACAGGAATGCAGTTGACATGCTGCTCTAGGCTGGTTTATTGTGTTGGTTTGGTGCTGGTCTGGTGGACCACCAAAGTCATACTTTCAGGAAGGCTATCACATACAAACTTGTCAGCTGCATTACCCTCATTGTAATTAATTTTTTGAGGAGGTGCCCTGTGCTGTCCTAGAGAATGTCTGCCTATTTAGCCTAATATGCCAGGATCTGCCACTGCAGCCAGAGTGGACTGGCCTGAAGATGTCAGAACTTGTTCTCCTTTAAATGTTTTAATATTTGCTTTGTATATTTGAATCGGTTTCAACAGCCAGCCTACAAGTTGACCGGCCCATCTGGAAAAGTCCCATGATGTCCATCCCTGAATGTGTCAGGGTGTCTTTTATCATAACCATTCACACTGAACCGTCGTATCCAGTGACTTCATGCCGAAGGAATCGTTGAGCCAATCATTGTTCAAAAGACTGATGAACTTAAGCTGATGTTCATGTTTTATCAAACATGCTGTTGAGTGAATGGTGGAGATAAAAGGTTCATTAAATGTAAATGTGCTGCACTTGGTTAATGTGAAGAGCATCGTAGGGGTATTATGTCTGAGGGGATGAAGAGAAGCATCGTGTGCAGGTGTGCCTGTGATGAGCCTAAAAACACTGAGTTGAGTTATAAAAATAAACTAAATGTCTTAGAGGTAGCAAGGTATGAAAACTAGATTTCAACAATGTAGCTCCATGAATAAGATCAAAAAGTAAGCCCACACAAAAAACACATAAAAAAGCCAATTTCCAATTAATTGCGATCTTCATTTGAACAATCCCGATATCCATCTTTTACTCTATGTGAAGTTTGGCACTGAGATGTTTTCACTGCGTGTTCAGAGTAAATGTTTGGTTTGACTTGTCCCGTGTAATGTGTCCAAAGATGAGATCCACACAATCCATTTGTCACTGAATAATGCCTCTTTTAACTCTTTTGCACATATGAATAAACAGGTGTAATTACATTAGGCTGGGCTCAGAGGCGTACAATAAAACCAGAGCAATCTGCATTCGTGCTGCGGTTTACCAGCAAAGATTGAATAAAGTGGTTGTCATAATGAATCAGCTGCTAAAATAGTCATTTCAATATCACAGTATCTTTGTTACAAACATTCAAACAATCACTAAATAAAAGCTTAAAGCCATTACCGTTGGAGTTTATTGTCGGAGTGACTGTTTTGATGCAGTGATACGGTCACGTTTTCTGATGTCAAACAAAGAATATACAGTATAAACTAGTTAGTCCACTCAAGCCTTCTCCATTCATCCGTCAGTCATTCTCACCACTTCTGATGTAAAAAAAAAAGTGGGAGCACTAGGTTTTTATAACCTTCTATGCTTGATAAACACAGAATCCCATGCTTAATTGCAATGTAAACAATATGGCGACACACATAGTCGGCAATTGCGTTCGTGATAGCATCTTATCTATCATAATCAATCATTATAAACATCTAAAAATCACATTATATGTTTGATAATAGGCATGTGACGGTCACAATAATTGCTGAAGCTTTTATCACGGTATACCATATTATCACAGTATTGAATAACATTACAAAAAACGGTTTGAACAAGAAACAAACTTTATTGTTGTTATTTTAATTACTTTTTCAATAACAAACTGGCCTTTTAAATTAACAGATAACAAAGAACTTTGAAAAGAACCCTGAACCTTTAAAAACCTACCATCAACACCACAGATACATAGCTAAATATAACATTAAGTTGATGTCTTGATATTTAAATGGTCAAAAAGCCATGGGGCCACAGATAATTACAGATTAGTACAGACCTCCAACTTATCTTGTTGAGGCTTATGTTAAAGTAAGGCTACACTAATTATATCGAACCTTCTACAAGGCTACAACAATAGTATGCATGTTTTTTTCTGGATAATAAGCCAGTTGCTAATATATAGCTTGGCGCTAGCTACAAATATAATAATCGCAAGTTCACTCACACTGTATGGCAACATATTGAAATCATATCGATTGCGTTGCGTTCCAACTTGAACTTGAATATTGAAATCATTATTGTGCTAAATTGCCATTATTAATTAAAGGATCTAGTATTAGCTGATTATAACTGTATTTTAGTTGTTACTACAAGACACAAGTGTTAATGTGTAGCTAGCGGAGTTTTAGCGAACTTCTCCTCGGCCACTTGAAAGCAAGCTACACATTATCTGTAAATGGCAAGAACAGTTCACTTTCTTTGTCATCTTAGTTGTCACTTAGCTAGTTGTCTCTTAGACTGTTGTCTCTCAGTTTTCAAAAATAATTAGGAAAATCTAGCAGAACTGTCTTAACTTACCTGTCCCACAGATGAGCGAATATGATGGAGGTGTTCCCGCATTTCGCTGCCACTTTTCTGCCACACATTTTACACAAAGGGAAACCATCTTCAACCAACAATCCCTCTGCATTTTTATGGAACCCAAAATATTTCCACATTGCTGACTTAACCCTTTTAGAAGGCGTATAAAGGGTCAGCTGCGTTCCTCCTTCAGCCATGCTTCTCGTCCATGTTGCTTTTGTTTACATCAGAGTGCGCATGTCTCATCTGTGCCGCATACACGCAGTGTTGTGAATCTTGATTCGTTGATGGGAAAAAACTACTGTGTGATCAGAAAAATCTAAACAATTTGGCTAAAAGGTTATCAAGAATTATTCACAATATTTTGAAGTGCCCATGATAACAATAGTGCATGTTAATTACTGTCATATACCGTATCACTGTAACGTAATGCTGGAACTGCTGACAATGATGGCAATGACGAAGACGTGAAGATGAAGAACCCAAGTGCAGTTTATTTACAAAACGTGAAATCCAATAACCCTGACTACAAAACAAAACATGAACATGGACTAGACTTGACTTGACTACAGCGTAACAAACACATACATACACCTGACATATCCCCCCCACTAAGGGGTAGCTCCTGACACCCCAACACATAAACAAAACACGTAATACATGACATAATTCAAAGTTCTGTAGGGAGCGGGGGGGGGGGGGTGTCTTGAGGCGTGGGGCGTGGCGTGGCGAGAAAGGGCGAGGGGCATGGGACCAGGGCAAAGTCCGTGGGAGGTGAAGCCATGAGAGGCTCGAGGGGCGGAGCCATGGAAGGTGGAGCCGTGAGAGGCTCGAGGGGCGGAGCCTTGGAACGTGGTACCCGGAGAGTAGCCGAAGACTCGAAGGGCCAGGGTGGAGCCGATGGCAGGGAGGACCAAGGCGGTGCTAGAGGCTCGAAGGAGCAAGGCGGAGCTGAGGGATCGAAAGACTGAGGTGGAGCCGGTGGGACTGAGGACCAAGGAGGAGCCAGAGGGACGAGGGACCCCGGCACAGCCGACAGGCTGAAGGACCGTAGTGGAGCCGAGGGAACGCAGAGCTGAGGCAATGTCGAGGGACCAACAGGCCAAAGCGAAGTCCAGGGCTCAGAGGGTCCAGGCGGGATCGGAGGGCCGAAAGTTCCCCTTGCCTGCTCAGGAGAACTAAAGGTGGGTATAAGGGTGGAAACCATCTCCAGGTCCCACTGCTCAGGTGTGGCTGTGACGTGGCATGGAGCAGGCTGAGGCATCGCTGTGATGTGGCATGGAGCAGGCTGAGGCATCTCTGTGATGTGGCATGGAGCAGGCTGAGGCATCGCTGTGATGTGGCATGGAGCAGGCTGAGGCGTCGCTGTGACGTGGCATGGAGCAGGCTGAGGCGTCGCTGTGACGTGGCATGGAGCAGGCTGAGGCGTCGCTGTGACGTGGCATGGAGCAGGCTGAGGCGTCGCTGTGACGTGGCATGGAGCAGGCTGAGGCGTCGCTGTGACGTGGCATGGAGCAGGCTCCACCTCAGGCTGAGACGTCGCTGTGACGTGGCATGGATCAGGCTGAGGCGTCGCTGTGACGTGGCATGGAGCAGGCTGAGGCGTCGCTGTGACGTGGCATGGAGCAGGCTGAGGCATCGCTGTGACGTGGCATGGATCAGGATGAGGCGTCGCTGTGACGTGGCATGGAGCAGGCTGAGGCGTCGCTGTGACGTGGCATGGAGCAGGCTGAGGCGTCACTGTGATGTGGAACTCCGGCTCGGCGGCGGCCATGTCGCGGAACTCCGGCTCGGCGGCGGCCATGTCGCGGAACTCCGGCTCGGCGGCGGCCATGTCGCGGAACTCCGGCTCGGCGGCGGCCATGTCGCGGAACTCCGGCTCGGCGGCGGCCATGTCGCGGAACTCCGGCTCGGCGGCGGCCATGTCGCGGAACTCCGGCTCAGGATCCGCCTCCGCCACAGTGAACGGGGAACCGATGAATCGAAGGGCGAGGTCGATATATTGAGCCAGGCTGAAGGAACTGCGATCGCCAGGCATCAAGAAAGAAATGGACTCATTCAGTCCAAATTTAAAACAACCCTTGGGGGCAACCTCATCAAAGTCCACCTGGCTGGCTAGACCGCAGAAGTCCTCAACATAGTCCTCCAGAGGACGATTCCCCTGATGTAAGCGCAGAAGCAAAACCGCTGGGTCCATGGGGGGTCGAGTATTCTGTAACGTAATGCTGGAACTGCTGACAATGATGGCAATGACGAAGACGTGAAGATGAAGAACCCAAGTGCAGTTTATTTACAAAATGTGAAATCCAATAACCCTGACTACAAAACAAAACATGAACATGGACTTGACTTGACTTGACTTGACTTGACTTGACTTGACTACAGCGTAACAAACACATACAATCACATTCAATACTCGACAAATAGACAATGCAAACATGAGGGCTTAAATACAAGACATGGAAGAACATAAACCAATGAACAAACAGAACTGATAACAAGATAATTAAACAATAAACCAATGAAAACATGACACATGAACATGGAGGGAAAACAGAAATCACATGACTAGGGAAACAGGAACACATGACATGAAACAGGAACTAGAACTTCAAAATAAAAGACATGAATCAACAGAATACACCTGACAATAACCAAATGCCGTCACATGCCTGTTTAATAATATATACCATTGCATCTGCTGTGAAGTGTAAGGTGAGATATTTTTAATTACAGCATGTATTAAAGAACTCACACTGGGAGATCTATCAGTACACGGAAAACTTGCTTGCAAAATGGTTACTATCCTTTCTGTTCTTTACAGTTTGTTGATCAAAAACAACAAAAATAGAAACATTTAATTCTAATCAAACTTAGTAGGGATGCGCTAAAGAAAGTGCACATTCTCTCTCGTTAATATGCGCTCACCGGTTGAACTGCTGCCGGATGTCTTAGGGGGCTTTCACACTGGGCACGTTTGCTGTGGTCCAATTCCGAGTGCGATTATTCCCTGTGCCCCCCGCAGCTTTGGTCTGGTTTCACACTCACTTGATTCTATCGAACCCCGGTCCATTTGCGTTCATCTTACGTCATCACAAACACGCATGGAGAACACAACTCACTTACTCACGCTCGTGTCCAAGGTGAAGTTATCGCCACTGTCATCTCCGGTTATACCCTATATTTATAACCTATAATAGTATTTATATATAGTATTTATAAGGTGTATAGGTAGATAGATAAATGTCATCATCGGCTAAAACGCATGCGCAGGTTACTTTACTTCCTGAAGGAATGCGCACTCGAGTCCGAGTTGCTTTCACATTCACACGAATCGTGCTACAGTTACATTGCAACCGAATTCAGACCACCTTCTACAGGTAGTCTCGGGTTCGGTACCGCGGTGCACTCCCCGGTCCGCATGACAGCTTTCACATTAGAATTTTTCATGCGAACCATGCTGTGTTTCGAACTAAACTGCCAGTGTGAAAGCACCCTTAAAGTGATAGTCCATTTTACTACATACAAATGTAAAATGGCTACTTGTAAATAATTGTGCATGTAAACAATGTAAATAAATCATAAGTATGCAATTCAATATATGCAATTTCGAGACATAATATTTATTGATGAAATACATGGAATTTGTACATTTTTTTAAAGCTAAAATGTGACCAATATTATGAAAAAAAGATAAAATAAAATTTGTCAAATTAATATTTCATAAACCGAGTACCAACTTAGAAGGTCCCCGGTATAATTAACATCATTAGCTCAGAGACAATTTCTTTCATATTCAAGCAAAATGGATATTATTACTAAAATATACCTGAAATTTAATTTATTATTGTCATTAATAATAATCAATGTTAAGGATATAGTTAAATTATTTAGTCTTTGGTAAATATCTTTGGTTTTGTGTCAATGAAGGGGTACTTCAGCCTTACTGATGGTGCTTTGGGGGTACTCACGGCAAAACAAGGTTGGCAAACTGGTGTATAGGATCACCAGGTATTGTGGCAGAATAGCCTTGTGCTTAGTAAGTGGATGGATATGGGTCGTGATTGATTCCTCTTGAGGACCAGGAGAGAAGCTAGGCTGCTCTGTACTTTTGCCCATTTCTTTGAAGGTACTGCGCGTAATCGTGTCCCAGGGGTATAGAGCATGGCCTTCTGTACTCCCTTTTCATGCCTTAGGATTTCCCTAATACCTGTATTCTGAAACAGCAGAAACAGAGCTTGCTCAAAGCCTGATCTGCATTGTACCAAGTATAGCTCAGAGGGTCTTGTATGGAAGAGAAACCCTTTACAAAAAAGAACTGTAGTGGTAACATGGTTGGAAAATACTTTATAATCCCCACAGGAGAAATGTATTTGTTACAGTAGCAACTCGCAAAGTGCAGGTACTACACAATCACACAAAAAATCATGGAGAATAAAAATAAAAATTATAACAATTTTTTTTTTTTTTTTTATAAAATAATAATATAACAATACAAAGTATATACAAGGACCAGATACTCAGTTAAGTAATTTAAAATGGTATTTACATGGATCTCCAAGATACTGCAAATACCATTAGAGTTATGGAACATGTCCTAAAAACCATGGTAATACTATGGCATTTTTTGAAAGTGAAGATGCAGAAGCCTTAAAGCAGTATAGTTCATGATGAGGATGAAAAGATAAATCAAAATTTCTTGTGCCACTAACTGAAGACTGAAAATGAACAAGAGTTGTGATGAGAGTGTCTTCATTAGTTGATGGAGACAATCAGCATTTAGTGAACAAACACATCCAAGTTGTTAAAAACAACCAACAACTGTTTGAAGACAATCACAAAGACAATTGTTGAGATAACTCAATTCTTGAAAAAACAATTGTTGTAAAAATCTCAGTGGATCATGTTGCCATGCCTTAACTATATCTCATCTATTTCTTTTTACAGTTAGGTTGACAGTAGGGATGGGCATTTTTTATTGATTTTGTAGTCGAGTAATCTAACCCACAATTAACGAGTCATCAATTACTCGTAAATTAAAATGTCAGTTAAAAATATAAAGTATGACACGTACGTTAAATGTATATTTGGTTTTATTGACAAACTTGACCAAGAACGGTTTCAAAATAAGCTAACTTCAACAAACTATGCATTTCTTTTTTGGTGGGAAAGAAATTAAATGAACAATATGCATAAAAAAAAAGATTTAAACATAATAGTAAAAAACATTTGCACTCACCTGGAGCTTACATAGAAACCAATACTGATGGCATTAAGGTAATGCACATTACAATGTATATAAACTCTGAGTCTACATAAAGGCTATTACATTTTTATAATTTCACATGTTATTATTCAGAAAAACAAGTGATGAATGTTGGCATTTTATAAAAAGCGCTCTGCCCATGTTCAAATATGTAACGGACATTCCGGACTGATAAGCTTCTGAGTTTCTTGTACAGCAAGAAATTCCCTTTCCACTATAAAAACAGATCCTTGTCCGTTGATATGCATGACTCCAACGAGAACCGAATACAAATAGAGTAGAATTCAATAAGAATCAAAACATTACAAGTATTGCCACTAGGGATGTCATAAAATATTGATACATTGATTATTGATCGGCATGTTATTTTATTTTTCGATATTTTGAAATTAGCCGACATTTAAATTAGACACCCATTGCACATGCTTTCCAATTCACTCAGTTGGCCTCTGTTTAACAGTCTGGTGTAATAGCGTTGGGAGACCACAAGAGGGCGATATAACATATATCTCACACACACTCACACACGACGAGCTGATGCAGTGCAAGAGACAGCGGTCCAAAGTGACGAAAGTTTTTATACTTTTTCAAGAATTTTTTGATTTTGCAGGTTAGTTTATGAACTGCACAAACTGAACGATTAGAAATGGACATTTCTCTGTATGTAGCACTGAATACTGTAGGTCATTCATTCAAGCTGTCAAACCACAAAACAACAAACTTGTTACTGAAAATAGGCTCTATAAAAGATAGATGTTCACAATAGATCATCCAGTGATGGCTAAGAGTAAATAATCGTTCTCCTCTGATAATGATTTGGATCGAATTTAATAGAAAACTATGCAAATTGCGCTCCTTGGCACTTCAGAATATTGATGCTGAGCGTTGGTGATGTGTGCGTATGTTTTGTAGAAAATAAATGTTTTGAATTTTAGAATGCATCATGTCATCTGCCAGATGTGTCCGGTGTGTGACCCCCTTTAATTTCAGCTTGATCTCACAGTGAAATCGGAAAGAGTAGACTGAATTTTCTTTCATCAGAATCAGTATACGTTGACTGAAATTTCGAAACCCTGCCCCCAGTGGCCAAAGCGGTCGTAGGGCATATGGGCACGTGTGTGCTCCATTTATGTCCAGGAGAGTTTGACAAAAGCTAGTAGTGAAGCAAGTTGTTTTCAGCTTTACAGGACATTATACAATGAAGAGAAAAGCATATATTTAAAGATTCTATCCCCCAACCCAAACCTTACCTTAACCATTAGTGGAGTAAAAAGTAATGTTAGAGGGAAATGTGAAGCCTCCGAATCATGCTCGTCATTGATTATTCAAATGTGATTACTGTCTGGCTTTGAACCGTAGTCTCTCACGCAGCTGATGCAATGCGCTGCCAATTGTGCCAGGTGGAAAGGTAAATATGTTGAAACCACTGCAAACATGTCTGATAAGAATGCTGCATGTCAGCGCGTCGGCATACAATCGCCATTCCTAGGATACCGAAACTATCGGAAACATCATGCCGACTTCACTTGTGATCATGTTGTTAATTTACCCTGCCGCTCACAGTTTACCAAAGTTGTGTTGAGAAATATGTCTGAAGAGACAAAGACTATTGTGCAGCGAGCAGCACTATTAATATCTGAAAAATACAGATATATATTGATAAACTTTGGGAAAATCTTCTAATTATCGATGCATGGAAAAGGCATTGATCCCAAGCCTAACTGACACACTTGACTTTGCTTGAAAGCACACAAAGATGCCACCATGCCTTCTTTTCTTATCCAACATCTCGATGATACACATCCACAGCGCTTCCAGTGGACACAATTGTAACGGCAAGATTTGGTGAGTGATCCAGAGGGAAAGTACCGGATAATTAAGCATTGTGGCAGACAAATGCTCAAAAGAAAATAAATTTGCAATATTCGAGTAATGTTTTTATTAGTCGACTAATTGGTGCAGAACGATTAGTCGATTACTCATGTATATCCCAAGTTGACAGGCCCAAGGACAGTAAATTCCTAGCAAAACCTTATGTTAACTTTAAAGTGCAAGATGCCTAGAGCTTATATGTCTGTTCAAAGCTCCATCAAATGACACTGAATGGTGTTCAAGTTGAGAGCAAAGCACATGATGTAATTCCCAGTACACATAAAATCAAGTCAGGATCTGACGTGGATGTATAGTATAGACATACAGAATCTGGGCTTCTCTCTGTTGCACAAGGATGATTCACATCCCTTCTTTCCGATAGATCCTTACTGTCTAAAATTAACACTTTGCTCTATTGAAACTTTCTGTCAAATTGTTATAGATCATAACCTGAATCTGTCATATGGTGTAGTAGGTAATTTGCACATTTCTGGACATACATTGTATATATCCTGTATATGCTGTGTATTCCACAAGACATGTAAAAAAGCATTTCAGCAAACTCATTTACAGTCAATTGTCTGCTGAAATTTAGTTAATTTTACTAGCCAAACTAAAATTAATACATTAACTTAACAGTTGGTGTCATCATTTCCACCTAATCATAGTCTTTTAAAGAAAAATAACACACAATGACACAGATAATGACTTTATTTTCTGTAATGTATTTCGGTGCTATATTAAAGCTGATATGTGTAATTTATTATGTTAAAATTCGTTCTCTTATGATATCCCAGCTTAGGGATATCATATCTAAGCTTTTCCAGCTTGACACAGCAACACTGACTTTAACAATGGTATGAGTTTGTGATGGGACTATCTGTTTGTACAGCCAATAGAAGATGGGAAAGTTTCTGGAATCTGTTTGGTAACAATGATTATTTTTGCAATTCTGTTTTGTTATGCTAATGCCGCTGAAATTATACACTTCAGTTTTAATGTCCTATAATTATATTATTATCTGGAATGAGGTAATGCAATTGCAGAATGGTTGTAGCTCTTCATTCTGTAAAATAACAAAAATTACATCCCAAATGCAAGTTATATTGGGAAATTGCATACCTGCTCAGAAATGACCTATAACATAAACAACAACAAATTTCCAAGTTTAACTACTGACATATTGATCAAACCAATCATATTCTTGTGTATTGTATTCTAATTTTAATTGCGTATAGAGGTCATTGTAGACCTCATGACAGCTGGAAACATGAGTGGAAAATGAGTGCTACTTTGTTTATCAGAACTGTGATGAGTTATTCATCACACTGTGTTCCAGCCATTTAAGTTAATGTGCCGTACTTTCTTAATCATCATTTCTCACAGTTTGTAAAGCATGGCAGGTTTTGTAGCCTGCAGAACAGAACGGCTCCTGGAGGATGTAACGATGCTGCACAACAGCTGAAAAGTTACCACAGGCAAGAATCAATGTGGCTGAGAAGTAGAATTAATGTTCAGAAAAAAGTGTGGTTTTACATTTTACAGAAAGTATTCTTATCCTGGTAAGAAAAATGCACACTTGAAATTAGTTAGTAAAGGTGGTTTGATGCAAAAAAACAAACAAACAAACAAAACAAAACAAAAGAAAAACACTCTGTTTAAGTAATATCAGGTTACACTTTACATTTTTATTTTACAATGTAATTACACAAGTAAATACTGAGTAATATTAATTAACAACATGTACATACTAGGTTTAGGGTTAGGGTTTGGATTAGGGTTAGTTACTTGTAATTATGCAAATTTTACTGTTATTGCTATAGTCAATACATGTAATATGTATAACACGGACACTGTAAAATAAAGTGTACCCAATTTCACACAAGAAAGAGTGCTAAATATCAACACGGCTGTGATCCTGCCGTAGGCATAAGGCTGCAGGCAATCACAGCCATGCTGATATTCTGTGCAAAGCACGACTGCACATGTGATATTGCTTTAATTCATCGGTTCTACACACAAGATGTTAATATTGAATAAATTCCATTTTGGACATAATATGGCCAGTTGTTTTGTTTATTTATGCTCCACAAAAAAAAACGTTCCAAATGTTGCGACCCTTGATCACAACTAATTTGTATGTCAAGTAGGGATGCACCAACTAATTTTTTTTACCCAAAACCAAGACCGATTTTAACAAAAAACTATAAGCTGATACCGATATTTTGTCACTATTTTGTCATCAGATCACTTTTCTAGTTAAGAATTATGCTTTAAAAATGTACAAAGAGGTACAAAAGCTTTTTTACTATTCTAACAATAAATAATTTCCATTGAACATGGATTGGATCTGTAAAACACATGGCAGGGTAAAATTTTAAAGAGAGCCACAATGAAAGATAAGTAGAATATAAAAAATAAATAAAAAAAAGACACATAAAATAACTAAATATTATAACATGATGATTAATGTGAAAAAAGGTTATTTTGTACTTCTCAAACATTTTTGCACTTCTATTTTTGCAGAACTCACATTTTACATTACATGTAGCCTACTGTATATGATTACAACATTACAAATACATACTATGCACATGTTGGGCAATTCCACAAGGCTGTATTGCAATTTCAGTCTTAATTCAATCAGTCGTGCAGCATTAAAGGGGTCATGTAATGAGGAATCAAATTTTCCTTGATATTTTGACATATAAGTGGTCATTCTACTATAAAAACATACTGTAAATTCCAGAACTCAAAACTTAATCCCCAATGCAATAAAAGCATTTATTGAAACCAGGCTACCAAAACGGCCCATTTTCTACTTCCGCAACTTCCCTATGTCACTTGGGGTACTCAAGTGTGCTCACTTGGCTCGTAAAAATAGACAGAGTGAAGGACAAAAGGCCTTCTGTCTGTGACCTAACTACTCCTGAACAAGAAAGGGGACCCATCTGGACTATTTTGAATTATTTTTGTATACAAACATGTACTACACAGACGTCTTTGACTGTTGTCATCTCTCTGGCATGCTTTTAAAAGACGCAGTGTCAATTTTCAACTCTGAAGAGAAGATGCGTTTCATCAACTGGTGTGGCTCCGGTTGTTTTGTTGCTTAAATTGCTCAACATACTGCTCTATCGCCTATCAGCGCTATTTTGAATTGTTGGTGTATGTAAACACAGACTAGATGGACATCTTTGTCCATTTTGATTTGGTTCCGATGTGTGCATCTTGTGAAGCAGTCATAAAACGAGTCTTTGCCAAGGAATTGTCAGTGAAGGATATGGGGCAGTTAAAAACACCATTGGACCCAATCAAAGTAAACAGTGTCATTCATTAATATTTCAAATGTCATGATCAGTGTTGGTTAAGTTACTTTCAAAAAGTAATACACTACTGATTACTGATTACTTCTCTAAAATTGTAATTGGATTAATTTAATGATTATTTCATGGGAAAAGTAATCAGATTACGAAACCTGCGAAAAATACTTGTAGTACATTAATATTGACTGAAAACAATAACAAAATTAGAGCAACATGACTGTAACAGTATAAGGATGGGCAAGGAGGAGGTGGGAACCGGCTGAACAGTCAACATAAAGTTTAATATAAAACTCAACTTAAAAAAACATAAAACAAACACACATGCAGCGCGGCCACGTGCGTCTCTTTCTCTCGAACTGGAGTCTCTGGCTGCCCTTTATCTCACTCTCCTGCTGATCAGCTGATTCAGCGCCGGCCGTGCCCTCCTCCTTGTCACACTCCTCCCCTGCCCGATTCAGGCCGGCGCACCACTGGTCTGACTAACACCCCCCCCCCCCCAGTCTCTGGAGAGGAGACGCTGTCCTTCCAGCCGTTCTGTCAGCCGGTGGTCCACCCCACCTCCTGCGAACCTGAGGGAGAGATGAGGGGAGGCGTTGGGAGAGGGAAAAGGTGAGTGGAGACACAGAGAGAGAGAGAGAGAGAGAGAGAGAGAGAGAGAGAGAGAGAGAAGAACTTGCTTGCCTGCTCCCGGATGTGCCATCGCCCGGTCCTCAACCGCTCCTCCGCCCTCTGGCGGACACTAGCACGCTCTTCCCCCGGCGGACGGCAGCGAGTCCTCCAGCCCCTGGTGGACAGAACCACTCCTGTCCTTCTCGGCAGATGGCAGCGACCCTTCCATCCCCTGGCAGATGGCAGCGGTGCGGACTCCGCGACAGCGCATCCCTCCTCCCTCCCGGGTTTCAGCACCACTGTAACAGTATAAGGATGGGCAGGAGGAGGCGAGAACCGACTGAACAGTCAACATAAAATTTTATGTAAAACTCAACTTAAAACAACATAAAACAAACACACACACACGCAGCATGGCCACGCGTGTCTCCGGCTGCCCTTTATCTCACTCTCCTGCTGATCAGCTGATTCAGCACCGGCCGTGCTCCATCACAATGACAAAGACAGCAACTTGGTTAAATAGATCCAATGCATTTCTAAAAATGGAACTTAACTTTCTTATCTCAAATATGCTGTAGTAGTATCTTCAGGTGTGTGTCTGTGTGTGTGTCCACTCTACAACCTTCTTAGCTGTGTGTGGCATGTATGTGTACAGTATGCTTGTTTACCTGTGTTTGTGTTGGTGTGAAAGACAGAAAAAGAATACTAATGGACTGAAAAAATTTCTGAAAACACATTTGCAAACAGCTTTGATAGTAAAATTATTGTGTATTTGAATGCTTGTTGTTTCTTTTCAATTTGCATATACACGTTTGCTTGTTTGTTGCTTCATGCGTGTGTATTTGTGCATGTTCAGTACGTCTGTTTGTGTGTGTACATGTGCAGCATGTGTGTGTTTACACAACTTTACAGCGAGTGGATTAATTCTACCTCCCTGCTTGTGCTCAGATGAATTGAGTATCCTTTATCACTTGCACATCTGTAACGCTATTGCATTGTGTTTGTGTTTTATTGTGTACTGTACATAAAGAACATAAAAGAGCCGTTTGCTTAGCGACGTCTTTTTCAAGACACCGTTCCGCAAATGTTTCCACCTTGTGAGCAATATATCCCTCTGTCAGACGGGAACGAGTGCTGTTTTCCATATACGCCCGAAGCTGATCCCCTCTCCTCCCACGGCAGCTGCAGAGGGACACTCGAGGGAGGCGTGCGAGGATGGGGTAGAGTGCAGAGAATTGGGAGGAGCGCTCGCTGACAGCGCTCGCTGAGATTGATTGTGAGCACATGAAAACTTGAAATGCTTCGGTTTGGTTTTCAATTTGAATAAACAACTACACTCCACTGCATCCATAGTAACGCAGCTCACTCATCTGCCGTCACCTCGATACGTGTCCTTAATGCCATGGTGGTTTATTAGAGCGTATGCTCATTAGCTGACAGCAACACACATAAAAGTACTAACATAGGAACGTAATACATTTTAAAATGCATTTTACTTAATATTATTGTTTTAGCAATAAAAGTGTAATCCAAGTAACATAATTTTATTAATGTCTGTAACTGTAATCAGATTACTTAATTTTAAAAGTAACACATTACATTACTGTGTTACTGCGAAATGTAATTAGATTACGCGTTACACCCAACACTGGTCATAATTGTTTATGATGCTGACACACTGTCTACACCTGGCATGTCTGTTGACGCGATGCAACGGCTTGAGGCTGTCTACACCGGCATGTCAACATGAACTTTCTGAAACATTTCTTTGTGTTGTTGGCAGTTGTAGTGGAACGGGACACCTGTTGGTTTACTGTTGGAGTGATGCGCGCAACAGATGCATTATCGATTATAGCGTCCAGTGTAGACAGGTGTGAGTGTTAACAGTGGTGCTTCAGATGAATAGTGTAATATATTCTGATTCAATGTGTTGGATGTGCGTTATGTGTAAACCGTGAAATGTACAGTTCTATTTTTTTTTTTTTTCACCCAATTTGGAATGCCCAATTCCCAATGCGCTTTTAAGTCCTCATGGTCGCGTAGTGATTCGCCTCAATCCGGGTGGCGGAGGACGAATCCCAGCTGCCTCCACGTCTGAGACCGCCAACCCGCGCATCTTATCACGTAGCTTGTTGAGCGCGTTGCCACGGAGACATAGCGTGTGGAGGCTTCCGCGGCATCCACGCTCAACTCACCAAGCGCCCCACCGAGAACGAACCACATTATAGTGAACACAAGGAGGTTACCCCATGTGATTCTACCATCACTAGCAACCGGGCCAATTTGGTTGCTTAGGAGACCTGGCTGGAGTCACTCAGCACACCCTGGGATTCGAACTAGCGAACTCCAGGGGTGGTAGCCAGCGTCTTTTACCACTGAGCTACCCAGGCCCCCGTAATGTACAATTCTAATATTTTGGTGCTTTTTTATTCTCTTCCAATTGAGTTTCAGAAATGGCTGAATTTGTGGGGCTGCACGCTGTTAGCCAATGATAACAGAGGGTGTTTACGTTTAAGTTTAAAGTAGGAGCTGAGGCAAAAATCGAGTTTTTAATTATAAATTAATAATAATTATAATTTTCTTTATTTATCATACATTTGCACATATACAGTGAAATTCTTCTTTTTCACATATCCCTGCTAGGCTGGGGTGAGAGTGCAGGGTCAGCCATGATACAGCACCCCTGGAGCAGATAGGGTCAAGGGCCTTGCTCAAGGGCCCAACAGTGGCATCTTGGCGGTGCTGGGGCTTGAACCCCTGACCTTCTGATCAGTAACCCAGAGCCTTAACCGCTGAGCCCCCACTGCCCCATCTTTTCAGAAAGATGGTCAGAGACAGGGAGGAAAATGATCATATATTACAAATTTTTGACGGTTTTAGTGAAAAAAAAAAGAATAAGAAAGAATAAAATTAAATATAACATGTTCTTTGTAGTGCCAACCCTTTTTCAAATTGTGGTTACTATTATTTCTAGATTGTGCATTTAAATTCAGAGTTTTTACAAAGAGTGTTACTAATTAATTATAAATAAACCATCGGTTTTTCATATCTGCTTTTTCATGCTTATAACCGATATGCTGATGGTTTTAATTTGGTCAATAATTGGCGGATAAATATCAACAGCCGATAAATAATTGCATCCCTAATATATCAAATATGTCCAAGCTTCTCAAAAAGCAAAGGATAATGCGACACAAAATAATTAGCATTGCGATTTTTTTACTTTTGCAGAGTTTTTGTTTTGTCTGGTTTTGAGCAAAGCAGAAACAGGTAGAAGGTGATAGATGAGGTAATTGCATGCAAATAAATCACATTCAGATTTTCTGTCACTGATCAGCTATGGTCTTGCCTTTTGGCTATCTGCTTTGGTCCTCCTGAACATTTCATTGTAACACTTTGATGTGATCTGGTTAGCCCTGTGTACCTCAGACGGTTTCCAGCAACATTTATTGGTACTCCGTTTTCCTCTCTGTTTGTTTCCATGGAAACAGATGAACATTTCAGTCCCTAAGAGGCATGCCCTATACCAACTCCCCACCATTGCTAATCTGTTCTTGATGCTGTGTGCTCAAAGGGTACAGAGGTTGACAAAGAGTTTTTCTACATAGTGCATTAAAGCTTCACTACAGATTTTTTTAGGTAAAATATTTGCAAAATGCCATTGAGTGAGTACATAAAAATCAGTGTTCAAAACCCTGTCCTTGCGTTATACCGATTAACTACGGTAGGGGTGGGCAATATGACCAAAATCTTATATCACGATATGAGTAATTTTATATCACGATAACGGTATATATCACAATATAGTAAAAGTTTTCTGGAAAACAAAAAACAAAATTGGTTTATATACAAATTAACCATATTGTAATGCCTATTTTTGAAACTCCAGTCAGTGAATTAAATATTTTATAAATTAAAACTACTTCCTCTATATTTGGAACAAGACAATGTCAAAGTAAATAAATAAATAAATAAAAATCAACCTTACCAAAATGCTAAATATAACAGTATGCCACATTTCAGTTTAAAATGCTGTAGAATATTATTATAATTTTTATTATTATTATTATTATAAACTTTGCTCAAGCAACTTAAGATTTTCTCAAAGCAATGCGACAAAGAAAATAAAACATGTAATAAAATATCAAATGAAAATAAACACTTCTTGAAGAAAATAAATATCAAATAAATATCACTTCTTGCAAAATAAATAAATAAATGACAGAATTAATGCGGAGTAATGCATAATATTCTTTTGCGTGCTTCATTTTGAGGTGGTGAAACAGATTGCTTGTTTTACGAGTGATTATCTTCGAGCGAACCACAGATGTTGCACCTGTTTTAATATCAAGCTCCTCTTCATTTTCTTGACCTGCTTGGGAGTCGTCCCATTCTGTGGAGATTTCTTTCTCCATTTGGGGTTTCCATGGGTCAAAAATGATTGAGTAGCGCAAGTGATCCTGCTCTGAGCTCTCCTGTCTTTAGAGCACAAATATCGGACAGCCTGCTGGAATTGCACGCTCTTTGGTGCTCCAGAGACAGCACGTGCCACAGTCACGTGAAACATCCGCATGTCAGATGAGAAGAATATTTAGCACTTCTAAAGCACCAAACGTGCAATGAATGTCATTCAATTTGCTTGGGTGGCCACAGAGAAATTTTCAATGCCAGAAAAACCCTGTCCAAGTTTCTTCAATTCTCTCAATTTAATGTGAAGCCCTGCCCACTGATAGATAAGCCCACTCTGTGCACATGAATATTTACATATCATGATATACATGATATAGTGAAATCTCTATCGGTTGACACTTTATATCGTCACCAAAATATGTATATCGTCATATCGCCCAGCCCTAAACTACGTTAAGCCTACAAAAATGATTTGTATTTTGAGCTGTCGGGTTGGATAATGGCAGGCTTTTGTCATTCATCCTTGCATTTTTACTTCATGTTCGTAAACTAAGAAAAGATGTACCGGCTGTCGCGTGTTCCGGCTGGTGAAACTATGGTGTTCAATCAGTCAGTCACACAGTTCAGGACAACAGCATCAGGACATCAGTCTGAATGAATGTTTATCTGTTTGGCAAAGCTGTTTACTTGCTATACTGCTTTGATTTATTTTCTGGTAGGGTTGTTGAAGCTTATATTGGTTGTCATGCTTTTATGAATCGAACATTACCCATGTGTTTACCGATCATGATGTATCTAGTTATTCCAGTGAAGTTACTTTAACATGTTTACTTATGTTATTGACTTCTGAATATTTTATAACATTGCTGTAGTTTCGATGTTAACTAAGTGTGTGTGTGTGTGTGTGTCTGTGTGTCTGTGTGTCTGTGTGTGTCTGTGTGCACTGCTGTTTTCTCTATTCTTTTGCCCCAGTCACTTTCCATTGTCCTTTTAGCAGAATGTCTATTTTAAAAGTCTGTTTAAAAGCTATAGGTACAAGTTACTACAAGGCAGTTCCCCATGAAATGTATAATCATCTCAAGTTGTTTATAATGTAGTGATTTCATAGCACATTATGTACATATTAATTTGTTTAGCATGCAGCCATCTCTTTATTATAACTTTACTGCTCAAGAAACTATTAAGGAAAGTTATTATTTTAATTGGTATATTGCATATTTCTGCATATTATTTTCATGTGTAATAAAGTATATTTCATCCCCATCATTATTGAATCCTTGTTTTATGTTTTTAGTTTATGGTTTTATTTTATGCAGTGCATAAATGTACATGATGCACATAACTTGCATTATCGACTGAGGCTTTACAATATAATATAAAAATAATAAAGCCTTTATCCAACTGTAAAATTACTAAGAGAAACTCTTGAGATATTTCTCTTTCTGTGAGTGTACACATTATCATGTTAGTAAACAATAGTTTCAGGGTCACTGGTCAGACTATTGTCAGGCTGTCCCAGCTGGATGCTTTAGTTTCAATAGAGGGGATCCGAGCAGACCTCTAGCGATTCACACTAAAAAGACAAGCAAGCAAGATGGTTGCAAGCATGACTCCAAACAATTGGTTTGGTTAAAAGAGAGCTGAGAGTTTAGGGAATAACTGTTGTATGAGATCTCAATAAAAGGGTTTGCATGATATTTATAGGTAACATGTGACTCCAAAGAGTGTGTCGTATGAAAGAATGATCATCTTCATTTTATACATATTTCATCCACAGTCTCAGAGAGGAAGTGTGAAACAGACTTCTGAAAGTGTCACGTTTGCCATCAGCTGGAAGGGAGACCATTTACAGGTACATATGGTATGGTGATTTTTGATCATTTGTAATCATGCCATCAAACTCTGGTGGCCCTTTGTCACAAGGTTCAACATTGTCAGCATGAAAACTAACATTCAGTTGTTTCTTTTCACCTCACATTTAAACCTGGAAACGTAACCTGCTTGTTTATCACAAAGCACTAATGATATACAACCACCCATTTAAGCATTAGTCTATATTCTTATTCATAAAACCTTCTTCTTTCATCTTTTATTATAGTGATTTTTTTGCAGTGTTTTCCAATATAATTTGGTACACTTTTCATCTCCCTCAACAGTTTCTTGAAAAAATCAATAGTTTTTTTTTTCTAATACTTGTCAAGCCATATTGACAATATAATGGAAAAAAACCTAACCCTTTTTTTCATCTTTTAAAGTGATTTAGGACCTTGAGGTTTTATATGCAATATTTCCTAGAACTGTACGGTATACAGTATCTTTATATACAGTTTCAGAATGTATTCAGACCCCTTCGTTTTTTTGTTTTTTTTTTCACATTTTGATAAGTTGCAGCCTTATGCTAAAATGCTTTAAATTATAATTTTTTTCACATCAATCTACACTCCATACCCCATAATGACAAAGCAAAAACCAGATTTTTGATGACATAAGTATTCAGACCCTTTGCAATGAAACTTGAAATTTAGCTCATTTCTCTAGATCATCTTTGAGATGTTTCTACACTTTGATTGGAGTCCACCTGTGGCAAATTCAATTGATTGTACATGATTTGGAAAGGCACACACCTGTCTATATAAGGTCTCACAGCTGAAAATGCATATCAGAGCAAAAACCAAACCATGAGGTCAAAGGAACTCCCTGCAGAGCTCAGAGACAGGATTGTGTCGAGGCACAGATCTGGGGAAGGCTACAAAAAACTTTTGGCTGCATTTAAGGATTCCAGGAGCACAGTGACCTCCAAAATTCTTAAATGGAAGAAGTTTGGAACAACCAGGACTCTTCCTAGAGCTGGCCACCCGGCCAATCTGAGCAATCGGGGGAGAAGGGCCTAGGTAAGAGAGGTGACCAAGAACCAGATGGTCACTCTGGTTCAGCTTCAGAGATCATGGGTGGAGATGGAAGAAACTTGCAGAAAGACAACCTGAGTTAAGCAACACTGCAACACTCAACCAGTCTGGGCTTTATGGCAGAGTGGCCAGACGGAAGCCTCTCCTCAGTGCAAGAGCTCCTAAAAGGACTCTCAGACTGTGAGAAACAAGATTCTTTGGTCTGATGAAACGAAGATTGAACTGTTTGGCTTCAATTCCAAGTGTCATGTCTGGAGGAAACCAGGCACTGCTCATCACCTGCACAGTACCATCCCAACGTTGATGCATAGTGGTGGTAGCATCATGCTGTGGGGGTGTTTTTCAGTGGCAGGGACTGGGGGACTGGTCAGGGTTGAAGGAAAGCTGAATGCAGCAAAATACAAAGATCTCCTTAATGAAAACCTGGTCCAGAGTGCTCAGGACCTCAGTTTGGGCAGAAGGTTCACATTCCAACAGGTCAATGACCCTAAGCACACAGCCAAGACAACACAAGAGTGGCTCAGGGACAACTCTGTGAATGTCCTTGAGTGGCCCAGCCAGAGCCCGGACTACAACCCAATCGAACATCTCTGAAGAGACCTGCAAATGGCTGTCCACTGACAGTCCCCATCCAACCTGACAGAGCTTGAGAGGATCTGAAGAGAAGAATGGCAGAAAATCCCCAAATCCAAGTGTGCAAAGCTTGTCGCATCATACCCAATATATATAAATATATAAAAATATTTGAGGCTGTAATCGCTGCCAAAGGTGCTTCAACTAAGTACTGAGTTAAGGGTCTGAATACTTATGTCAATGTGATATTTCAGTTTTTTATTTTTAATACATTTGCAAAGTTATCAAAAATCTGGTTTTTGCTTTGTCATTTCACCTATCAGCAACTTTGAACATTCCAACACTGAAAAAAAAGATATCATTCTCATAGTGAGTATATTGTGGCTTCTTCTTTCTACATCCAGTAGATCTCAGAATGAAAAAAAAAAATAATAATATTTACCTCTGGATTTGCATGCCAGAAAATGGTGCCATTTTCCATTGTTAACACTTGTTTTGTCTTGATCTTTTCCCTTCCTTCCTTTGTAAGTGCAAGAAGGTGCAAGAGCCTGAACTTTCCACCAGTATCCTAAACTTTCTTAGACCAGAGGCTCACTCTAAAGTGTTTTTGAACTGTGTTCTCCTCTATTGCTTCATTTATGCTATTGTTACTATTTAGAGCAGATAAAGGGTTTTTGTGCAAGAGGGTTTCATGCTGCCTCCACTTTTATAGCTGTACTCCCTAATGGGAGTTTTATATATCAATACTTCTCCCACCAGCCTGGCTCTTTTTTCCTGTCTCGAATGAGTCTGGCTCGTTAGTGCTGCTTATCAAACCATATCACAACAGAGTGTTAACAGACATCTGATATAACTAATGCGGAAGGTTTTCCACCATCCCACCACTTTCATGGATTTCTTTCCTGAAAAGGATGTATATTCAGTTTTCACGGCAGCAGTGTTGCTGAAATGGGGACACTGCTAAAATTCTCCTATATTTCGAGACAAACATCCCCTATTTTAATCTAGGGAACGCACCCTCTCCTGACATGTTCGGTTTATTCTCAGCATGTCATCGAAAGTACCTGATGTCTCCTGGCTGGCAGATGTGTTCCTAAGCTGCTCTCAGAATGAGACTGTGTCCTCCAGAGACAGAGAAACAGCCTTGCTCAGTATCTAACAGATAAGCCAGATCTCAGAAACATTCCACTCTGTTGCCCTCCAAGTCAAACTACCCAGAGGATGTTAATATTCATGCCCTTTCCCTTTTGCATGATTTTGAGACGTGTTATTCTCACCTAAAAAATTTGCTTCATGTGGTAACATCTAAACTAACTGGTTTTATTCAAGTCAAAACAAGGCAAATTAGGTTAGATCAAGTAGAAATAGGTCCTTAAGGTAAAAATAGCAGGTTACCACTTATTTTAGTCAAGCTGCTCAATGAATCCCTTTTTCTTCTGTGTATTTGGTATGAGCTTAAAAATGGCAAGCCTTATCTCCAAGGAGAGGTAGTGAGAAGATGGTGTAGTAACTAATCAAAGATCAAAACCTCAGCCTAAATGCATCGACTGCCTTTAGCACTGGTGTAAACATCTCTCTTGGCCAAATTTTTTTTTCCCCTTTTTCTCCCAATTTGGAATGCCCAATTCCCAATGTGCTTTTAAGTCCTCGTGGTGGCGTAGTGACTTGCTTCAGTCTGGGTGGCAGAGGACAAATCCCAGTTGCCTCTGCGTCTGAGAACGTCAACCCACACATCTTATCACGTGGCTTTGTTGAGTGCGTTGCCACAGAGACATAGCATGTGTGGAGGCTTCACGCCACCCACAGCGGCAACCACGCCCAACTCACCTCGCGCCCCACCGAGAACGAACCACATTATGGCGATCATGAGGAGGTTACCCCATGTGACTCTACCCTCCCTAGCAACCGGGCCAATTTGGTTGCTTAGGAGACCTGGCTGGAGTCACTCAGCACACCCTGGGATTCAAACTAGCGAACTAGCGAACCCCAGGGGTGGTAGCCAGTGTCTTTACCACTGAGCTTCCCAGGCCCCCTCTCTTGGCTAGATTGAGGTGCTGACATAATTAGATACAGAGGCATCTCTCTACAGAAATATCATCCTCAGCTACCACATGCTCTAGAATGCAGAGGCTGTGCATGATTGTCATCATAAATAATAGCAGTGTTTACTGATACATGCTCTGAAAATGTCTGGCCGTTTTAATGTGTTATAGCATGCATTCAAAAAATGCTCTTTCATGAAAAATAACTCTTAAGTGACCAGATTTTATTGTAAATTATTGCTTTTAAGTGATATTTCAGATTTATATACTCCTTTCAGAAACAGAGGAGCATTCATTGACTGACTGGTTCTGCTTCAGAGAGCGGTTCATTAATACAGAGGTTATGATGTATGTGCTGATGCCACATTAGATTGTAACTCAGACACAGCAGTTTCCCAAGGGCTTCAGTAACTGTCTAAAGAGGAGCTGCAAGTCCTATAAATTCACTTTATGTGGCTGCTTAGCATTCTGCTCACCTCACGCAGCAGCCATTGGCTTCTGCTCTTTAATATGGATCTTTCCCCCACCGTAGTTTTTTTTTATATCTTCCATCAATTGAGAGCCATGAAAAACAATGCCTTTTAAATCAGATATGCATAAATTTATTTAATACCGTGCCATGGATTTATTTGAAGTTATTAATCAGTGCAGTGACTAATCATCAAAGGCAACAGCAATAGCCATTTGACAGTTGTCTAAGTCTTAGGTGCTTGGATAAGAAGATCTTGAAAAGAAAGACAATGGTTTCCAGAGGGTAACATACAATCTTTACTTGGTCAGTCACAATGCAGGGATTTGTGCCAAACATTTCAACGTTTCATGAAGGGGACTCTTACAAAGTTCACATATCTATGGCATGTTGTTTGTTGTCTATGATATGTTTTTTTCAATATTTACATTTATGTATTTGGCAGACACTTTTATCCAAAGCAACTTACAGGCCTTATTACAGGGACAATCCCCCTGGAGCAACCTGGAGTTAAGTGCCTTGCTCAAGGACACAATGGTGGTGGCTGTGGGGATTGAACCAACAACCTTTTGCTTATCAGTTCAATGCTTTAGTCCACTACACCACCACCACATATGCAGTCATGTCCCCTTTTCAGCACTGTTAATGATTTTTTACTTAAAGTCTACTTAAAGAAGATGACAACATTTAAATTAGGCTAAAGCTTTCACATACATAATATCTCTTTAATTTGTAATGCAAAAATTTGATGTATTTCTGGAATAAAGTAACTGGAGTTGTAACAAACTGGCTCTGGCATGTCAAACTTTTACCCCAAGTGCAGTTTTGTTTTAATAAGATTCCAAAAATAAATCCATGACAAGAGACCATCATAAAAGCAACTAAAAGCAACAAACAATGCAAGACCAAGACAAGGGCTGTGTTTGAAACCTAAGGCAGCTGCCTTGCTGTCCAGTAATTTAATGACTTAACAATGACTTTAGTATGACTGTTCCTGTTAGTATGAAGAAAACACATTTTTCTCCATGAATTGCATCCTAATTCAGTCTATTGCAGTAGTTCACACTCCTATTCTTATTTATCTGAGCTTCACATTGATTTGCTGCCAAAATGGGGTATTGCAATACGTGTGACAGTGAATCATAGAAAAATGTCAGAGGTAATAATTAAGTGTGACAGACCTACGACAGGAGAGAGCTGGATTTCAGCAAAAGCAGTCAGTAGGTGTGAAAGTTTTTTCAACTTCAAGTGTGTAAAGTTAGAAAGTATGATAATTGTTCAACCAGAAACATATGGCAATGTGCCTAAAGACGTGCCAGTGCCTAATGTTAAAGGTGCTGTAAGCGATTTTAGCCATTCTGGAACTTCTAGCAGACTAGCTGTTGAATAAGCCATGCCCACTCTTTCCAAAACCCCGCACACACAAACACACTGCAGACCTTTGTGTTGGAGCAGATGCAGGGGGCAGCATTTCGTCGTCTGACCACGAGCGTTTCACGGGAGCAGGACACCGTACTGGCCCTTATACGAGCATATATGGGCTGCCCCATGGAGCTCTAAAATACCTGGAGAGAGCTATCCGTTATCCGAGACCTATCCCATTCATCTCTATGGCTGTGCTCAGCTAGCGCAGGGTTCCCAGGGATCTTGTGAAATGGAGACTGCCATCTTTGCTCATGGGTGCTCTGCTGCGGGATTGGGTGTCACGTGACTTATCACTTGTCAATGGGAACAGAATAATATTTTAGGGAAAAATATAAATCAATTTCACACTTTAAAGAGCCCTTCAAAAACAATCTGTCACCTGATGAAGATGTACTATAATGAAATGTGATCATTTAGATTGAAATGGTTCTTGGAAAAAAAAAATATTTTGTCATAAAACTTTTGAATGGCTGTCTATGGAGAAACATGCTTTTTGCCATTGGGTGGTGTAATTCCAGCAACTACCAGCAGGGTCTAACAGGGACATGCTAACCAGCCAATTTCTGACCCCCTGGGCAGCCCTGTGAGCCTGCACAATGATTGACAAGCAGAAAGTCTTCTGATTGGCTAAACAAATGATCTGACGGTGCCCCGCAGACATATTTTTCCCCGCTGTTTACCAAGCCTAGGGCTGTTACAGAGACAGGTGGGATATTTCTTGGCACCTATTTCAGTGATATCTGACAGGTAATAGAAGTGTTTTCTGCATGTCATTTCATTAAAAAAAAATCACTTACAGCACCTTTCATGTTTGTTGAGCAGTTTGAAATTCTTTATGAAATAACTTACAAAGTCAAGTCAGTTTAATAGTGCTATATTTGTATATCGCTTTTCACAACACATATTTTTTAAAGTAGCTTTACAGAAAATAGTGCCAAAAATGACTGTGGCAAGGAAGAAACTTTCTAAAATATCAGACTGATCTCATTGTGAATTCGGCGACATTAGATCAAAATTTCTCTTGCTGAAATCGATATTAATACCACTTCCCCTAGTAACAGAAGCTGAAAGTGTTGTTGAAAGAATTGGCACACGTGAGCTTCAGTTTCAGCTTCAAAAGTTGTATTTTTAGTTGTAAATTAGTCCAAACCCCACCCGTAAACCTAACCCTGGCAAAAAAAAATAATTGGATTTTAGATGCAACCTCCGAATCATGCTGACCTTTGTTTATTTGAACATGATTACTTCCTGGTTTCCATAGGACCAGAACCTGTATCTCGGAGGTTGCTTGCACAAGGACTATCAGTAGCACCATGCACAAGGACTATCAGTAGCACCATAGGGAAATTAAATCACATTGCTATTGATGCTAAAATTTCTGATGCAAGATTGTGCTTGTCAGTAATTCAGCAAAATGGGGTTGATTTCAGGGTACATGAACATTTGGAAGCAACATGTTAATTTCCTGTGTAATAGTGTTGAAAATGTATTGGCAGAAGAGGAAGAAAACCTACAGTGCATGCCTTTATTAGTTCCAGAATTGATTATTGGAACACACTTTTTTCAGGTTTACCTGCAAAATCAATTAAAAGATCACAATAAATTCAGAATTCAGCTGCTCGTGTTCTCACTAATAAATCACTGTGGCAAGGTGGAGGTCGGGGTCTGCTGTTGTACTTTTTTTCGTTTACTTCATTTTACTCTTCTTCCTTGTTGAGTTTTATTTTGCTTTTGTATATTCTTTGTATTTGTGCTGTAGTGCTTTGAGTGTGAGAAAGGTGCTTTATAAATAAAATGTTTTATTATTATTATTATTATTATTATAATGGTGACAACCAAAAACAACATATTAAGTATAAGATGAGCTCTGAATAATCACAAAATGAAAAGTAACTGCAAGTTACAACAAATATAATAGCAGCGTTAGTGAAATCGGCAAACAGAAAAGCTATGAGCAGTACATAGTCATTTACATAATTTATTCATACCGCAAAGCATTACTGGGAGCAGAAGTGCGGCTTGCTGTATAATGCTCACACCTGATAAAAATATAGAAAATAAGTCATGAACAATATTACTTTGTGGCTATTTGAGACTTTGAGGATTACTTTGTTTAAAGGATAGCAGAAACAGTGCTTGTCAAAGCAAAGGGCTTTTCACTTTTTAATCTGGGGAAGGAATTAAAACACTGCAGATATAAAGATGCAATAAACTCATACAGAGTAAAAATATGAGCAATTAAATATCTGCAAAGATCTACACTTTAAGAGGTATGTTTATTTTTATTTTTTATTTTTACATATATCTATATTTGTTTATATATGTACATATTCTGGCCAACTTTGTTTTCATAAATTTTCTTAGATAAACATTTACATATAGTTTAGTGGGCTTTAAATTGACTTTAAATTGATTTTAAGCATTGTCATCAGTGTCCTGCTGTGTGACACTTTCTTTATCTAACTATTTTAAACAACATTTTATGATTTTGTATAGCTATACATATATAATATATTCATATTATACTTGTTGTTTCTACAGCCTCATATTAACTAAGACAGTAGTTTATTTGCACTTCTAGAAAAAAGTTGAAAAGTGATTAAGATCTTTAAAGACTTTGAAGAAATGCTGACGAAGAAAGAATGTTTTTTTGAAGAAATTTTAACCTAACATCTGTATGTTGGGAAAAAAAGTTTTCGGACATGTTATATTAAGCTGTGGTTCTCAAACTGTGTGCCGCGGCACACTGGTGTACCGTGGCAGGTGTGCCATGTAATTTGTAGTGCTCCAGCATTTGCGAGTGAAAATTACTGCGTGTGAATTCGGACAATTATTTGGCTGCACCGGTGCGAGTAACAGCTGATCTTACACCCAAAGTTATGAACTTATTATTGCAACCTGCAATCAGAATAAAAACTCCCTGATGCATCTTGCATTATATACCAAGTACTTTTAAAAGAGGCACGTTAGTTAGTTTTGCATTCAAAGCGCCGTTTTCTAAGTCTCACACGGCTGCGAGCGCTTTCCTTTTCTCTCTTTCGCGCGCACGCATAGACCGAGAGATAGTGAAGATATACCACGTGAAAATGGTTTAAGTGGAGATTCTTGCTTGTAGGCCCATCTATCAAAATGATGGACAGTGTTTTGAATAATTAATTATTGATGGAGGATGTCTTAACCTTGCGCTCAAACGCAAGTTTCTGAGAAAAATAGCGAGTCAAATAAAAATGCATGAATCCATAAAATGCGCGATACCAGTAAACAGCATGTCAGGGTCCTCGTCTAAATCATCATGATAAGCAAAATCTAAAAAAAATAACCATGAAATGTCACTAACAATAAGAGCCTCTTTGCACAACTGCAAGAGGACATTATTCTGCTTCTAACGGAGGTGCGCATTGTAACATTATAACGCACTGCCAGACTGCAAAAACCTATTAAAACTGCATATCCTGTTGAAATGTTCACACTTTATAATGAGACTACCAAGATGCTGCATGGCATCGCGCTTATGCAAATTCCAGGTCAATGCAATTTCCAAAAAATAAACAAACATTGTTTTATAATCATCATATTCTTTTTATCCGTCATTATTCTTTTGCATTTTTTTCCTAAATAAAATTTTTTGTGTAGAGCCCTGATTTGTCCTTACAACCTAGATAGCCTTTTTCAAATATTCCATGAAATTTGTGTAGTACATTTTTTTAAATATTTTTTTTTCACAGATATAATTTACCATGGTTTCAAGTCCATTTTTAATTTCTGATTTGTGTTTTAGGTTTAATACAGTTTATTTCACATTTATGAGGATGTGTTGTATTTTGAGGAAAAAAATGGTGTGCCTTGGAAATGTAATATTTACAAAGATGTGCCTTGGTACAAATAAGTTTAAGAACCACTGCTGTAAAGTACTTATTTTTAAGTACTTTTTTTTTTAAATTAACATTTGTATTAATTCCATCCACAAAAACCAATAAACACAACATAAAATACGGAATCAGTTATATAAATTAAACCCCTCCCCCCGAACACCCCCCCCCACCCCACCCGACACGAACACGCATTACAGTAGTGTCTTACAATTATAACAAAAAAATTAGAAACAAACTAAAAAAATATACATTCAAAAAACAAAGAGTGCACATACACATCAAACAAAAATCCCTCCCCACTGCCCCTCCCCGAGAACCCTCCAGAAAATCTAAATATCCACCCCACTTCCTATTAAACAAATCCCACTTTCCCAACCTTCTATGGATCACCTCCTCAAATGCCGCAACCTCAACCATCTCCCCGCACCACTCCTGAAACGAGGGTGCCCCAGCTGTCTTCCACCCCCTGAGAATTATTCGCCTGGCCACCATAACTCCGGCCAGGACCCAACCTTTCAAGGGGCTATCCCCAAAATTAATGGCCTCCCCATCACCCAAAATGTGGAAATGAAAATGAAAATTGTGTGTCCAGCACATCACACATAAATCTTTGAATCTTCAACCAAAATTCCTGGATTTTAACACATCCCCAAAAAACATGGGTTGTGTCCCCATCTTCTGATTGGCATCGCCAGCAGGTGGGTGTGTCTTTAAGACCAAGTCTGTACAATCTAGAGGGTGTCCAATATAATAGATTAAAATTTTAAATTGCATCAGACGTACCCTTGCATCTCTAGGTGTAGACTTGACGTTTTTAGAATCTTAGCCCACACTCTATCCTCCAATACCAAGTTTAAATCTCTCTCCCATAATCTTTTGAGAGAAGTTGAAGCTCCATCCCCCAGACTCTGAATTAACAGGGAGTAATACACTGATGCCTCATGACCTTTTCCAAAAGCAGTAATCACCACTTCTAGAGTATCTGCCCTTTTAGGGGGGTGTATGCTACTCCCAAAAATAGTACAGAGCAGGTGGCGCAGCTGTAAGTACCTGAAGAACTGAGATCTAGGAATCTTGAAATGTTGGACCAAATTTTCAAACGATCTCAACCCACCACTCTCATATAGGTCACCGAGTGTATTAACACCCCTCACAGTCCACTCCGACCAGCAGAAAGGGGACTCCATATGCTCGAGGCAACATTTAAATAAATGTCTGTATTAAACACTCTGGACACTTTTGTCCATAGCGCGTGCAGGTGCAAGATAATGGGGTGCAACTTAACTTCTTCAATTAGTTTAATAGAAAGGCTTTGTAATAGTATAATGGGGCAATAATTTTCTGTTAAATTCCAAACCAGGGAGGGGCTCTCTTAGGTGGAAGTAACCAATGAGCTAAATGTCTGAGACCGAATGCATAATAATAAAACAATATCTTGGGTAGGCCTAGCCCACCTTTGTCAACCGGCCTATGTAACTTATTGAAATGTAATCTGGGACGCTTTCCATTCCAAATGAAGGACTTCGCTATGCTATCAAATTGCTTGAAATATGAGAGGGGGACATCTACAGGGAGAGATTGTGGTAGATAGTTGAATTTTGGAGTACAATTTATTTTAATAACATTAACCTTCCCAATCATAGATAAATGTAATGAAGCCCACCTGCCCACATCGCTCAAAAACCTTTTAATTAAAGGATCAAAATTAACTCTAACTAAATCACATAAATTTGCTGGGAATAAAATACCCAAATGCTTAATGCCCTGTTTGGGCCATTGAAAGGCGCCCAGCTGAAAAGCCGTTACTGGGCAGTATGCAGTCAGAGCCAACGCTTCGGATTTAGACCAATTAACTCTGTATCCCGACAATTTAGAAAAGGAATTGATAATTTTGTGGAGGCAAGGCATAGATCTAGTGGGATCGGAGACGAATAATAAAATATCATCCGCGTAAAGTAAAAGCTTATGCGCCACACCTCCCGCCACCCCTGGAAAATCATCCTCCTTTCTTATCGTGGTTGCTAATGGAAAGAGGGCAACCCTGCCGAGTGCCCCTATCCAGAGTAAAATAATCTGAAATTAATCCATTTGTTTGTACCGCCACTACAGGGTGTCTATAAAGTAACTTAATACATCCAATAAAAGTATTTCCAAACCCATATATTTCCAAAATCTTAAAAAGACAATCCCATTCTACCATATCAAATGCATTTTCGGCGTCAAGTGAGATGGCCACGACCGGAGTCTGATCATTCGCCACTGACCACATAATATTGATGAGATGCCTAATGTTGTCAGAAGAGCTGCGGCCCCGAATAAATCCCTCCTGATCTATATGTATAAGAGATGTCATAACTTTACTTAATCGGTTAGCCAGAATGTTTGACAACATTTTTACATCTAACTGGATCAGGGAAATTGGACAGTAACTTTTACACTCGTTAGGATCTTTGTCCTTTTTAAGAATCAGACTGATCTGGGCTTGTGTCATGGTTGGAGGAAGCTTTCCATTCTTTAATGATTCCGTATAAACTTCTAACAAAAGTAGAGCCAGTTCTGTAGCACAAGATCTAAAAAATTCAGTGGCAAAGCCATCTGGCCCCAGAGCATTGCCTGTAGGTAAGGCCTTAATTACCTCGTCAAGCTCCTCCAAGGTTATCTCAGAGTCAAGAGAATTTTTTTGCTCATTTGTCAATTTAGGGAGTTCTAATGGTTCCACAAAATTTCTAATACCTTCATTAGTAGACGAAGACGTGGAACTATAAAGATCATGATAGAATTCTTTAAAGACATTATTAATATCAATGGCTGAGGTAAAAATTTCACCACCAGCAGATTTCACTGAGGGAATGGTAGAAAAAGACTCTCTCTGCTTTATATATCTAGCCAAAAGCTTCCCTGCTTTGTCCCACGACTCAGAGTATGACTGTTTTGCCCTGAATAACCAAAACTCCACTTTCCGTGACAAAATAGTATTATATCTGTATTTCAAACGAGTCAATTCTCTGAGGCCATCAGATGACATTTGGCGCTTCAGCTCTACCTCTGCACTTTTAATATTCCCTTCCAACTCCACAAGTTCTCATGCTTTGGATTTTTTGGTGAATGAGGCATAATGTATGATCCGACCCCTAAGAACCGCCATAAGTGCCTCCCAAGCCACGCCCACAGAAGATACTGTGGACCAGTTGGTCTCCATATAAACATTGATTTCAGTCTTTAACATTCGTTGGAAATCAGGATTTTGCAAAAGGGACACATTAAGGTGCCAACTATATGATTTATTTTTCTCCGTATGTGGCAACATCTCTATAACTCACTAGGGCGTGATCTGAGACTAAGATGTTTCCAATTGAGCAATCAACAACAGATGAAATGAGGGACTTAGATATAAAAAAAATCTATTCTAGAATAAATCTTATGGACTGATGAAAAAAATGTATAGTCCCTACCAGATGGGTTCAAAAGCCTCCAAATATCTGCAAGACCAAGATTTTTACACATCCTGTGGAGCGTCAGTGTTGCTCTAGGGGGCTTACACACTTTTGCTTCACTATGATCAAGAACTGAGTCCATCAATAGATTAAAGTCTCCTCCCAATATTATATCATGAGAGGTGCCAATGGTTTGCAACATCCCTTCAAGATCTATAAAAAAGCCCTGATCATCAGCATGTGCGTAAATATTAGCCAAAATTAACCTTTGCCCCTGAATTTCTGCTAAAACAATAATGACTCTTCCTAATTTATCATTAATCTGTTTGAGAAATTTGAATTATAGTTGTTTATTTATCGATATAATGACTCCCCTGCTCTTACTTGAGCCAGCACTGAAGAAAACATGTCCACCCCATATCTTCCCAGATTTTTCAGCTTCCTGCAGGGAAAGATGCATTTCTTGAAGAAACACTATATCATATTTCTTACGTTTAAGGAAAGAAATATCCTTCCTTCTTTTTATGGGGTGCCCCAACCCATTCACATTCCATGTGGAGAGAGATAATCCACTCATATTAACATTTGACATTTTAACATAATAGAAAAAAGAAATTGTGTGTCAAAAACAAAATTATAAAGACCACATTTCAACATTAGTGCAACAATAAAACCCCGAACACAAAACATGCGCATTAACCCCGCACACGACAGAACCAACCGGCGTCGATCCCTCTAAACTCAAAGAGTCCATGCACGCCTACGAGAACCCCCGTGACAACTTTGCCGTCGGATTGCTCAAGCCCGGTGCTTCTATACAAATTTTGTGAGGCAAAATTAAATAACAGGAAATACTTTGTAAAACAAACTCCAGCCAATAGAAGGCATAAGCACAAAGAACAAGCAGATTCATCCACAGCTGTCCCGATGGTATGTTCCTCCACAAAACAAACTCCAGCCGCCAGGCGGAACCAGCACAAAAAGAAACAAAACAGGCGTCCCGTTTCCTCGGACGGTCCAGTGCATATTTAATTGAGTCGAGTTGACTCAGAGGCCACATAAGAAACACACCATGATTTCCGCAGTCCATCAACTCTATAAAAGACATCGCTTGTTGTAGGCATGTATATATTTTGTGGTCATCCTTATCACTAGCCAGGAATTTCAGTGTAAAAGCGATCTTCTGTCAATGCAAAAGTTTCTTGAAGGAGTGTCTCTCCACAAAACAAACTCCAGCCGCTAGGTGGAACCAACACAAAAAGAAACAAAAATGGCACCCAGCTTCCTCAGACAGCCAGAGTAAGTACAGCGAGTCAATCCACTCAAATGTGAAACACCAAATGGCTTACTCACTCCAGTGTTTTTATGAAGGACAGTGCTTGCTTGGGGCATAAAAATACTTTACGGCCATCCTTCAATTTATACTCAGTTTGGCTGGGAACATCAGTGCAAAAGTGATCTTCCATTGATGTAAAAGTTTCTTGCATTCCTTAACTCGATCACGTTTCTCTCTTGTCTAATTCGTAAAGTCTGGGAACAAGAAAATGTTGTGATTCTTCCAAGAAAGCTTTACTTTGCTCCTCGCCTCGCGTAACACAAGATCTTTATCGGATGATCTCAGAAATTTGGCCAGGATTCATCGGGGCCTGTCACCCTCAGCCGAACTATGAGCCAGAACCCTATGAGCTCACTCGATTTCCAGCTTGTGGCCTGTAATGTCGAGCAGACTCGGGAAGAGCTCGTCTAGGAATTTCACCATATCTCTGCCCTCCTCATGCTCAGGAATTCCAACAATTCGGATGTTATTCTTGTGGCTCCTATTCTCAAGATCGTCAAGATTTTCAAGAACGTGTTCCAAATCAACTTTGGTCGCCAGCGGATTATCAGATAATTCCCTCTCCGATGACTCCAGATAATCGATCTTCTCAACATCTGCCACTCTTGTAACCAACTCAGAGAATTATGTTTCCATTGCCGTAAACGATCGACGTATTACAGTCAGCAACAACTTTCGTCAGCATCATGAACATGTTGGACAGTTGACGCTGGATTTCCCCGGCCGCATCATTCAAATCGAGTCCCCGGTCTGCAGGCCCGTCAGAGGTATCAGCTTGAGCACGTAAGTGTCTTTTAATATCTCCAGAGCCCGAGGATTTTGAATTTTTTGGCATATTGACTTCAAAGAGCAAATATGTAGCAGGGTGTATCAAATCTCACCGGATTATAAAACAAAAATAACTCAAAACTAGCAAAATGCACAGAGCTCGTCACCTACACGTCCGCTCCTCGCATGGCATCATGTGACTCCTCTTTAGTTCTTTCTTTAAAAAATCCACTCATCACATTTACAGTGGTTTTATATGTTTTAAAGTTATGACAATTTTTGCACTGGTGGGGCCCATTGACATGACAGTCAATAGAAATGTATTTTTTTCAACACAAAAATTTGAAATTGAGCCAGAAATTGAAATCAATTAGCTGGTGTGGTGTGGTGTGTTGCGGGCCAGGGTTTGGTGGGCCACTCTGGGCCAGAAAGTCCAGGGCCACTTTTTAGTCCAATAGAGACCCTGGAGGTTTAATCAAAGCAGCAGTGATGACCAAAGTAAATAAATTAAATAGAGTGGAAAGATACAAACAGCGACACAGCTCAGAATTTGTTCAGGGCACTTTAATTAAAGATAAGCATGTAATAAAACTCACTTTGGTAATTAATGGTAATGAGGTTCATAGACCTTAGTTAAAAAAGGCAGCTGTGGCTCTCTGGTCATGGCCTTGAGACTGAAGTGATGAGTTCTCTAACCTTCTGAGGCTAATGATCTTAAAGGGATTGTTCACCCAAATAAACATTCTGTCATTTACTGACTTTAATGTTGTTCCAAACCTGTATGTGACTTTGTTTCTTCTGTGGAACACAAAAGCAGATTTGTTAGTCTAAGTCACCATTCGTTTTCATAGCATCTCTTCACAGTGAATGGTGACTGAGGCTGTCATTTTGCCTGACATCTCCTTTTGTGTTTCTTGGAAGAAAGAAAGTCATACAGGTTTGGAACAACATGTGAATGATGACAGAATTTTCATATTTGGGTGAATTATCCCTTTAATCTGAGAAGATTTAAATTCCCAACCACCTACCTTACCACGCATGCACGCACATAACACACACACACACACACACACACATACATAAATAAAATTGCTTGCCCACCTGCAGGTTAACCAAGTTTAACCAATAGCTCCTCTCTTCCACCTCTTAGAACACCTGACTGAGGTGCAATGTACAGGAAATTACTTTGGGAAAAGCTGGCTGGAGGATTATTGAATTATGCCAGAACCGTATGGTAAGAAGAGAGCTGGAATTATTTGCAGCTATCTACCGTTGCCTCCCGTGAAATCAGCCAGCTGTTTGGAGCAATTTTTGTGGGGAGCACAGCTGCAGAAGTCTAGCTGTGATACTTCACTGGCTGGACACAGCAGAAAATTTAAAGAGTCTGTCTGTTATTATATGCACTACTGCTCCACCTCATCCCATGGGCTAGTTCTTGAGGCAATAGGAGAGTCAAAGCTACCTGGTCCCATTGCACTAATGAAGAACCTTACCGTCATTAACCTAAATTCCTCTAATGGCCTGTAATTATATAGAGTGCATTTTCAGCAAGGGACATTTTAGCTTTTCACAGAGGGAGCACTTACCATCAACCTTATTACTCTAAAAAAGGGTCCATGCAAGATAAATAAATACTTTTTATTATCACACAGACCTGAAAAGCAGAATACTGAGGAGAAGAGGATAAATGCAGGGTAGGATAAAAAAGATCATTAATTCCTGTCAACCAGAATTTAATTCAAGCATACTCCTTCTTTATTGTCTCATAGCAGAGCAAAAGGAAATTTGCATCATTAAAGGGCTAGTTCACCCAAAAATGAAAATTCTGTGATTATTTACTCACCCTCATATCGTTCCAAACCCATATTTTCTGCGGAAGAAAAAAAGGAGATATTTGATGTTCCATTTGCTGATTTCAATATAATAGCATTTAGTCACTCACTTCAAAGCTTTGAAAAGCACCCAAAGGTGTCACAACAGTAGTCCATGCGACTTGTGTGTCATATTCCAAGACTTCTGAAGGCATATGATCACTTTTTATGATAAACAGACCAAAATTAAAGTTGTTATTCATTCCTTTATACAGAGCCCAAATCAAATATGGCGACATAAAATGTCACTGGTGTGTCATGATGTTTGGTCACGAGACGCACAAGAACCATTGAGGTTTAATTTTATTGTTGTGTCGCAATACGACATGACAATAAACAGCCTATTTCGGCTGTGCGTTGCATTGATCGGTAATTCTAATTTATTTAAAAGTGTATAACGAGTTTAATTCTGATCTAATCATTTTACAAAGTGATTGTATGCCTTCAGAAGACTTGCATGTGTTGCATACTCTACTTTATGACACTTTTGGGTGCTTCATAAGCTTTAAAATGAGGTCATTATCAACTGTTATTATATTGAAATCAGCAAACTGAACGCCCTTTAAAATACCTAGTTTAGTCTACCACAGATGAAAGAGAGTCATATACAGGTTTAGAATTACATGAGGGTGGGTAAATGATGACATAGTTTTCATTTTTGGGTGAACTATTCCTTCTAAGAAGGGTACAGTCATTACTAAAAGACTGGTGATGGGACTGAGCTCACAAATCAGTAGAAAAGAGCTGAGAGTGGTTAGATGAATTCAGAGGATTGTGACACACAGCTTGTGGTTTGGAGCACTGAGGATTGTGACACACAGCTTGTGGTTTGGAGCACTGAAAGGACATGTTTATTTAGCCTGCTGAGTATTGCTCTAGGTGTAAAGGTGCAAATGTGCTCCAGCAGTCCTGATGTTTTTTTTTAAGCCAAGCTGCCCGTTCTCAAAACTCCTCCATATTTCCTTTCACAAACAAGTCATCATGTACTAGTCAGCATGTTATATGCATGAATAGACAGTGTGAAGCTCGTTGGCATGCAGTTGTTATGGAGAAAACGCTGTGAATTCTGTTTCTGCGAAGTCACATTTAACATCTAAGATACTTTGTGTTACATTTCCAGGCATATGATTACTGGAACTGCCAGTCACTCTGTTAACTACATAATGCAACATTATTCATCATGATTGTCTGAACATAATTTGCCTGTCAATGTGTGCATGTCACCCTGATGTATTAACAAGTGACAAATTGACAAAATCTCACTGAATGAACTTAAAAAGATACAAAAGCTTACCAATCACACTCAACTCATGGTTCTGACTCATGAACTCATCTGTAAGCAGAGCATGTGTCATTTTGCATCTCTTGTGTAGTAATTACTCTCTATCTGTGTTTTTCACGATGTGTCTTCAGGGCCAGGGAGAGGCATCAGCAAGAGGCACAAGGATGGAGGGGGACTGTCTCAGTTGCATCAAGTACCTCATGTTCATCTTCAACTTCTTCATTTTTGTGAGTGATTCTCTTTATATGCACTCATATTTTCTCTAATGGCACAAAAACACTCTCAGTCATAGGCCATTGTTCTACATAACCTGAGCAGATCGAAACTTGACTATGACATCATGCTGATTATATCTGTCACTGACTGGTTAAAGGGATAGTTCAGCCAAAATGAAAATTCTGTCATTAATTACTCACTCCATGTTGTTACAAACCCGTATGACTTTCTTCTTTGAAACACAAAAGGATAAGTTAGGCAGAATATTAGCCTTGGTCACCATTTATTTTCATTGCACAGAAAAAAGATGCAATGAAAGTGAATCTTTGTGTTCCAAGGAGCAAAGTCAGAGGTTGGGATCAACATGAGAGTGATTAAATGATGCTTTGAAGATACAGTCTGAATCACAGCCATGGAGTGATGATTTGCTTTGCTTGGAAGTGTATTAAATTATATTTCCTGTTTTTATTTATTTATTTTTTTACATTTTAAAAAGTTATGTATGATGATATGTAGGTGCAAAAAATTCATATAGTAGTTCAAAGAGTCTGTGAAACATCAGAACAATCCAAGTGAAAACTTTGAATAAACCTTAAAGTTATGGCATGAACAAATGCATTGATCTTGCGCCGGCATGCCTTGGTTTTTCTTCTGAACCACACTGCACTTCCTTTATTTCTCAAAGGTGTTTTCTTTGCAGCCTCATGACCTTCCCTTTACCGCACTAGTAGTGTGGAGAAAATGTGCAGTTCCATAGAAGAGTACAATATTGCAATGACTGGGAGAAACACAACAAGCTGAGCATTAGTAACCATTTGACAGCCTCATTAAGCCATAAAGATAAAGACAAATCTTGTGTTTATATTGTTGAAGGATCAAGACTAAATCCCCTTTCCCTGTTTTAGCTCGGAGGTGCGTTCCTGCTTGGGGTGGGTATCTGGGTGCTGGTGGATCCAACAGGTTTCCGGGAGATTGTGGCAGCCAACCCACTACTGTTTACTGGTGTCTATGCAATTTTGATCATGGGCGGGATGCTGTTCCTCCTGGGCTTTCTGGGCTGCTGTGGAGCCATACGGGAAAACAAATGTCTTCTACTGTTTGTATGGGATTTTTTTTTCTTAAGCACCAACAGATACCATTATGTATTATTACTATTGGTCGACCGATATGGGCTTTCTATTAGCCGATGCCAATATCCAGAGAACAGGGTGGCATATAATACTAACAAACAATATAATTTAGTAGATAACATAGACATAAAATTACTTTTAAAATAAACTGCATAAATAACATAAAATAAACTTTTATTTAGCACTATATTTACTAACAATTTCACACAAAACTTTAACATTGTATAAATAATAATAATAAAAAATTAAAATATTGTGTGTTTTAAATGGTAGATCGCTGTTCCTTTGGTTTCTGTTTAGTCATCCAATTATTAGTAATTTATTTGCACATAAAGAAATTGTTAATATATTAGGAAGACGGAAATAACAAATCCGTAAAGGGAAAGATCACACAAAAATGAAACTTCTCATCATTTACTCACCCTCATGCTTCCCAATCCATATGACTCCAGTGGTTAAATCTATGTCTTCAGAAGCTATATAATAGGTGTGGGTGAGAAACAGATCAATATTTAAGTCCTTTTTTCACATTCTGAAAGTGAAAGTGGAGATTTATAGTAATAAATTATTGAAATATTGATCTGTTTTCTCACCCAAAGTGATTGCATCGCTTCAGAAGACATATTAAACTACTGGAGTCATATGGATTACTTAGACTGTCTGTGCTTTTTGGAGCTTTAAACCATTCACTTGCATTGTATGGACCTACAGAGCTGAGATTCTTCAAAAAATCTTAGTGTTCTGCAGAAGAAAGAAAGTTATACACATCTGGGATGGCATTAAATTGGGTAAATTATGAGAGAATTTTCATTTTTGGGTGAACTATCCCTTTAACAATCCTTTTGGAATGAACTATGTGTGGACTTTACTATGATAAAATTGCTGTTTTACAGACAATGTTGCGACAGGAAGGTTTTAGTTTACAACTCTGCCCATTAATTTGTATGGTATCTGCAAACGGTAATTTACTGTCATACAGTAACACTCTGAACACAGTTCATTGACGTGAGGGCCATTATATGATTGGCTTAGAATACTCAAGTGATCCAAGTTGACCGTTATGCTCTCTCCTATGGTAGAGAGGTTTCTGTAGCTTAACTGGTAGAGCATGGCACTAGCAACGGCAAGATCAAAGGTTCAATTCTCAGGGAACACACAAACTGATAAAATGGATACCTTGAATGCACTGTAAGTCACCTTGGATAAAAGTGTCTGCTAAGTGCATACATGTGAATGTAGAGCCACATAGGTTGGTACCTCCTTGGATAAAAGAATCTTATTATTGCAGTAACACGATGGCACTTAAAATAAAATAAACTGTGATTGGTCATGTACATGTCAGACGGCTCCTTCACATGCAAGCAAGCGATTCTCAGTGCCCTTGCAGCTTGAGAAACTAATTGGACAAACTCTAAAATGTATCACACGATGCTAATAATTTTCAAATTCCAAAATATTGGCGATATACCGGTCGACCACTAATTACTACTAAAGGTTTTACTAATTAAAACAGTAACATCTGTAACACTTAAGAGTGCTCATTTTTGCATGTTCTGTAGTTTCCAAAAGTTTAAGGCCACAATCTGGGATTAAAAGTTTTATGTCAGTCTGGAAATAAACAAAGTTTTAGAGTTCTGAAGGATTCAGTAAAAATATTTACGATTTTGTACTGGACCAATAATCAAATAAGCAAAATTTTTACATTGACCATGTTGACATTGACGTTAACCAAATTCTTTCTAGCAAGTCAGTCCACTGTCGGCCATCTTTGGAACACTCTCGGGAGGCTATTTTTAGTCATGCCAGTGCAGCACCTATCTACTTTAATTGGAAAAGACTGAAATCTCCTAAACGGTTGCTCAAAATAACGACCAAAGAACATTTCAAATCAGCAGTAAAACACAGGCATCATAAATTGTGCTTCTTTACCTCAGATTACGTTAAAAAACGAAATTTTCTCGGCTTTTATAGCTAATGTGCGTTGTCGAGTTGATAGAAAGTTGATGTCTGTATCTAAAAGGTGATTGGCTCTTTTACCTGTAAGGCGGGACTTCCTTTCTACATCCGTTGGCTGTTGGCTGCTGATGGGTGTTCCAATTTCTCCCATTCATTTTAATAGAAGTGGCCCATCTCTGCTAAATGATCTCTGCTTTAACTCTTTTAAGTCAAAAGGTCAGATTTCCTTGCTTCCATTAAAGCACACAAGATGCTCTTTGGAGCATTCTTGAATCATGCTGGGATAAAATGGATCACCAGGTTTTGCACAAACTCAAGTGCTTATTGTCATTAAAGGAATGTTCCAAGTACTACAAGTTAAGGTCAATCGACAGCTTTTTTTGGCATAATATGGAATACCAGAAAAAAACTTATTTCCACTCGTCACTTGTTTATTTTAAAAAAGGCAAGCACTTACAATCAAGGTAAATGTTCAAATACACACAGTTTCAAAAGTACAGCAATAAGACGTAAACATTATAACACTTAAATCATGTTAACATGTATAATGATTATGTCTTGTGGCTGTACTTTTGAAACAGTATGTATTTTAATGTTTATAGACGTGCCCCATTTATTACTATTGTAAGTGCCTGACTGTAACTGCAACTTTTTTTTTTTTTTATAAATGAGGGGCCAGTTGAAATGACTTTGTGGTAATGAATATTATGCAACAAATGCTGTCGATTGAGCTTAACTTGAACCCTGAAAATTCCTTTTAAAAAAAAGTGGGCATTCAAAATATTAAAGGAATATTTCGGGTTCAACAAAAGTTAAGCTCAATCGACAGCATTTGTGACATAAAATTAATTTTGACTTGCCCCTTCTTTTCTTTAAAAAAAAGCAAAAATCTGGGTTACAGTGAGGCACTTACAATGGAAGTGAATGGGTCCAATCCGTAAATGTCAAAATATTCAAATTTCAAAAGTAAACACACAAGACATAAACAGTATGCATGTTAACATGATTTAAGTGTGATAAAAACACTTACTAACCTTTTCTGTGTAAAATTATAGCCAATTTTACAACTTCGTTGCCATGATGATGTAATGTCAACAAAATCTAAAATGACTGTAAAAATTACAATTTAAACAACTTTACAGCTCAAAAAATTATTCTTAGTTTTAACAGAAGAATGAATGGAAGTGCTTTTAATAAAATTATAAGCTTCACATTTCTACCTTTGAACCCTCCAAAAATTGTCCCCATTCACTTCTATTATAAGTGGCTCACTGTAACCTTGATTTTTAGGAGAAAAGGAGGGACAAGTGTAAACATTTTTGTGGTAAACAACATTATGACACTAATGCTGTTGATTAAGCTTAACTTGTATTGAACCCGCAATACTAAGCAATTATGAAATTCATGTTCATTTTACAATTCAAATTTACACTTAGATTCGTATACATTCATTTTATACAATTATAGAAAAGACAAACATTTTCATAAGTGGTCTCAGACTTTTGGATCCCAGTATATACTACTGAAGTAGTGCATTTCATTTTTCCTCTTCCACAGTTCTTCATGCTTATACTCATCATATTCCTGGCAGAGCTGGCGGTGGCCATTCTAGCCTTCATATTCCGTGAGCATGTGAGTGTCATTACTGCTGAATATAATCAGGCCACCTCTCTGTCATGTACCTCTGCTCTCACTGCTCTTGTCTATCTGTGGATCAACAGCTCACCAGAGATTACTTCACCAAGGAGCTGAAGACACATTACCAAGGCAGCAATAGCACTGATGTATTTACCTCCACATGGAATGCCTTTATGACCACAGTATGCTAACATATTGACCATTTCTGTCTAGACTATATATGCATAGTACACACTAATGACATTTAAGATATAATGTGCATTGGTGTGTCCATAGTTTGATTGTTGTGGGGTGAACAGTGCAGAGGACTTTGATGATCAGAGCCTCTTCAGACGGCTGAACCCTAGCAGACTGGTGCCGGAGGTCTGTTGCCAGAGGAACGATCTGATGATGAGCAAGGAGGAGTGTCTTAAGGGAATCATGCCAGTCCGTAACAAGGTCAGCAATCCTCACACATTTCCAAATAAGAAGAGAAAGTTCGAAACTAAAGGAAAAATTAAAGGATGTAAAATATGCTTGTATTGGAGAAAAGAGGGTGTAGTACACATCACTATTTACCTAATAGATCTCACAATCAATATGCTGTATGTGGGACCAATATATATTTATGAAATGACGTCATTGCGCATAGTTTGTGCCATAGATGAAAAATATCAATATCCACTCAAGCAACAGCTTTTTGTTCTCTCATATTAAAATACTCCTTTGAAATAGGGCTGTTATTCAGCGGTGGTCGACTATTTCGAGACGTACATCTATATGGCTGGAGCTCTTGCTATTGTGGTGCTGACTATTGAAGTAAGATTATAATCTTTCTTTCTAATATGAAAAGCAGAGTATGTTTTGATATTGCTATTGCATTTTTCACTTTCAAAGTGATGAGAACTTGCAGTGCACTGCATGAACTATGGATTATTATTGCCATCTAGTGGACAAGGAAGTAGTAGCTTTGCTATTACTTGGGGTTCTTAATTTTCTCACTATTAACGGGGGTTCTCAATATTCCATTCAAATAAATGTAGGCATTAATATATAAATTAAAACAGTATTTGCACTGAAATCTCTCCTAATTTTAGTTTTTTTCTTTCTCTCTCTCATCAGCTCTTTGCCATGGTGTTTGCTATGTGTTTGTTTAAAGGAATTCAGTAATCAAGACATGGTGTGCCTGCATAAGGACTTTTCGAGGAGAAGGAAAATGGCATTGCATAGAAGACCATTTTTAAAGAAGTGAAACACTTATATTTTGTCATCTCTGTGTTAAGTTGGAATGACTGAGAACTGCCAAAAATGGTTTGTACTTCACAGCTGGGACTTGTGAAAAGTAAGGGTCAAATTCATAAGGGGCGGTGTCTTTAGTAGCCCTTTAACGATAATAGAGGGACACCTTGCACTGATATGATTGTATATTTACAGCTGACAAGACGGATTTGTAAATATTTTACCTTTTGTCTAGATTGTTCACCGCTGACCCAGAGCCATGTTAAAAAATCTATACACAGTGTGAATGAGTGTGTTTGTGTGTGTGTTCGAGTCTGCAGGACAAAGAGAGGAATGGTTTGTGTGTGTCTGTGTTTCTGTATAAAATCTCAGAGACAAGCAGCTTCTATAAAGTAATGTTTTTTGTGTTGCAACCGGTAATATTTTATGTGATTTTAGCAAAAATGTGTTACATGTATTTGTGTAGTATCTGTTGTACTGTAACTACACATGACATTGTCATTGATATAAAAAAATTCACATCACCTGCATGAACAATTCTTCATTTTCTAGAAAGACATTTTTTAACATTCATTAGTAATCACTGAATAAAATAAAATAATAATAATAATAATAAGTCTAAGGATAATGGCTTATCAGGTTTTTGCACCAAGATACTCATATATACAGATGTTAATGAAAGCAAAGTAAGGTTTACTAAAACTCTTATCAGTGTTAAAATTCTTTAAATACATTTGTTAATCAATATCAGACATGACAAGTATGTATTTTTTGTATGCTGAGTGCTTATTTGTAATAGTTTCTGTCATCATTTCATGAATCTAGCCATTCAAATGGAAGATCTATTTTAAAGCTTCAGGATCAGATTTCGGAGTACATTAACTTCGTAGGATTTACTAAATAACACATAAACCAAATATTGTTCTAAGGATTATGTCTATAGACTGGACAGTTTCATTTTGGGGAAATACTGTATATGATTCAGCTATAACTCTTATCTACATTTTTAAGGGCCACAGGTGCTGTGGGGCATAAATATTGCAGACTTAAACTCACAAATCTTATATGGGAAGCAACATTAGCCAGCTTGTAAAACCAACCAAACGTGACTCCTGTTGACTGAAGAAAAAAATAAATTATTATGTTTACAGAAGCATTACAAGCTACATTGCCTGAAGACCCTACAAGATAAATTGTTCAATCAGTGCTGCACTCTCAAGTGATGGGACTGCAGGAAACATACTTTGGACTGAACACGTTAGCAGCTGAACATGCCATCATCCCATAATCATCTTTTTCTATTCCACCCAAACAGACTTCTACACTGAATTATTATATTTGTGCCTCTAAAAAAAATACACATTCAAGACAATTTAGCAGTGCCCAAATCCAGTCCTTTATTACTTCTTCTCCAAAAGGCCTAATGCACAAATTTGACACCTGTGTTTTGCACATATTACACATTCTTGTTATTAGGCTGGCTCCCAGAATGAGTTTAACCCTGTATTCCAAATGGGCTAAATCAGCCTTCGAAGGGCACTTCAATGTGAGAACAATCATGATAGTCATGCTATAAGATCGCTTCAAACTGATTTTTTTCATTTTTACAAAAATTACTCAAAAGCCAAGTTCCAAAAAAACATTATCATTAAGCCCTACACCTTTCAGCCTTCCAAAGCCCTCACAGTGGATGTTAAAGCCTTTGAAAAGAATAGGGCACAGTGATGTTCACTTCTGAACAGTGGCGGATTTAGGCATGCGCGACATGGGCAGTTTCCCAGGGTGGCATCTTGGGGGTGGGGGGGCACGAGGCACCCACACAGACCAACCTTGGGGGCGTGTCGAAGCGGGTTTCGCCCAGGGTGCCATACAAGCTACAACCGCTACTGCTTCTGAATGAAACACACCCTAAAAGTCATGCGCAGAAGTGCTGTGTCATTCATTAACCACAAGAGGTCACCATTATGTTTACTGATTTTCATTTCCTTGACTACTTCTAGAATTACCTGTAATGTTTTGTATCATCTGTATTTCTGAGTGTTATTGACGTGTGTTTATAATTAATGAAGCTCTGTAATTGTGAAAGGTTTGTCCAAAAAAAAAAATCAGTCTGGTAGTCACACCCCAAAAGAAGCACATTAATGGCCTGGAACCAAGTAAAATGGCAAATCCCCCTTTGACACCCAATCCCACAGCGCATAAAACAAATGTTTATCAACATTCATGATATCACAACATACACTCACTGAGCACTTTATTAGGAACACTGTGGTCCTAATAATGTTCCCAACGTGGTCTTCAGCTGTTGTAGCCTGTCCGTCTCAAGGTTCAATGTGTTGTGCATTCTGGGATGCTATTCTGCTCACTACAATTGTACAGAGTTGTTATCAGAGTTACTGTAGCCTTTCTGTCAGCTCGAACCAGTCTGGGCATTCTCCGCTGACCTGTCTCATCACGTGAATTACTAAATCAAAGCTCATCTCGGAATGGATGTAAAAAAAACAGGTCTTCAAAATCAGACCTAGTCAGGTTTATTGAACATAAACAGGATTAGATCACAGCTTTGTAAGTGGCAGTTAGAAAATAGAAAGTCTGCCACAGCCACAGCTGCTTCATTCTTATGATGGCACCCCACTGAATTAGAGGGAATATTAATTTAATAATACCAGAATTTTAAATAATATAATATATACATATTTAAAAATATAAATATAATAATAGAATGTTTGGCTATTATAATGGGTTCTATTTTGTAAGCAACTGAAAGTAAATCTTAAATGTGCAGATGTCAACTTTCTTTATCCCACAATTTGAAAATGCATGAATGCCAGTAATCATTCAGTTTGAGGCCAAACAGGCTATCGTTGCCATAAATGTAGTCTATGCAGTGTTTCTCAATCCAGGTCCTGAAGTCCCCCCAGCTGTGCACATTTTAGGTGTCTGCCATATTTGACACACCCAATTCCAGTCATGCAGCATGCAGATGAGTTGAATTAGATGTATGAGATTGTGCAGTGCTGGGGGCCAGGGTCAGTACATGACTCGAAAATATTAAAGAAGTCAACTATATGCCAGAGATTTCAGCAAGGTGAAAATTATGACAGCATTCTGTTTGATGACAGTTTGATGACCGAAGCTACGTCAAGTATATCAATAAAATACTGTTCAAAGCATTAATGCTGTGACTTTTTAAACATTACCAAAAACACAGCAGGTTTATATAAAAGAAAATGCTTTTATTACACTTCAAGGATCAGCCTGTATTAAAAAAAAAGATTCACACTTACTATTGTATTTTCAGACACAAATCATTTCCACCGGCCTAGCCGTGTGGCAATATTAAAATTCTATTCTATATGACAATTCAAAATGTCACACTTACTGCCAATTTTTTGTCCAACAACTCTATCTCCTTCTCTACTTTCTGCATTTTTAAGGCCCTGTATGCCATTTCTTGCCTCCTGTTGGAGATCTCCGCTTGGAGATACTTCTTATACAGGGTCTTAACATCTTCCACAGGTTCCTTTGGAATGAGAGCATTAAAACAATGTCTACAGGCATTTCCTATTACCAAATAGTCATGTTATGACTATTATGGGAAGTAAAATTTTATTTATTTGATATTAAAGGGATAGTTTACCCAAAAATCTAATTCTCATTCATCATTTACTCAGCCTCATGCCATCCCAGATGTATATTACTTTCTTCTGCAGAAAATGAAGATTTTTAGAAGAATATTTCAGATCTTTAGGTCTATACAATGCATGTGAATGGTGACCAGACATTTGAAGCTCCAAAAATCACATAAAGGCACCATACAAGTAATCCATATGACTCCAGTGGTTTAATATAGATCTTCTGAAGCGATGCAATCACTTTGGGTGAGAAACAGATCAATATTTAAATTCCTCCACTTTCACTTTCATTTTAGTAAAAAAAAGGACTTACTGTAAATATTGATCTGTTTCTCACGCACACCTGTCATATCACTTCTAAAGACATTTATTAAACCACTGGAGTCATATGGATTACTTTTATGCTGCCTTTATGTGATATTTGGAGCTTCAAAGGTCTGGTCACCATTCATCTAAAAATCTTTGTTTGTGTTCTGCAGAAGAAAGAAAGTCACACACATCTAGGATGGCATAAGGGTGGGTACATGATGACAGAATTTTCATTTTTGGGTGAACTATCCCTTTAAGCATATAATAACACTTATCACATGTTAAGATTCTTGGAACACCCTTACATATTAAAATAAACAGAGCTGCAATTACTTACAGAGTCCTCCTCTTCCTCTGATAATATAGGTGGCTGAAGCAGGGTCAATCCATGTTCAGTCACTGAAATGATGAGACATAGATGATGTATGCTTCCAGTAATACCAATTCATAGAGACGATTAAACAGTGTGATGCACATACCTTTGACATAAGTGCTGCAGCCAGCCACATCTCCTGGATCAGAGCAGCAGCCCCCAACTATATTCTGAATGACAGGGCCATCCACATCGCTCTCAGGGACCAGCTCTTCTACAGGCGTGTCCTCCTCTTTTGTTGGGAGTATCATCTTCTCTGTCTTCTTCATTGCAGCCCTTCTCTTGTTGACTAAAGTATGCACATCCTTGCTGTTATTCAATTCTAAGACACTTTAATATAAGTTAGTCCATAGACAACTTACCACCTTGAAGGATGTTCTTGTATTTCACCTTCACTTGCAGCCACGTCCTTTTAGGTCCCATAGGGTTGGATCTGTAATAAAAATGAAGGTGTAATTATCAGTACAATCAGAAGAAAGACCAAGTAAACATATAATCCATATTGTTGGTCAACATAAGTGTACTAGTAACACTTGACAATAAGGTTCCATTCATAAACATTAGTTAATGCATTAGGTATCATGAACTAATAATGTACTTTTTTTTTTTTACAGCATTTATTAATCTTTGTTAATGTTAATTAATAAAAATACAATTGTTCATTGTTAGTTCATGTTAGTTTATAGTGCATTAACTAATGTTAACGTATACAACTTTTGATTTTAAAATGTATTAAGTCTACTATATGTCACATTAATAAAGATTAATAAATGCTGTAAAAGTATTGTTCATTGTTAGTTCATGTTAACTAATTTTGAGAATTAGTACATATTGTAAAGTGTTACCAGTTTACTTCATGTGTACTGTCCAAAGCAGGGGTCTTCAACAGGGAGTCCACCAATAATTGTTTAATCTCAAAAGTGAAAAACTAAAATATGCATAAAAAAAAATAAATAAATACATTATTAAGTTCAAGCAATGCTAAAGTTAAGCAGCAACAATTCAGCTAAATGTTTCATTGTCCGTTCCACAGTAAATTGTCAAAGTCAATGTTTATTTGTTTTGTCAGTGTGATTAATTCTCTGATTATTTGACATGCCCTTGTTATTTTTTCCTTTTTAGTTATTGTCTGATTTTGTTATTTATTAATTATTTGACATGTCCTAAATATGTTTTCCTTATGGTTATTTTCTTGAGTTTTGTTATTCATTAATTTGATCAGTTTGTTTTACTATTATATATATATATATATATATATATATATATATATATATATATATATATATATATATATATATAGTCTTTGTAAAGCCAACTTGATTGCTAGAAAGGCACTATATTCATACAACTTATTAATATCATTATTAAGTCAAATACAAAAGTAATGTACAAGCATATACTGTACATCAATATTGATTATTTTAATTGCTTTGCAATGTATGCACCATAACAAAGTAGGAAAATACTTTAATATGATATTATTATGCATATTTTTATAGGCAAGGCTTCAAATGCAAATGATTTATACAATATGTAACAGTAGGGTCCCTGCTCCATCGCAACAACATATACTTACGCATTTAACTTGGCAGCTATTTTACGCCAGGCATCCTGTCGGACTTTTGCGGCCGCTACAGTGTTCCCTTTGGTTTTTATTAAATGCCTTACTTCATCATATCCTTCCATTATAAGCTGTAGTTCAGCAGCGCTGAAATAAGCCGCACGCTGTTTAGCCATCATTAAAGTTTTCACTGTTTTTGTGTTAGGTTAGGCGAACTTTTGACTCCTCACACGAACGCGCAATTATCTTAATAAGCAGCAGTCTGGTTTAAATGAACTACATACTTAAATCCGAGATATGTGTTGGAAGAACCGACAATCCTACACATCAGTTATCGAGCTAGCTCAATCCGGGACATGTCAACTAATCCGGGTTTTGTTAAACCACAAACGAAGAGCAGGACTCAGAGGGTTGTCTCTTGCGTAAAAAACATCAAATATATAGATAAATCTTGCCTTAATGTATCGTAAGTGCTAAACATTAAACAATAATAACGTTTAAAGTGATTTGTACTAATGTTTGCGCCATAAGTATCAACAAGATAAAAATGGTGGCTGATATGAACTGAACACTGTCTATGGCTGTGGCTTAAAATCTAGTGAGCTGCCTACCTAGACACAAACGAACGCCCATGCGCCCATTTCATGCCCCAAAATGCTGTCTAGGTAGGCGGCTCAGTAGGTTTCGAGACACAGTATTCTTCCAATACAGCAGGTGACGCTACAGACCTCTAACTAAAAGAAGACTTTACACGAAGAAGGGAGGAATCAATCCTTTCCTGTCAGCTGTCGGTTTAGCATCTGGAAAATGTGAAATAATTAAGCCACACATCTCATATTAAGTCATCACATCGTACTGGATGAACAACAACAACAAAAAATTACGAATTAACCGTACTCAGATTTGAGGCTGTAAACTGGACACAGTGAAGGTTTGGTGATGATTTTATGATGGCTAGCCAACCTGCTAACTTAGCGAGTGTGTTTTGGATTTATTTACTAATCAAGACAGACATTAAGCTGTCCAAATTTAGAACTTTTTGTTACTAAATGTGAGACATTTTTTGATTTAGTACACCATAAAATGTCAAATGTGTTATTAGTTTGAATTAAAGGACTCGGTGTAATAAATAAACTGCCACACTTTTTTTTTTTTTTTGGGGGGGTCGTTCCTACAATTCGATGCCTTTTACGTTCCCACTTCCCAATACAAGTTTAGCTAATTATATGATCATTAAATATAACTAATTGTCCAAGACTGTGGGGCTTAAAGGTCTAAACATTTCCTCATGTCCCCAGAGCTGCAAGTCAAACATCTTTGACAATAACAAGTGCTAAGTCATTGCATTTCTATTCCAGCAAAATAATGTTGGAGCTATTTGAAGTGTGTAACTTTAGTTTTATTTATGTATTGTGATTTGAGTTCTATGTGAACATGTATAACATGTCTGCTCTGTTAAATTTCAATAAATGTTTAGAGAAACATACATTTATAAATATGTATGCTAGATATCTTTGACAAACCATATAGCTGCTAATTTATCCACTGAATGTGGATGCTTGACCTGTATGACTTATAAAATCTTTAACGAGTCTCTTTATTGATGAAACATGAAGATGCTTATAAAAGTATGCTTCATTTTTCAAAAGTTTCAAAGCTGAAAACTCAGTGAACTGTAGGAATGATCCAGTTATTCAGTGTCCGTGAAAACATTTGATGAAATGGTCTGACATTTCTAGATGTATATCAGTGTGTTTTTTGGATCTTTGCAGTTGTTTTGGCTCTGGACAGGCTCAGCATGTGTGCTTCAGTGAAGTATGGCTCTCGGGGCCCTGTGCTCATCCCCCGCATGAAGACTAAGCACAGGATCTATTACATTAGCCTCTTCTCTGTGGTTTTACTGGGGCTGATCGCAACGGGGATGTTCCAGTTCTGGCCTCATTCCATTGAGTCCTCAGCAGAATGGAGCCTGGACCGCCGCAGTGTCCATGATGCACCTTTGGTCAGGATACCTGGGAGCAGCCCTATTCCAGAGAGGGGTGACCTGAGCTGTCGAATGCACACTTGCTTTGATGTGTATCGTTGTGGATATAATCCCAAGAATAAAATCAAGGTAACCCACTGGCAGATACTAAATATTGTGTAATTAATTTATGTTTATGAGTTTGGCTGTCATTGCAGTGCTTCTCTAAACATGCCTTGATCTATTAATTTCATATATTTGTATGCAGGTGTACATCTACCCTCTTCAGCGATTTGTGGATGAAGAAGGGGTCCCCATTAGCAGCACTGGCCTGTCTCGAGAATACAATGATCTGCTGAGTGCTATCTCGGACAGTGACTTCTACACTGATGATGTGTCCAGAGCGTGCCTGTTTATACCCTCCATTGATGTGCTGAATCAGAATTCTCTGCGGATTCGGGAGACTGCTCAGGCTCTAGCCATGTTACCAAGGTAGATATGTTTATCCTTGAAAAGCTCCAATTCATTCTCCCCTACTTGTACTCTACAGTGTTTAGGGTTGCCACGGTGTTACCGGTTTTACTCGGTACAAGGGACAACATTATGAATGGAACTTCCAATATCAATACAATAGTCTAACGAATAGAATAGCCTTTAATAAAGAATAGATGCCTAATGAAGAGTTTGCGACCCATGATAAATTAACCTAAATAACACGTTGAAAGCCAGATGTTCTTTACCAACGTTTCAAATTACACAGGCAGCAAAGTACGCACACTGACAGAAGACGTGTAATTGCAGGTAGCGAATATAATGTGCATGGTGGGTAACTGTAAGACGTTTCGGATTCGGAATGACACAAGAAATGCTGTTAGACACACAGACACGCGCTTGAAGAAACACACTATAATATTTTTAAGAACAGATGACAGAAAAGCCGTCTATGTGCATGTCTGACTCACTGTTTGTTCGGAGGAATGCAGTCTCGTGGAACACGCCGTGTAAAAGGTTCTCACTCTTTCTTTGTTTCAGTTTCTAAAAAATGCTTTGCAAGAATAGCATCATCTGTAAGAATGCTGTAAATGGCCTCATCTCAGCTCAGAAGTGCTCTGAGTTCAGTTTGCTTTATTTCCACAGAGCAGTTCGTTGTGAGTGCAAATCTGCAGGGTCACTTTCTATATAGCCAATACCTCTGTGATTAAATCATAAAATAATACAAAAACATGTTCACCTTGAACCATGATTTATATTTCAGTGATCATTATCATCATTGTAATTATTATGTTTACATTTAGAAAGTTTGAAGTGCAATTTGAATTTAGAAATGTCTTTAAGTTTTTCGTTTTTTAAACGAAAAGATTTTCTCCCCAATTTGGAATGCCCAATTCCCAATGCGTTCTAAGTCCTCATGGTGGCGTAGTGACTCGCCTCAATCCGGGTGGTGGAGGACAAATCTCAGTTGCCTCCACGTCTGAGACCGTCAATCCGCGCATCTTATCATGTGGCTTGTTGAGCGCGTTACCGCGGAGACCTAGCGCGTGTAGAGGCTTCACACTATTCTCCACGGCATCCACGCACAACTCACCACATGCCCCACCGAGAGTGAGAACTACATTTATGGCGACCACGAGGAGGTTAACCCAACGTGACTCCCTGGATTCGAACTTGCGACTCCAGGTGTGGTAGTCAGCATCTTTACTTGCTGAATTACCCAGGCTCCCTATATAAATGAATTTAATATTCAATGCAAAATTACTAAAGCAAGAATATTCACCGATCCCTCATCCGGGGGGTTGACGATGTAATTGGATATTGTGATGTATATATTTTTTTAATTAAAAATATCGTGAACATATTTCTTGCATATCGCCCAGCCCTAGGAGGGAACAAAACGAGTTTATTCACACTTTCAAAGTAATTACCCTTCCGAAGCAGCTAAACTGGGTCCTGGGATGAAAGGTAATAAAACACCAACATTAAACCCGCAACAACTGACATTAAGTAATGTATTTGCCCAGACAATGAAATACCCGACCGGTAGCCCATGATGGACAGAATGCACAGAGGAAGTTGGTTCGTTGCCAAAGAGATGTTGCCCTTCACAACTGTTGAAAAGCCATCTTTCAAAAAGTTGAATGACACACATTTTAATTGCACTTAATTTTTTTTTTTTTCGGTTTCATTTGAATTTTTAGTTAAAGTTCAAATTTTGAAATCAAGCTGCCTTGCGTTATTGTTTAGGCTATTGCTGAATGATATTTACCCCATAGAACCACCTAGCGTCCAACCAGTTTATAATTTTTATTTTTATAATTTATCTATCACACATTATACATTTGCACATATACAGTGAAATTCTTTTTTTCACATATCCCAGCTAAGCTGGGGTCAGAGTGCAGGGTCAGCCATGATACAGCAGATGGGGTCAAGAGCCTTGCTCAAGGGCCCAACAGTGGCATCTTGGCAGTGCTGGGGCTTGAACCTCCAACCTTCTGATCAGTAACCCAGAGCCTTAACCGCTAAGCCACCACTGCTGTGGTGTTAGTTGGTTTGAATGTGAACACCACACCTGTGTGAAAATTATGATACTGTGGCAAGTCTAACAGTGTTCTCAGTGTTGCTTTAGATCTGTAGCTCTCCTTTTCTCCTGAACTTCTACTCTGTTACAGGACCACTGCTGGCATTTTTTATATTTTATATATAATGATATATTAACTAGAGATCAAACAGCTGTATTTTAAGTGTTTTACTGACTGTTTGTGACCGGCTTACTGTACTCAGTATGTTTACTAATACATTTACAGGTGGGACAAAGGCATGAACCACTTGCTGTTTAACATGCTTCCTGGAGGACCACCTGACTACAACACAGCTCTGGATGTACCCAGAGACAGGTGAGATTTACATTCTGAGCTAATATCCATACTCAAGCTTGATACTTTCCTTTTATTAGGTATATGGTTACTTGCAACACTATTATGGTCCTTAACCAATTTTTATTTTTTCTGAATTGCAGTTCATAAACCTTGATATTTCCCAGTTCATTTTTTCAGTTCTCCAGTTCATTTTGGCAGTCAAAAATTCAGTGTTTCCACAATGATTGCAAGCCATCCAGATCCAAGGTCTGCTAAATAGCTTAAAACCCCAGTACACATAAAACAATGGTCCATGGGTGGAATGGCATTCTTTTGTTAGAACACAGTATTTAGTGTGTTCATAACAATATTTTTCATTTTCATTCTCTTTTTTTGTCTAATTTTTCCACAGTATATTCTTCTAAAAGATGCGTTGTTCATCTAGATGGTTTTTGAGTGTGCTTAGTAATCCTTTATGCGTAATTAGTTCAGAATTGTCCTTTTGGTGGATTCTTGAACACTGACATTAACCAATGCAATAAATGCTCTCCCCTTTTATTAACCCAAAGCTGCACAGGGAGGATTGAACTGCCTGTTAATGGAGTGTTTTTTTTTTCTTTTTCTTGTGGGGTAACCACTTTTGGAGAGAGTAACAACAGTGCTAAATTTCCTCTGTTTCCACATTATCCACAAAACAGTGGGTTTAAAAAGAGCAAGGTTTTTAGAAATTGATTTTTACATATTTCAAGCTTGATGACCATAAGGTTCTCTGTAAACTCAGCATGATTCACTTTCAGAAAGTCCCTTTTCCAAGATTGCAACAGTTAGAATTTGTGGGCATGTCGTATTGATCTGAGCATTTGATTCTTAGCTGTCCCCTTCATACAGCTGCTTATCCCATGAATCCAAACTTTCCAAATGTTGGATCAAGACATAAGTCGACCAATAAGAAATACGATTTTCAAGATAAATTGATATCGCTGATCACCTTAATTGTCATTTTACCTCAAATATTCCAGTATTATGTCAGTACAATATGAGTGCATTAAAGTGAGTGAAATTAAAGTTGTATTGCCAGATGGGTTGTATCGTACAGTAAAGCATGTGAGTCATTGGTGTGATTTTTCATTTCGCTCTCGGTGTGAATAAACCTTTCGTCAGCTATTTCTTTTCTTCATGTTTTCATTTAGTTCTTGGTCTGAACTGACCTTTAGTATTAGGATTTGAAGTTTGTGCCATGCTTAGCTTTACTAACCAAGACATTTTAGTAAGGAATAATAAACTGGGTTTAATGTGAGCCAGCAGAGGTCAGTGTAGCTCTGTGTTTGAACATGTGGACATGTCAGCTGTGAAGCTTATGGACCTATAGAAGAGTTTTTGATCTCCATATTGTTGTTTACAGTTATTTAGTGCAACATAGCACTATTTTTATTGTTTATTATTGAGACTGACTGATCAGATTGACTCAGGGCTTCTGCAGCAATCTGTGTTTGCATTTGAGTATCTTTTTGGCATTTGATCACTCTTGGGTTGAGAGAGACTGTAGGCTAATGCTTGCAAATTGCATTGACACAAATCCATCATCTAATTCAAGTAGTCATCGATCCCAGCAAGCCCGTTCACACAGATCAGTGATTTACTATTCCGTAAACTATTCTATTAAGATGTGTGTACTCATCTTGATACTTAGATGTACCTTTTTTTTCTAATATGCATTTGATATGCATGTCATCACCCTAGTGTTTTCCCTAGATCCCAAGATCAAAGATGCAGCCGAGAGTCGCCATGAAAGAGAAGAGCAAACTATTGCCTAGAGCAGGCAGACAAACATAATCTTTTGGTATTTACTGCAACAATGGCCATGGTTCCCAGCCTATTACTTGGCTGCTCTTTTGCTTTGGATGGAAAAGGTGAGTTTTATGTACTAGAAAGCCCTAAAATGATGAACACTTATCTGAAACTGTAGGGAATTTCCTGGGCTCATCCAGCTGTGCTCCATTTGGCATGCAGCCTCATCAGAACCAGCTGCCCTTGTGCACATATGTGTGGGGTGAGATAAAAAGACAGTGTATGTTTGTGTGGCCATATTTGCATCTCTCTCTTTACTTGCTCCATTCTCCTTTAAATTGAGTCTTCCCTCAAACCGAGCAGCATTTGAAGTTTTATTGACTCGTTGTAGAGCGAATACGCAAAAGCAAGTCTGTTAAATGCTTCAGAGTGGCATGTTCACACATTTGTCATGTAAAACCAGATTAAGGAACAAAGTGTTTTATCTTCAGCTCCTTTTGCAGGTATTTGCGGCAACAGAGTTGTCATCTTCATTGCGTTTGTTTTGCAGAGCTCTGTTGGCTGGGGGAGGCTTCTCCACATGGACTTACAGACAGGGTTATGATGTCAGTCTCCCCGTGTACAGCCCCTTATCTGCTGAAGTGGATCTTCCTGAGAGGCAACCAGGGTGAGATCCTCCTCATCTGCTTGGACTTTACTCACTTACTGAGTTTTATTGAAAACATTTAAATTCTGTCTAACCTTATTCACCTTCATGTCATTCCAAACCCAATTGGCTTTCTTCTGTGGAACACAACGGTAGATTGTTATGGACAGACAACATCAGTCACCATTCATTTTCATTGTATGGAAAAAAAGATCCAATGAAAGTAAACTGTGGTGTCTGTGACAGAACATTCTGCTTAACATCTGCTTTTATGTTCCACGGAAGAAAGTCTTACAGGTTTTGGAACAACATGAGGGTGAGTACATGATGATAGAATTTTTTTGGGGGGGGGTGAACTATCCCTTTAATGATAGAAGAACTAAATTAAAGGAATATTCTGGGTTCAGTACAAGTTAAGCTCAATTTACAACATCTGTGGCATAATATTGATTACCACAAAAATTCATTTTGACTTGCCCCTCTTTAATAATAATAAAAAAAAAAAGCAAAAATCGAGGTAACAGTGAGGCACTTACAATGGAAGTGAATGGGTCCAATCCATGTTAAAATATTCACTGTTTCAAAAGTATAGCCACGACGTAAACAATGTACGTGTTAACATGATTTTAGTGTGATAAAATTGCTTACTAACCTTTTCTGTGTAAAGTTATATCCTAATTTACAACTTGGTTGCCATGATGATGTAATGTCAACAAACCCTAAAATGACTTTAAATGATGATTTAAACATCTTTACAGCTCAAATAATACATTAGTTTTAATAGAAGAATTAATGTAAGTGCTTTAATAAAATAATAAGCTTCAAAGTTCTGCCTTTAAACCCTCCAAAAGTTGGCCTCTTTTACTTCCATTGCAAGTGCCTCACTGTAACCTTGATTTTTGCTTTTTTTAAAGTAAAGGTGGGACGAGTCGAAATAATTTTTTGTGTTAATCAACATTATGCCACAAATGCTGTCAATTGATCTTAAATTGTATTGAACCCGGAATATTTCTTTAATAGCATCTTTTAATATATGTTTGGTCCAGGCCCCGTCGCTACTTCATTCTATCATCTCAGACGGCCATCCATCGGGAATACCATTTGGAACTGGAGAGGCTGAAGGAGGAGAATGGGGAGGCCTTGCTCCTCCTAGACAAATGCAGTAACCTCTCTCAGGGATTGGCATCGGTCAGAAAGCGCTGCTACAAGGGCCAGGTCTTCGACTACCCACAGATCCTACAGGTTGTTGTCTCCCTACATCTTTTCATATTAAACGACTATGAATTCTTATTGAATTTCACAAATTCAAGTTAAGCAAATACACTGGAGCATATTTAAAATAAATTTGTACCAATACTAGAATCACACCTGAATACTGAAAACAATTTTCTGTTTGCATACTTTATCAACTACTGGATAAGATTAATTTATAAAAACACAATAGTCAGTAGTTTTGGTGATTGATACTCTTCAGTGCCATGCAGTGTACATATGAGCTCTCATTACTGATACATAAGAGAGCTTGTCTCAAAAGATGTTAGAGACTTAAAATCTGCAGCCCAACCAGCAGTGATCTTTGCCACCACAACACATTTCTCTGTTGGTAAAAGCAGTAGAAACAATCTCTGTTCCTGTACACAATTCTCATCTCCCGTCCAACCCTGTCTAGACAGGAAGTATGCTTATCATCTGGGCTGGGTGCTGCAGCACATCTGGGAGACGTTCCATAGTGGGGAGGAGTGGAGGGCAAATCCCAGTGAGAGCATCCCCTCTCCCTTTCAGCACAAAGCCCCTCTAGACATGTTGCACCTTTCATTACAATGCCCTCATGCAAACCACTCACCTAGATCACACTACTGTCTGCGTTACTGCATGACTGGAAAGGCCTGGTAGTGTATCATTATTAGAAATAGCAAATGTGTCCCCTGTCTGTCCTTTAGGAGTCATCATTCTGTGTGGTTTTGCGTGGGGCCCGTCTTGGCCAGGCCACTCTCAGTGACGTACTACAGGCTGGATGTGTCCCTGTCATCATGGCCGATTCTTACATTCTACCTTTCTCTGAAGTGCTGGACTGGAAAAGGTAAAAGTGCAGGAAAAAATAATGTAAATCTTTTCATCAATAATATTACCTTGGTCACAGGAGAATTACAGATTTCAAAGTGTATTGAATGAATTTTCGTTGGTACCTGTGTATTTGCAGGGCATCTGTTGTGATTCCAGAAGAAAAGTTGCCAGAGATGTATACGATTTTAAAGAGTATCCCTCACAGACAGGTGGAGGAGATGCAGAGACAGGTAAGAATGTGATTACACCATTGAAGAATTTGCATTCGGTGTGTCATCAACATAAGCAGCATTTTACCATCATGGTGGTCGATGGGTCATGATATCATCACTCAAGGGCTGAAAATAAAAGTGAAGACACTTTCTTTAGTGAAATTAAGTCCATCTCATTCTGCTAAAGCTTGAGCGGAATTACAAATACACTTGGAGCTATTTGTAAAAAAAAAAAAAACAGTCCAACAACCCTCAGCTCACTGTTACAGTTGCTAAACATTACCAAATGCTGTCCACACTGATGGCTGAGTCACTCTCAGACTAAATGCAAGCAATGCTCTCAGTTTAATACAGGGTGAAGGCGAGGTTAAAGGAGCCACAACCTCTTTTCTACTCTGCGAACATTTTTCTTTTCTTTCAATGGAGTGCTAGCTCCACTATGAAAATAACCGTTAGACAGATGGGTTAATGCCAAAAATAATATTCCTGCAAGTATGTGCTTTTGATTCTCTCAAGATGAAATTTCTCCTGCCATAGTAAATCACGATGAAAGCTAATTTGAAGTATTAGTGATGTATCTTTATCCAAACAAATTGTTAACCACACACTTTTCTTGAATTTTATTTCCATACTTCAGTTGTATGCTTATGTTGAAGTGGCATAACCACATGGAATAAATGTAAAGATATGTTTTGGTTCCACTCTGTAATTATGTTTGATTGACCATATAGAAAACTATATATTAACAATAATTTCTAATTATTGGATACTTATTCCGTTGGTTTTGGCTTCTTTAATAATTTCAAGTTTTTCATCTTGATGCTGGATATTTCTGCGTTCTTCTTGTGTGTGAGGGGAATGTTGTAGCTTAGTTACACAGGTGTTGGGGTAGTGTTTGGACTTTGTGTGCAGAAACACATCTAGCACTGGAATTATGAAATGGCACAAAGCCAGTGTGATATCAGCTCACACTTGAACACATCTTCATCCACTGCTTTCTTATTAGCCTATATTTCCAGACAGCAGACCGATTGTATGGCTGCCATTGCACAAAAAAACTGGTCTTTGAAATATATATATTAAAAAAAAATCCCACTTTGTTCTTGACCTTTCCAGAAAACAACTTTTATTGTATAACATTTTTAAGTGCATAAAATGCCAGTGGCACTTTAATATTAGGCAGAAATGTTATGTCCTGGAAAGCCTTTTTGAGGAATATGTTTAATGTATTTTCTTGCATTTCCGACCAATAGAGGGAGCAACCAACTTCTATAGAGTGCGATCTCTAAGTCCAGCCTCACACAACAGAGTTTCTGAAAGATTCGGCATTTCATTGACTCTCATCAATATGGCTGGGTATTGATACAGATTTCCTGATATGATTCCAATCTCGATTCGATTTGATATTGATTCATATGGGTACATTTCTGTTACATGTTCATTTTTCAAATTCAGTCTATTCCATCAATTAATGCCTTGAAATTGCATATTATGTTGCATATATGTTTTTTATTAAATTTGTATTATTTACTTGCATAATTTGTCATTTTAAATACTAAGTATTTGCATTGATATGTAGAGTACATGCTAAATGGCTACTGGCTCTTAAAGACTAGCGGCCTCAGCCAGTAAGCGCATATAACAAGAGAAGACGTGTGTAATTTCTTTAGCGCATCCATGTTTGATTAGAATTAAATATTTATTTTTTTGTTGTTTTTAATCAACAACTGTGTAAAAAACAGAGAGGGTATTAAAAGAGACATCATTCAGTGATATATGGATCCATGGATCTCGTCTTTGGTCACACAGAACCCTGTTAAACCAAACTTTTACTCTCAACACACAGTGAAAGTACCTCTGTGCTAATAATTTCTTCTGCACTATACCACTCAATCCCTGGTGAGTGCAGTCTGAACATTTACCAGCCAGTGGCTAATCATAGACCTTTTTAGTCATTTAGTGTGAAATTTGGTTGCACATGCGAGTGATTTACTCGCATTATAGAGGGTTGCCACATAAAGTGAAAGATCAATTTTGGGATTTAAGAATCGATATTGAGATTGTTCAAACGAAGATAGCGATGCATCTACTCGTCAAGTCATCTCTCCCAACACAATCTTTGACTGTGTCATTTTGCATTGATGGAGAAAATCAAGAGCAACAACACCATTTCACTGATAGTTTCTTCTGATTAAGTAGCACTGATTTGGGCCAATACGTTTTTTTTCTAACAAGATGTGTTTTAAAAAGCTTTAAAAAATGTAAAAATTAATAGTTAACCGTAAAATTAAAATTCTGTAATCATTTACTCACCCTCAATGTCAGTCTACAACCCCTGGCAAAACTTATGGAATCACCACACTTAGAGGATTTCACCCAGCTTTTTTACTTCGTATCAAATAAGCAAATCACAGATATGGCACAAAAATGTTTTGTTTAATAGCTGAACATTCTGGCCTTGTGAAATATTAAATTACATTATTTTAATTAATGGCATATTTTTTCCAGATCACGTAGAGGGAAAAATTATGGAATTACTCAATGTTGAGGAAAAAATTATGGAATCACCTTGTAATTTGCATTTCTAAAACAAATACCGGCACGAGTCGAAAAATGCAAATTAGTCTGCAGTTAAAAGAGAGTGCCTACAGACCTTAACGAGCTGTTGGACTTGGATAATTGAAAGGAAACATGGCCCCAACAAGAGAGTTGTCAATTGAAACAATGGAAAGGATTATAAAACTTCAAGGAAATCCAACACGGAGTGTGGCAAAAGAAGTTGGTTGTTCCCAGTCAGCTGTGTCTAAAATTTGGTGCAAGTATATACAAAATGGGAAGGTTAAAAAAGGAAAACATACAGGTAGGAAGACGTCAAAAGTGTCAGGATAGAAAACTCAAAGCAGTATGCCTTGAAAATAGAAATGGACAACAAAACAAATGAAAAACAAAAGGGCAGAAACAGGAGTCAGTGTTTGTGACGGAACTGTAAGAAATTGGCTGAATGAAATGGGATTTACATATAGAAAAACCAAACAAAAACCAGCACTAACACCTAAACAGAAGAAAACAAGGCAACAGTGGGCTAAAGACAAGCAATCATGGAGTGTGGATGATTGGATGAAAGTGATATTCAGTGATGAATCATGAATCTGCATTGGCCAAGGCGATGTTGCTGGAACTTTTGTCTGGTGCCTTTCTAATGAAACATATAAAGATGACTGCCTGAAGAAAACAATCAAATTTCCCCAATCTTTTATGATATGGGGTTGCATGTCAGGTAAAAGGACATGGGGAGATGGCAATCATTACATCAACAGTCAATGTACATTAACAATTTGGACACTTTTCTCATTCCATTGATAGAAAATAGGTTTGGTGATGAAGTAGTCATTTTTCAGGATGATATTGCATCTTGCCACAGAGCAAAGAGTGGTAAAGCTTTTCTTCAGGAAAGGCATATCAACTCAATGACATGGCCAGCAAACAGTCCGGATCTCAATTTGATTGAAAATTTATGGTGGAAATTCAAAAGATTGGCCCATGACAAGGTCTTCCTGCAAAGCTGATCTGTCAACCGCTGTTCGAGAAAGTTGGAACCAGCTTGATGGTGAATATTGTTTTTCATTAGTGAAGTCCATGCCTCAAAGAATTCAGTCCATCATAAAAGCCAGAGGAGGAGCAACAAAGTACTAATTGTGATTTTTAAAAAAATTTTTTTTTTTTTTTTTTTATGATGATGATTAAATTTTTTTTCCCTCAACATTGAGTGATTCCATAATTTGTTTCTCTACTTGATCTGGAAAAGAATATGCCATTAATTAAAATAATGTCATTTAATTTGTTTGAGGGATGTTTCACGAAGCCAGAATGTTCAGCTATTAAACAAAAATTGTTTTGTGTCATATCTGTGATTTGTTTATTTGCTACGAAGTAAAAAAGCTGGGTGAACATCCTCTAAGTGTGGTGATTCCATAATTTTTGCCAGGGGTTATAAACCTGTCTGACTTTCTTCTCACAAGCACAAAGGAGAAGTTTCTAGAATGTAGTTGCTGGTTGTTTTTCCAGTGCAAATTCAAATAAATTTGAAGCTTAAATTTTCACTAAGGCCTTCAAGCTTTAAAATGGACCCCAAAGAACCATAAAGGTATCATAAATGTAGTCCATATGACTTGTGCACTATAATCCATGTCTTCAAAAGTCATACGATGGCTTTGTGTAATGAATACACCAAAATTAAAAAAATTATTTACTAATAATCTTCCCCTGCAGTGAGTTTTAACCACTATGACCAGTGAGTTGGACTCGAGAACCAGATCAGACTGATTTGTGAACAAATCATTCAGACCAAGCATGAACAGGATCAACCAATTCACTGAAAAGATCTGACTCAAAAGAACAAATTGGACATCAGTACTTATCTCATAAAAACTTTCCTTTTGTGTTCCATGGAAGAAAGTAAGTCATGTGGGTTTGGACAACCTGAGGGTGATTAAATTATGACAAAATAAACATTTTTGGATGACCAGTTCCTTTAACCATGATCCAGTCTGACTTCCTGCCCTACATAGTGTGCTGGAGAGGACAGCAGCGGTCACCAATTAGCGGACCACGGTCCGAGTCTGGACCCTGGCTTGGTTCAATCCGGACCATGAGATAATGACAACGGTTGTCCTATCTTAACGTTTCTACAGTTCAGTGTGCAGTGCATCAAAAAAACGGAGCTATACACACCACAAGCACTCAGGGGCGATCAGAAAAAGATATATCATCTTTTTCTCAAGCGCCGAACACGCTTCATTTCCTGCGTGTGTGTTGCCTCTCTCCCTCACGATACACGAGGCATCGCATAAAGCCGGATTAGGCTACATAGAATTCCAGGTGCGGTTATTTTAACAACAGCAGGGGAGACACGGTGAGCAGCAATTTAGATTGAGACTGGCATCTTTCACTAAAACACACTGCAGAAAATGAGAATAAAGCAAAGTGAAACTATCTTCATCTGTCTGATAAATGACTCGGACAGTTCAGCTAAAGCAGGTTTGTGGCAGGAAAAGTCACCTTTTTAGACTAATGTCTTTTCCCATCAAAATGTAGCTTCATGACAAACAGTTTTTTGTTTTAATTTTGTGAAAATCAGAGATGTCATAACCTCTGGTTATTAGTTATAATTAATTGAAATTATTAGTTAGCCTGCTTATAGAGATCTTGGATTCTGATGAGAACGTTCCCATTATTTCATAGTCAGCCCATATATATTTGACTGAACCAAACAGTATTTTTAAGATGTAAATTGTTAGTTTATTGTTATTAGATTCTCACTTTAAGAAAAGATAAAAATGGTCCATTCAGACTTTTACATTTTTTTTTCTTTTTTTTTTCTCAGGGGTTACCCCTGAACCCCCATACAGAAACCTATATTTTCTCAGTCAAAAGTACTCCTATGTCCCATACATAGGTATCTGAATTTAAAAATAAATATTCAGAATGTAAAATATTCGAAAAACACAAAAGCTGGACTGCTGTCACCCTGCTTGAAAACAAATGTTGATCTTATCTTGTAATATTAATATCCAAGTGCCATCGATTAATGAACTCTATGAAATATATTAGCCTAATCTTTTGGTAGAAAAGATCCCTCACACCCCACTGCTTTGGCTTTGTCTCTGGGCCAGTGTCCTCATCTCTGCTTTGAAAAGACTATTTTGACTGTTTACATTTTTTTTTCTTTTACAAAGTACTATTGCTGCCAATGTGGAAATTTATAATAACTATAACAAAAAAATAAAAAAATTAAAACAACATAATTTCAAAGCCATACTGACTACTGACACCGTGCAATTTATTATTTTCCGGACCTTTGCTGGGAAGGAAATGTAGAGACCGGACCTCTTGAAACTTTAATTGAATACCCCTGCCCTAGAGCATTGTTTGGGTTAGCCTCCTAGAATAGATCACATGCGTGCCTTATTAAAGGGGTTAGAGTCTGAGCTTTTCAGTTCAAGTCAGGGCTGGGTATCGCCAGTCACCTCATGATACGATACGTATTGCAATATACATGTGATGATTTGATATATTGCGATACATCATGATATCATAGTTCGATTTAGCTTTTAATTTAAATTAATTTGGGGATAGTTCAGTTATAATGTCCATTTCAGCTAATGCTGTTATTCATTATATAGGGGACCTTCTAACTTGTTAAATTACGGACATATCAATTTTAAAAATTTTATTTTATCATTAGTTTTTCATCATTTTGTTGACATTTTTGCTTTTTTTTTTTTTTTTTAAATGTAGTCCATGTATTACATCAATAGATATGTAGAACAAGTGCTAAAATGGTACTGCCTCTTTAAGACCTGTGGCAGGGACTTTGAAGGTAGGTTTGTTTGGTCGAATGGCTTCTTTAAAGCATCCATGCTGTGTGATTAGAATTAAATGTTTCTTTTGTTATTTTTGGTAAATAACTGTCAGTAGAGAACAGAAAGGATATTAAAAGAGACATTATTCAACAACAAATGCTTTATTTGGATCTAGTCTTTGGACTCACATTGCACAGAAAGTGTCAAAACTTTTACACAGAGCAATCAGTGAAAAGATCTCAGTGCTGAACTTCTAATTAAATTACCAGCCGGTGGCTAATCACAATTTTTTTTGTAGCAAATAAAGTCTTTACACATTTGATTTTTGGGGATTGCAGATAGAAAGAAAGAGCTATCTTGGCATTTTAAGAATCAACATTGGGATCGTGCAAATGAAGATTAAGTAGAAAATAAAAAAATTTGTCCGACCCTAGATCCAAATGAGTAAGAGAGGTCCAGCATGTCCATGAGAGAAACCATGAATCCTGCAGGATCAGTTTTTCTCTTTCGTGCCTCATAGAAGCGTCTCTGACTGCACTGAAAATATCACGATACATGGATCTAAGTATCGACACAATATCGTGAGAAAATCGCAAAATATTGATATTTCATTGTATCGACACAGCCCTAGTTCGAGTGCAATGGTGCTGCAATCCTGTCTGAACCCATGTTAATGAGTGTGGTAAAAGCAGAGTGCTGGAGACGCTCAACATGGATATTGCTGGTTTGTGCGCATGTTTTACTAATGGCAGCACACATTACTTTCGCCAAGTTGTCATGTAGCATTTGCAGCACATTGAAGGATGTTAACATTTCTTAGAATGGCAGTTACTATAGCAGCGATTATAGTATTTTATATTAAACCAGTGTTCTGCATAATAGGAATGTAGATAGAGGAATGTTTTGTGAATAACTTTAAGCATGTCAGAAGAGCAGCCAGTGCTTTCTCCTCTCACGAGACTCCGTCTCTTCTCTCCTCATAAAAATTCTTGCAAGCGTTCGAATGGGGTGGGTTCAGCACTTGGTGGGTGCGGTTTTCTCTTTGCCTCCTCCTGGTCGGAAAGGAAACTTTCATCACAAGCTGATTTATGGGCGACTGCACTCCCCCTGGGATCAGAAAGTCTTTTTAAATCCTCTTCTCCTCTCCATAAAAAGAAAAGCTGTTTTTGTGTAGTTATATTTCTTCAGTGTTTTAGGGCCAGGCCCGTGGGGGCCGGGGGAATGGGGAGTGACGGCACTCATCTAATGTGCTGCCCTGAGTTCTATGTGGGCAATATGACAACAAATGCAGCAGTCATTAAAATGATGTGCTGCACTGCAAAAGACAATTGAAATCATGAAATATCATTGCTGAAGTGAGTTGAACTCATTTAAGTGAGGGTAGCTGAATAGTTGGATTCACGTTGTTTAAAGGAAAAGCTAACCCAAAAATGAAAATTCTTTCATAATTGTATTCATTTCAGGTTGTTTATCACCAAAATCATATGCCTTCAGAATACTTGCAAATGATGCTCTTTTAAGCTTTGGAGGGAGTCGCTATCAACTGCCATTGAATTAAAATGACATCCCTGGATTTTCATTACAATCCTTTTATGTTCCGCATAAGATAGAAAGTCATACAGGTTTGGAATGACATTAGGGTAAGTAAATTATGACAGTTGTTATTTTTGGGAGAACTATTCCTTTCATGTGAATTTGCTTGCACAAACCTCTTTGCTTGCACAAGCCTATTTTTTTGTCAGAATACTCAGCATCACTATGTTAGAACAAAGACCATTCAGTCTGTATCGTTGTTCAGTAATTGGCCCGGCAAATTGAAGCAAAGCCATTATTCTTACTTTTTGAAACTTAGCCTGGTCTCATTTGACTCTTTGTAGTTGGGTCTAGTCTGACATTGTTTGCGGTCAGGCCAGGTAATGAGGCTGCCCCCGGCGTGCACATGGTTGTCCCTGTTAAAGAGTGCAGGGTCACGCAGGACCAGGAAGGGTGGAGCTGGGCCACTGCGGCATGGCGCCTCCTAGCAGGAGATAGCACTGTTTTATGGGTAATTAACTCTTATGTGCTCCTCACCCCTCTCTGCTGGAGTTTTGGGTTTGTTAATGGATCGGCAGCGGAGGGTAGACTGTGTTCTTTTAGTGACAGATTATTTATTTATCTTTTTAATTGGTGAATTATATTTTACACACAGGGATTTAAATAATTTTTTTTTTTTTTTAAATGTTAATGTTCAAAATCATGTTGAATTTAGACCAGTTACCAGAATTTTGTAGTAACTGATTACAGTGGAAATTAACTAGAAGACAAACTAGAATTGGCTTGAAGACTCAAAAAAAAAACCTATGGCAATATTAGCTTTCAGCACAAATAAAAAAAAAAAATGCTGAGGAACTTTTATCTTGTGTCATTTGAATGGCCTTTTCTTAAACAGTTATTTCACATAAAAATGAAGACTGTCATAATTTACTTGACCCTCATGTCATCCAAACCTGAGTTTGTTGCTGTTTTGAAGAATTATACTGTTCGTTCTTTTCCAATCAATTTAAATGAAAGGGGACAAAGGCTTTCAAGATTCAAAAAAGGAGGCTGAAGGCCCGATATATGTATTTCCGGAGAAGTTCGTCTTCGTTCTTCGTTCAGGGGTAAAAAGAAGTTCTAAACAGCTGTGCAACAGTATACTATTTGCAAATGTTCAGACACATTTCTTATGAAGTATATCTGGGCCTTTAAGCACCATTAAAGTATCATAAAGGTTTGATGAACATGCCAAGAGGTGGATGCTAGTCAAGATTTTCAGTTAATAGCAACTTACTATAAGTTTTTATTTGTTGCTCACGCATAGCCATCGCACGGCTTCAGAAGACTTGGAATATAGCAAACGATTTGGTATTTCTATGATGCCTTTATTAGGGGTGGGTAAAAATATAGATTTTCTGATGCATCGCAATCTTAATTTGAACGATCTTGATATCGATTCTCAAATCCCAAGATCAGTCTTTCTCTCTTTGCACAGCCCTCTACAATGAGAGGAAATCACTGGCATTTGCAACCAAATTCCGCGCAAATACACAAATGAGCCAAACAGTTATGACCACCTGCCTAATATGCTGTTGGTCCTCCAGGTGCTGCCAAAACAGTGCTGACCTGTGGTATCTGGCACCAAGACATTTGCAGCAAATCCTTCAAGTCCTGTTAGTTGCGAGTTGGAGCCACCGTGGATCGGACTTGTTGGTCTGGCACATCCCACAGATGCTCAATTGTATTGAGATCTGGGGAATTTGGAGGCCAGGGCAACACCTTGTTCTGTCATCATGTTCCTCAAACCATTCCCAAACAATGTGTGCAGTGTGGTAGGGCGCATTATCCTTCTGAAAGAGGCCACTGCCATTATGGAATACCATTGCCATGAAGGGTTGTACCTGGTCTGCAATGATATTTAGGTATGTGGCACGTGTCAAATTGATGTCCACATGAATGGCCAGACCCAGGTTTTCCCAGCAGAACATTGCCCAGAGCATCATACTCCCTCCACTTGCATGTCGTCTTCCCACAGTGCATCCTTGTGCCATCACTTCCCCAGGTAAACGGTGCACATGTACACGGCCGTCCATGTGATGTAAAAGAAATCGGGACTCATCGGACAAGACGATCTTCTTCCACTGCTCCAAGGTCCAGTTCCGACACTCGCTTGCCCATTGTAGGTGCTTTCGACGGTGGACAGGGGTCATCATGGGCACTCTGACCGGTCTGCGGCTACGCAGCCCCATATGCAGCAGGGTGCGATGCACTGTGTGTTGTGATACATTCCTCCCGTAACCATCATAACAATTTTCTGTGACTTGTGCCACAGTAGACCTTCTGTTGGTTCAGACCAGACTTGATAGCCTTCAATGCCCTCGAGCATCGTTGAGCCTTGGGCGCCAAACACCCTGTTGCTGGTTTTTGGTTTGTCCCTCCTCGGACCGGTGTCGGTAGGTACTCACCACTGCTGACTGAGAGCACCCCACAAGCCTTGCCTTTTCAGAGATGCTCTGACCCAGTCATCTGGCCATAACAATTTGGCCCTTGTCAAAGTCGCTCAGGTCTTTGCTCCTAACCATTTCTCCTGCATTAAAAACGTTGACAACAAGAACTGATCTAATCTACCCAGACCTTGACATTTGGCCTTGTTAGGAGATGATCAGCATTATTTGCTTCACCTGTGAGTGGTTATAATGTTTTGGCTCATCAGTGTATTTGGCAACTGGCTGATCAATGTTCAGATTTTACTTACCAGTAATCATATAGTGTATAGTATAGTGGTGGAGGGTTCAGCAGCGAGATCCTTTCACTGCTTGCTGAGAGTAGAAGTTGTTCTGTATAATGTGTGTCCAAAGAAGAGATCCACATATGTCATTGAATAATCAAGAGAACAGAAAAATAAACATTTAACTCTAAGCACCAATATAACGGATGAGGCAAAGAAGCCATTCGAGTCCTCTCCCATTAACATGCGCTCATTTACACACACTCTTTACAGAAATGCCAGTTTTCTTAGAGAGAGTGCGGGTTTTTAGCACTTGTTCATCAAATCAATGTACATACTTGTAAATAGTACAAATTATGCAATTAAACAATAAACATGTAACAAAATAGAATATATGCAATATAATATCATATTTATTGATTGAAAACATGGATTTGTTGATTTTTAAAAAGCTAACCTGACAAAAATTATGAAAAACTAATGAGATATAATTAGCAAAATGTATATTTTCGTAATGTACCTAGTTAGAAGGTCCCCTGTATACTCAACAGCATTAGCTGGGAGAGAATTTCTTTCATATGTCAGCAAAAGGGACTGATTATAACTGAAATATACCCATATGAATCAATATCAAACAGAATCGGAATCGAATCGAATTGGGAAATCTGTATCAATACCCAGCCCTAACATTTAAAATGCTTTTGTGTCCTTTTTGAAGCTCGAAAGGTTCAGCCCCATTCATTGTAACTGCATTGGAATTGCATTCTTTATTTTTCCTTTTGTGTTCCCCATTAAAAAGAAAGTCATGCAGGTTTTGAACAACATTACGGTGCGTAAATGATGACAGAATTTGTATTTTTTAAGTTAAGCAGTACTATACAGTACCAATAAATTCACAAAATTGGCATTACATTGGAGCACATGAAGTAAAATGACCTGACCTTTGCCTTTAAACTCTAGCTGCAGTCTCAGTGCCACTTGAGTGGAAAAGTTAAAAGACTGATAGTCTAAAGGGCTCATAACAGTCTGGAATGGTCCCTGCAGTCATGTCATCAGGCTTTAATGGGCTGTTTTGCCTTTGAAAGTGTTAGGGGTCATAAAGGCACGAGCAGGATGGTAGGAATAAAGGGATATAAAAGGCCTTATCATTTATCTTTGGTTTGTATCTTTCAAATGTTTTTTATATGTATTTCTGTTTATCAGTTTGTCTGCTCTTCCCACAAATATTGACTTTCCATGTCATTCTTTGTTCCCTAGGCTCGCTGGTTCTGGGAAGCTTATTTCAGCTCCATGAAGGCTATTGGCATGACGACTCTCCAGATCATTAACGATCGCATCTACCCATATGCAGCTCGCACCTATGAAGAATGGAACAATCCTCTTATTGTTGTAAGTAACCGTTTTGGTCTCTTTTAAAGTTAGTAGTACTCAGCTGGTTATTCAGTAAACCGTAAAATAAAACTGCTTTTATTAGGATACTGCTATGAGTCTTAATCTCATGATCATTTTAACTTATTTTTCATTAGTGCTTATTTGTTCATGAGTAAGACTTTTTTTTAAAGAGAAGTGCCTGTTGACACCAAGTTGTCAGATGCCACAAACTTTTTGCACCAAAGCAACTGACACAGTCGATGTTGAATTTTCATTATTTATTAGTATGAGTTTTTTTGTCATTTAAACAATAAAACAACGGATCATTGCAGTTTAATATTTTTACCTTCTGTGAAGTTAAATAGAGAATGAATGTGCTTCATTCTATAAATTTGGATTTGGTGTGAATAGGCTTTTACTCAAGTGCAGAATCAGTATATGGTCAGTATCAGTATGATAGATAATATGATTTTTTTCCCCTTGTAAATAGTGCACTATCCTAATGTCTTGCAGACACAATTTGAGGTAGGTAATGTATCTTTAACAACAGGGCAGTGTTTTTGCTGAAAATGTTAATTTTCCATTAAATTTTGAGCTGACGTAGAATTCAGGCTTTAAAGGATATCTGTACATCTGACAGTGAGCTCTTGATAAAGAAGTGGACCTGTACTTTCCAGCTCTGTGTTATTTCACAAGGTGTCATTCTGGTAGTGGCAGCCAACAGCTTGGCAAAAGACATCTATGCAGTGGGAGCATTAACCAGTAGTGGTCTTAGTCTGAGCTTTATAATGCTGAAACATCTCATGAAGGGCCACTCGCCTGCCAGTCAGCCCTTTATGGAGCATAGAGCACAGATCAGGGCTCTAGACTACGACTAAAATGGTTGCGAATACAACCAAAAATAAATAATTGCGACAATAATTAAAAATCTAGTCGCCACTGGCGACAGTCGGGATGTGTGCTTTCATATGTGGTTTTGTCAGATATCATCTTGTTGGTTATTGAATACATCTTTAGAGTGCCAGTGTGTCTCGCGCCACTTTTGACCCTTTCTGTTGATGATATGAGCTCGCTGGCTGCACGCAACAACAATCACAGCACGAGCCATGATGTCCGATTCGTGAACAAATTACTCTTTTGAACCAGGTCTTTATAATGAATCACCCGACAAGAGCTCGTTTGAACTCAGGGGCTCAGGTTAGCAGTTTGAATTCGAGTCACTTTCTCAGCGAATCAACCATCAGTGAGTTCACAACTGGGAAAACTCCCGTGTTATGTACCAATTTTTTTTTTTTGTCTGGATTATTATAGATTGGGATTGGAGTAGCACAATAAACTGCATCTGGGATTTCATTCAATTTGCACTCTTGTTGTCTTTGTGTCTGGGCCATCTAGTCACAGTAAAGAAAGACTAAGATTTTTTTTTAATTATATATATATATATATAACATATAAAATCAATTTAATATATGCACTCCCATATAATATATATATATATATATATATATATATATATTATATAGCACAATACGATGATACTTGAACAAAAATGAGCTGCATGGTCGAGTTGCCAGAAAGAAGCCAATGCCACAAAAAAGCCTGGTTACAATGTGCCCGACAACACCTTGACACGCCTCACAGCTTCTGGCACACTGTAATTTGGAGTGCCGAGACCAAAATAGAGCTTTATGGTCACAACCATAAGCGCTATGATTGGAGAGGAGTCAACAAGTATTGTGCTCCTTGAAACGACCACATCGTCTTTTTCCAGAGCAGCCTGTATTTCTCATGAGGTTACCTGTGGGTATTTCTTTGCATCCCGAACAATTCTTCTGGCAGTTGTGGCTGAAATCGTTCTTGGTCTACCTGACCTTGGCTTGGTATCAAGAGATCCCCGAATTTTCCACTTCTTAATAAGTGATTGAACAGTATTGACTGGCATTTTCAAGGCTTTGGGTATATTTTTATATCCTTTTCCATCTTTATAAAGTTCCATTACCTTGTTACACAGGTCTTTTGACAGTTCTTTTCTGCTCCCCATGGCTCAGTATCTAGCCTGCTCAGTGCATCCACGTGAGAGCTAACAAACTCATTGACTATTTATACACTGACACTTATTGCAATTTAAAAAGCCACAGGTGTGGGAAATGAACCTTTAATTGCCATTTAAACCTGTGTGTGTCACCTTGTGTGTCTGTAACAAGGCCAAACATTCAAGGGTATGTAAACTTTTGATCAGGGCCATTTGGGTGATTTCTGTTATCATTATGATTTAAATAGGAGCCAAACAACTATGTGATAATAAATGGCTTCATATGATCACTATCCTTAAATAAAAGACCGTTTTTTTGCATGATCAGTCATATTTAAAAATCAATGCCAAAATTTCACAATTTCTGCCAGGGTATGCAAACTTCTGAGCACAACTGTGTGTGTGTGTGTATATATTTATTTGTGATGTGAGATCCAGCTTTTGATACTTAAGAACATTGTTATACCTGTTATGTAGATTATGAAGGGCAGTACAAATAAAAAAAAGATATTTTATCTCTTATATTTGTATATATTCTGCAAGGGGTGTGAAAATTTATGAGACAAAAGGGGAATACAAATTTGTGCACTCAGCTGTACAGTATATGTATTAAACACCTGATTAATGAGCTATCGGCTGTTTTTGGCTTTCTGTCTTGTTTTTGAACAGCAGTCTAAATTGAGCAATTCTGTGATGTGGCAACTAAAACAGCCATTTGGCTCCTAAATGTCTCAGTTTAGGAGCCAATGGCTCCTTAGTAATTTCTTTAGTCTGGAGCCCTGCAGATCCCAACTTAGAGACTCTGATCATTAATTTCATGAATGCTGCCTTTGCTGTATGCAGTCAAAAATCCCAACATTTCAAGATAATTTTGTATGCAGCCAAAACAGAGACCAGGAACAGGAGGAGCATGCAGTTTGTTAGGAGTTCCTCCTGATGATGTCATTCTTGGTCAGTTCTCATCGTCTCTCTACCTACAGTCAGCTCATTTACATAAACACCAGAAAACCGTTTATTGCGAGAAAGCTAATTAAGACCCGAAAGCGGTGTTCCTGTCTACATGCACTGTGTTAGCAGCTTTCTGTTTACCCCCGTATTCAGGTGGCTAAGTCAGTAAGCAGCTTTCTCCACAGCAACATAAATTCCCTCCGATGCTTGTGTAAATAGCGAGCATAGTGTCTGAGGACAACTTCGCTATTTTTATTCTCTGTTGTTTCGATTTATTTCCAGATATTCCAGAGTTGTTTCTGTGTTGGTTTCCATAACTTTCCATCATAACCTGCTGTGGAATTGCACTGCAGTAGTGGGATTTCCCTTTTATGTCAAACTCCGGGATTCCCCCGATGTACTTGAGCGCATATAAACGGACGTGAGGGACAGTAGTTATTTTTAATGGTGTGTATAATTTGGTGTAGTTTATAGTGTGTATCCGTTAGTTAACTTGTTGATGTGGGGCTACATCTTATGATGCTAATTGAACCTTCACTAAGCTCCTCCCCCTTGGTTACCACTGCTCACTCTGACAAGCTTTGCAGAACTTCCCATTATAATGAATTTGAGCTTGTCATGAACAGCACGGTTTTTAGCAAAATATTCTCAAACTAAATTGATGATAATCTTAAGTGGGCTGGAATGAAGAGTGACGTAAAGCATATTTATCTGACAATTTTTGTAAAATAAATTGTTAAATTACACAGTAATTTGATTGAAAACTGTGGAAACTGTGAATCAGAATCGAGGTAAATGATTATCACTATCACAAGAAAAGAGAACAACACCATTTGATGGCGATACACACCTGATAACAATAGTGTAAGTGAAAAGAACTCCTTATAATGTCTCATAACTGCTATGAATGTATTGAACTCTTTATTTACTATCGCCTTTATTAAGACCTGAATTAATACTTTAATTTTAAGTTATTAGCTTTAATTTACCTTAGAGCAAATGTAGGTGTCCTTGCTGATGTTATACATGTTCATTTGTTTAATCCATAGCATGCTTTTCTCAAGATTTATTTAAAGGTGTTAAAAAAAGAACGAAAAAACACAGCGAAAGTATCAACTCTTTAGGTACCTTGTGTCACTATTGCAGGTGGCCCAGCAACAATGTTTTTTACATTTTTGGGTAATTTCTATAAAATTCCAATTAGAACTTCTCAACCACTCTTTACACTCATTGGAAAAAAGTAAGCGCTTGTAAGAGAAATGGCACATGGCAACAGTTGCTAAGATAGGATTGGTCCAAAACACTTTAAGGTGGGGCTTAGCAAAGGGTCAGTTATGCTGTCTGTTCCATGCACATTCGCACTCTTCAAAAATATATAATTTAAAAAAATCAGAACGTTGCTTATGCGTTTACATGTCCACATAAGCCACGTTCTCCAGGAGAAACCTAGGTGTGTAAAACCTGTCTCTTAATCCCATAAGCAGCATAAGGAAAATTACGTTCGTGTTTACATGACGTTTCAAAATGCCACTTTCAACCAAAACCCTGAAAAAAAAAAGTGCTTGTAAACAGGTTTGAAGATCTAATGGAGGGATCCGGACCCACAAGAGACTAATTGTCCTGCCTCTGTCTTTTGGCCGCTATAGTGTTACAGGAGAGATTAAATACTTTCTCAATATTTGGTAAAAGAACACCGAGCAGAATTGGAGCAGTACATAAATCTAGTGCATTTCTTGTTCTGCTTTCCTACATCCACCGTGACTTAATTGAAAGCACATTTCTCCAGCACTGCCTTTTGAGATGTTGTCAGTACAGGCAGCTTTTTGTGCTTGAGTTCTAAGGGAACTTAAACTCAGCCTGTGCTAAGCAAATGAATGCTTTATGTTCCATCGTGCATTTATTATCTGAGAAGAATTATTAGCATCACTTGTTTTTGGGGCACCAGTTCAGCCTTTTAAGTGCTTAAATAACAGGAAAAGGTAAAGGAGTGTAATGTCTTTTTTCGGCTACTACTTAACCCTGTGATTGTAAACATGTATGCGTCTATCTTATGTCTATGGCACCTTCTTTCTTGCATTGAAAAGAAGGCAAACACTGTTCATCTTTTTGAGGGACGAAAGTAAAGCAACGTGACCCCTGCCAATTCCCGACAGTCCAAATCTGAAGGAAGCTGCTGCCTCTCCTGCCACTTAGAATGCAGCTCTTATTTTAGCCCAGTCTCTGTTATGTTAGCAATCGCTTCCCATCAGCTTCAGTGAGAATCTGGAGGTAAACGTTCAGCGGACTGAGCCTTTGCAATTGAACAAGCGTCCACGCTTTCATCTGGGTTCCATTTTCGACTAATCCCAAAGCTGTACTAGTATGATCCCAGCTGCAAGATTCACCAAGCCCACATGAAACAGCCTGCAATCCCTCACCGTCACTCAACCCTCACCTTTTACGTGTGACAAAAAAATACTGGTTCCCAATAACAAGCTCTTCATGTGTGATTATACCCAACCCCCACATTTTCATATCCGAGATGATAAAAACAGCCTTGTCATTAGGGGGTGGAATTCCACCGAGAAATTGAGAGATTCAAAGGGGACTTTTGGCAAAGTATTTCAGACCTTGGAGAGTCTGTTACCGAATGCTGCTAATTTTGGTTTGAGCAAATGCACTTTTACAGAAACTAGCCAAAAATTGAGTACCCAGTCATTTACTGCTTGTTCTTCATAACAGGTGAACACTGACAAACACTAGCAAATATTCTGGCGTTGACTGTCAGAATGGAAAATTAGTCTTGTTTTCATGCTTATTTATTTTACAAATCGCAAAGGCTCAGCATACACTGAAACGCACTGGAGCCTGCCCAATTAGAGCAGAGCATTTTGTCAGAGCTTGCGCACACCACACCCCTGTGTTCTACTTCATTCATCTTACCACTTATATGTCACAGTGGTACTTTTATTATTTCCCCCCTCTGCTTTAGTGTCCGTGTCAGGCACCTCAAAGAAATTTCCATTGGCATATAAATTTTGTTTTTATTAGCGGGATAGTTTTCTGATGTTGTGCGAAGGACGGCTGTGTCCATGGTGACAGACCGTGGCGGACGCTGCTAGAGAGCTGGTTAACCACTGTGTAAATCGGGGGTAAAAAACCAAACTATTTGTTCCGATGTTGGATTCCAATAGAATGGCCCCTTGAAGGTCTCTCCGTTGTTCTGTCTTTTCTGAGCACTGAAGTAAAGCAATTATTGTTAATTTACACTTTACAAATTGATTCCGTTATTCATTTTATCTGACTCCAATTTTATATTAATCTGACTCCAATTTAAGTTGACCTCTAATTTAGATTACAGCTCTAATTAACTTCTGATCATTCTTTTAATTTGATCTTTTTAAGTTATTGATTACTCTGAATCATCTTAATTTTCATTATCCTTTCATCCGGGTCCCAATTGTCGCTTAGAGTCATATGCCGGCCGATTAATTGCATAGATCTCACGGACACAAAATCGCCAGCCCGTTCATAGTCAGCGGTTGCAGGGTTTACTAATATCATCTGGTTCGGCCGCCTTCTGCTTGCTCATAACCAGATGATTGTTTTATTTAGTCACGTTTCATACAACTTGCTAAGACGGTGATAAGCAGTGACTGGTAGTCTTACGTGGTTTCCTCCTATTCATAAGCTCCAGTAATGATCATTATCCTGGACATAAGTTTGCAGTAACAAAAGGCGTCCCTCGAATCTACCGGTGATAAATGATTTCGGATGAATACAGAATAAATCAAAAAGTAACAATTTATTTGCAGGTAGGATTTAAAACTTAAGTTACAAAATCAATCAAACCCAATTTCACACATGATCAGAATAAATAAACATTTCGAAAAATAAAAGACAAGTCAAAGAAACATACCTGACAAAACTACATGCAGCGGTACAGCATGGGAGATCTGCTTACAGATTCCCCAAGCTTCTTGCCAACTTTTCTTAAATACCCAGACAGAATAAACATTGTGTACCAAATGGTATTATCCTTTGAACAGTGAGAATTTGGGGTTGAATGTGTTCTTGACTTGCTGGGGTTTAACCTTGTTAACATACAGGAGATCATTTAAATTGTAGGTCAAGGAGGGGGATAGACCTCCAGAATTCTGCAGTATTTGGCAAAGACCTTATAACTTTGTCACCATTAGTTTTATCAACATGGGAAAGAGACCACTGTACCAGTCGCACAGAGACCTCTTAAATGATATCAAACACATACAGTTGCATTCTTTGTTTTCATGGTATTTGTTATATTTTTTTACATATAAATCTCGTCTTTGTATTGGTCCTGATCTGTTAAGGGGGAGAGAGAAGAGGGGGCAGCAAGGTGATTTGCAATTTATCACACTGTGGTGATATTCAGGTGAAGATTTCAGCTTTGTAAAACAATGCAAAGGCGATTTGCAATTTATCACACGTGGTAATATTCAGGTGTAGATTTCAGCTTTTGCGAGAGAGTTCTATGACGTTGACTCTCGCAGAGTTCTTTGGGTGTAGACATCCTTGTGCCAGCCTTACAACTGCTCTATATTTGCGGGCACCTGCAGCAGCTGCTGTATAGGAGGGTGTAGTGCGCTCACTGCCAGCCATGCTGAAGGCTATCAATGTCATAGCATCTCTCCTTGCGGGCCTCATTGTGTGGGGCCTTTGAGTTTTTTAATCAAACTACAACCTCCTTTATTTGCAGAAAGTGTTATTACTGTTATACAGGAAATTTAAGTAAAAATTTAAAGACCTCACACCACAAATAGAAACTTCAAAAGTGTGCAAAACTTTTAGGCACTTGTGAAAAACATTGCATAGTGAGGATGTCTTCAAAAATAATGCCATAAATAGTTTTCATTTATCAGTTAACCTCAAACAAAGTCCAGTTAATATTAAACAAGCTAAATCAATATTTGGTTTGGCCACATTTGCCTTTAAAACAGCACTAATTCTGCTAGGTACACCTGGACACTGTTTTTAAAAAAAATTTTTTTTTTGTTTTGTTAATGTCAGATAGGATGTTTCAAGCTTCTTGGAGAATTCACCACAGTTCTTCTATCTATTTAGGCTGTCTCAATTGCTTCTTTCTCTTTATGTAATCCCAGACTGACTCGATGTTCAGTGGGGGGCTTTGTGGGGGCTATGCCATCTGTTGCAGGGCTCCCTGTTCTATTCTACTTGCAAAAGGAATGTTTGGGAGTGTAAAATGTATATTTCCTATTGTTACACGAAAGCTTAAGATATAAATAACCATCTTAAGACAAATATTTTTGTGAAACATCTTATGTGCCTAAGACTTTTGCACAGTAATGTATATATTTTAGTTCACTTTAAGTATGTTTTCATTTTTAAAGGTTCAATTTAGTAGGACTAAAAGAGTAATTAATCTTTTTAATATGTCATGTAAATGCTTTTGTCTGACTGAAATTGTACACGGCTGAATTTTGCGAAGATGGTCTAACAGACCTGGATAGTGCAATTGTAGCTCTGCTTCATCCAGTGTGTATACACGTTAATCGAACCACAGTAGGCTTCAGTGAGGTATTACATAATGTGTATTAATAGCACTGACATCTTTCCTTATATATCCGATTACATATTGTGTCATGCATACTTAGACTGACAGATGAAGAGTGTAGCTCAATGACCGGAACGTGAAAACCCACTGTAGCTTGATTATAACCGCGCTTGTAAACGTAATCTAAACATTCCAATCAGAATCTGCACTTACTATGCTGCAACAAGGCAGGATAATGTTGAAGAAAAACAGTGTTATTTTAGCCATTAGTGCTTAGTGCAGTTTATTGCAGGCTCCAACTTTAACGCTGATGTTGCAGTAAGCTGTTCATTATTTATTTGTTGCTTCTGGGTCAGTCCATCTCAAGTGGTCCAATACAGGTTGCTTGACCATTTTTAATTTTCCTTTTTTTTTTTTTTTTTTTTGTGATTACCTCTATGTATTGGTATTGCAAAACCACCAGTTTTTTTTATTTTTATTTTACTTGGTTTAACCATGATGGCCATCTTTTTGTCATGGTACATGACAAATTTTGGTTATACAGCTGTTTACGGAAACCTTAATATCTTGGCTCAGGATGGTCCTAGCTCCTTGGAGCAAAAACTGATATCTAGAGCACATTACAAGGTACCTGTACATATATAAACATTTTGCACATTCTTGTTCCTTAGACTTAGAACTTAAGTACTAATGTTATGCTCAAGATTGCTCAAAGTTCCACTTTTAGGGTCGATTTATAATGGGAAGGGTCTCATTTTTTTTAGGGGGTACCAAAGTAAGTATAGTGTGCATGCAGAACATTACAGGTTTTTTTTTTTTTTTTTTATGGGGGTGAGAAGGTGCAATTTTTTTACAATTCCCCTCACTTTCGTGTTGAATATCTCTGGTGGGGGACCAGAAAGGAGCCTGAACTTTTCACAGAAATAAGTCCTCTATGGTAGCATTCTGCTGAAAAAAAAAAAAAATTGAGTTTGAGATTCCACTGGTTACAGAGCTAGGGCTAATAGAATTCTGGGGAAAATCCTGTTTTATTCATGCATTTTGATAAATGAACCGATGTAATATAAGCCAATTTATTTTTAAACAAATAAAAGAAATTAACAGTATTTTACATGTTTACATGTACATGTTTTATTAGAAGCTGTGAGATTTCCTCACTCAGTCTCTCTGAAATTTTGTGGGAGCATCCGGTGACAGTAGTCAATTTGTCAGGTGTCAGTTTTCTGAGAACATTGTTCATGGGAACCCACACTTTGTCCTCAGTAGACACTGGTCAAGGTGGGTGGAAGAATTTTACAAAAACATCAGTTTTCCATGCTGATGTCCTCAACCAGTGGTGTCTTTAATACACTGAGTTTCTAAGCCAGAGAAACAGAGAATTTATCACTAGGGAGAAAGTTATCATATCTGCTCTGTCAGTCATAACCCATTGCTTAAAGGTGATGTTATCAGGAAGTGTGTCATCATTTTCTGACTCTTCAAGCATCTGCAGTAAGGCCTCTATACCTGGACACTGATCACACTTGTTGAGCATGCAGTCATAACTGTTTATGTCACATACTAGAAGTTCCAGCATGTCCTTGTAGTCCACTTTTAGCTTTGCTGACTCAACCATCAGCTTGATGTTCTGATGTTGTGTGCAGACACAGACAGTGTGAGTTCCAGATGCTCCTGGCAGCACACACAATTTTGGCCTCAGTTCACAAAATTTTGATCTCCCTATCTTTAACTCTGGGTGCTGATTTTTAAACTCCACATACAGTTCATTAAGTTTACTTAAAACGAAATGTTTTTGTTTATGAACTTTTTGAAGAACACTGGGATACATAATGCTTCACTGTTGCCAGTATCAATAGTAGTAACATTTTAGACCTCATTGACAAGCATAAGCTATTGTATGTCAATCATAAACATAATTATTGTAAAATACTGTTCATTTTTATTATTTGTTATGCTTATTACATCTGTTCATTTCTCAAAATACATGAATAAAGTAGGCTTTTCCCCAGATTTCTACTAGCCCTAGCTCTGTAACCAGTGGAATCTCAAACTCAAAATTACAGCAGAACAACAGTTGAGAACAGCCGAATTCTACTATAGAGGACTTATTTCTGTGAAAATTTCAGGTTCCTATCTGGTCCCCCACCAGAGATATTCAATCCTAAAGTGAGGGGAATTTAAAAAATTGCACTTTCTCACCCCCATAAAAAATAAATAAGAGAAGTCTCAAACCTGAAATGTTCTGCATGAACACTATACTTGGGTACCCCCTAAAAAATTAAGACTGATACTCTAACCCTTCCCATTATAAATTGACCCTAAAAGTGGAACTTTGAGCAATCTTGAGCATTACATTAGGACTTAAGTTCTAAGTCTAAGGAACAAGAATGTGCAAAATGTTTATTATTTACATGTACATGTACCTTGTAATGTGCTCTAGAGATCAGTTTTTGTTCCAAGGATCTAGGACAATCCTGGGCCGAAATATTGAAAAAAATTCCGTAAACAGCTGTATAACCAAAACATTTTCATGTGCCATGACGCAAAGATGGGCGTCGTGGTTAAACCAAGTAAAATAAAAATAAAAAACAGGTGGTTTTGCAATACCAATACATAGAGGTAATCACTAAAAAAAATAAAATAAATTATTTTTTTTTAAATGGAAAATTAAAAATGGTCAAGCAACCAACTTTACAATTATTGGGCCACTTGAGATGGACTGACCCTTCTTTTTGTGTCTCTTCTCCAATGATGAAGTCAAAGGGACCATGAAATGGCAGCGAAAGTGTGTGTGTGTGCCTGCATTCAGTCCTTTTCCTTAAAGCCTATAAACAGCAGTCTTCATGACTGCATCAGAGGCCCTTTAAGTGCTCGCAATATTTACTTTACAGCGTCACTTGATCTGGGCCCCAGTCCATGCATCTTTGGGAGTTTACAGGCTGTTTTAAAGTGGGCCAGGAAGATGAGCCAAGCCCCACACTGGCAGGAGACAGCCACTGACGCCGATAACGTCCCAGCACCCCTGCTTCACCCCGGTCCTGCCAGGACTCATCTGGACCCCTGCTGCTCCAGAGTTCACAAGAGTGCGATCATAAAATTCCACTCTTGACAAAACAGCTTGGGATAAATAGCAACATAAGAGATGCAAGTCCAAATTGGAATCGGAATTGTCCTTATTAAGAGGTGTATCACTTTACATTAAGACTTTGAACTTGCTTTGTTGGTGGTCTGGTGCATTAACAGTGACAGTAAAAAAAGTTTTGTATACACCCAAAGACTGTAGACATACAGAATAAACAATATAGTAGAAATGTATATAAAATAGATAAGCATATGAGATATTCAGTTATAGACTTTAGAACATAAGTGTTAATCTAATTTCTTTGTTAATAAAATGGCAGTAGTTCAGCATATTATGGAATTATGAGAAAGACAGGGCCTGGTATGGTATTGTACCTGGGAAATATGGTGTCTGCAGTGGGGACAGATCATCCATAAGCAACTAGTGCTGATGATCTCTTGATTAGATTAACCCTAGTCAGTTGGTGTTGATTACACCTGCTTCTGTGATTTATCGTTAATCAGAGTTGCTGGTGAGAAATGCTTCACTGTCTAATGAAGTGCTCATTTTCTATACTTTTTCGTAAGATGGGAAAAAGACGAAGAAATGTTAAGAGTCACTGATGTTTTGATCTATCTTTGGTGGATAACAGATGTGTGCATTTTATTTTTTAAAACAGCACCAGGAAGTTTAACATTCTAATCAAATTCAGATACATAACAGTTAACAGGAAAAGGATGGAAGGATGCCATGGAATGACAAAGAGCCTAAAGAAAGGAAGTATTTAATTTAGCCAATGCAAACACTGCTCTTAATATCTGACCACATAGTATATTGGTTTCTCCGTGTTGTCTCCTCCTCTTCAAAAATTACCGGCAGATTTCACTCAGGTCAGCTAAGGAAAATATTCTCTCTTAATCTTTCCTCTTTTTAAAATTTAGACTACCGCAAGGAATGTAGCACCTATACACACAAAGCCATTAGCGGATTAAACTGTGATAGAAGTTTTAGTGGACTGTCATAGCAGAAATGCTTTATGGGTTGCTCCATATCCAGCTCGTAGTATTTCTCTAGATTATGGAGAGTAAAATCTTGGCTTCTGACAGGCTAAGGAGGCTCATAGTACTCACATATTGCCCAAGTTTGGAATAGAAGGTTTAGGCAAATGCTTTGGCATACTGAAAGGTCATGGCATGCTGCTCCAGCTGTTTGTTAACTCTGTCCTAATCATTGTTGTTTGTGAGCTTGACATTCCACACCACCACTGCTGATTATTAGCATACTTGGTAATCTTTAAATTTTATAGGCTGAGCTAGTTTCCAAATGTGTTTCCAAATAAAGCCATGTTTTGGGGCTGGAGGTTATCTGACTGCCCATTAAATCATTAAATAGGTTAAAGTTATGGAATGTGCTTGCATTTATTTTGAAGAGAGAGAGGTTTAAACTGTTACATTGAATTGTCTGATGAATTGGTTGTTTGTTTTTCCCAACAGAAATGGTCAAGTGTGAACAGCCCGCTTTTCCTTCCCCTCATACCACCACGCTCACCTGGGTTCACTGCTGTGGTGTTGACCTACGATCGAATTGAGAGCCTCTTTCGGGTCATTACTGAGATCTCCAAGGTGCCCAGTTTGGCCAAGCTACTGGTGGTGTGGAACAACCAGAACAAGAGCCCTCCTGAAGGTCAGTGCCATGTTGTAGTGCGAACACTTGAGAGTAAAAATGATTATATTGGAAAAGTCATGGAAATTACAGGAATAGTTCACCCAAAAACAAAATACTGTCATGTCTTGTATGCCTTCAGAAAACTTGAAATATGACGCATGAGATGCATGGACTACTTTTGTGATTCTTTTGGGCCCTTTTTTAATCTTTCAGTCACTATTAACTGCTATTGTGTTTGAGTCGGACTGTGATATTCATTAACACATAGAAAAGTCAAAGGAAATTTCTATAGTAAATATAAATTTTTTCTAGCTATGCTTCACTCTAAAAAATTTCTTGGGAGAAATTGATTTTTGTGAGTTCAGATTCTACAAAATGATCCTGTAATCATAAATGACTGGAGAAGTCATGGAAATTCATTGTCAAATGAGGTGGAAACCCATATATTAATTCAAGCATTCAGGTTAATGAAAAGCTTTTCATTTGAAAGTGATTGGCTAAATGCATCTTTTTGTTATAACAACTTCTGTGATACCAATATGAGATGCAGTCGGGCAGCTCTAAGAAAAGACATTAAACCCCTGATATGGAACAGATGAATGATAAGCCAGTGAGTAGCCAAAATCCTGTTCCTTTAGAATGGAGAGTTGAAAGCATGACATGCCTGAGTCTGGGGCCAAAACTACCTGGTTTATCTTCAGATATAGAGTTAGAACCCAAGTGTTTGGCACATCAGTTGGCATATGGCTTGACTTGAAATATTATTTGCTTTTCTTATTTATGATGTGTTTTCACCAAACTTCCACCCTAAACATTATTATGCAACCAAAAGGATAATTCCTCTAAGGATCTTCCTATCCTACAGTTGTGGTCAAGTTAATGGCCATTAGAGATGTGTCTAATTAAGCTGATATTAGTAGTTATTTATTGTGACTCTGCCTCTAATGATACTGCTTAACAAGGCGATTAGGTGTATGGAGTCCTTGGAGTATGGAAAAAAAGAGCAATGGGGAATTAAATACATCCTCTCCATAGATTTTAGTAATGTCATTATGAAGGGAAATACTTTGAAGTGGACTAATGGCTCACTGTTTCCTTTGATTAGAGGCGTCGCTGAAGCCAGGCTCAAGCTTTGTTACCCATTAGAACTAAAAAGGTCTGTTCACAGGTCAACCTGGGGCTCAAGCCTTGAAGATGATTGATTTCCTCCACACCCTTTTCCAACTCTGATTGTGTTTGTTTATTTTGAGCCACCGTAGCTGCCCATGTCTTAACTGTTTGTCAATTTAATGAGGTGCTGGCAAACACTGACAAAAGGATTGTGTCTTGGGAGTTTCTCAATTGGTTAAATACACAGGGGAGAGCTTTTATATGGTCATATCACAGGGGATATAATTTGCTAAAGCTCTTTTAAAATGATCGTACATGAAGTACAGCCCAAACGTATTAATTTTCTGTACAGTGAGAGGAAGTGATTATGGGCATTGTGGTCGAAAAGTTGTTTGCTGCAGACAAGATTTCTGTTAGATCTTATGGCACTGTAGCAAGAGATTTATGATGTGTGGACATATAAATGTGTGTACTGTGTGGTGCTCTGGATTACGTGGGTTAGTGTGTTGAACTGTTACTCATCTTTGTCCTCACTTCATCTTGTCTGTGTTTATTTTTGTCTTTGTTGAACCCTCTGTGCCTAGGCATGGATATGGCGACAGGATCAATTTTCTTGCATGAAAAGATCTTCTTTCAGCCTTCGTCTGGGGCCACAAAGGCTTTCCGGCAGTTAGGAAATACTTATTCTTTTTTTCTTCATAGTTTGTTGTGTGATCTTGTGAAACAAACAGGGTAGGCAGAACTGTTTCGGACCAACCGAGACTCAATCGGAGATGAGCTCATTCCAGATCTCCTTAAATTTTCCCTGGTTTCTAAGCTGGGCTTTGGGATAGAAGTATAATTGCAGACTCTTCCCCAGTCTGAGGGTCTCTGTTTTTGAGTTCCAGTAGAGTCTCTCATCAGTTTTATTAGGTGACACTCTGTGTGCCAGCTGTCTTTTGCATGCTCTGAACCTCTCCCAAGCACTTACACAACTGAAAATAAAGAGCTTCGTCTATTGTGCTCTGGTAGGCAGACTCATGTGCTTTTACTCGTTGAAGTGTTTAGGCTTATCCATCCGTGCCCTCTTTTCCACAGTTACTGCCATATCTCAAAGTTTTCTCATTTTCTCCAAAAGAAAACCAACCAGTGGTGTGCAGTCAGCTCCTTCAAACCATTCAGAGAAGGGGTGACATAAATGGAGGCGGAAAATTAAAAAATGTATATGCATTTAAAAAATAAATGCGTTAAAATATAATAATATTCAACTTTAAAAACAACTTAAAATAACTGTGTACCTCCTTAAATATCTTCACATTGTTTCTCCTGTTTGATGGAGTAAGCGTTTTGTCACAGCCAGTCAAATTATCACGCTGCAGCTCTACGTTACTGCGTCCCACTTTACAGGAAATTTTGAAGGATTCTGTAATTTATTTGTATTAGCAGAGTGACAGAAAGTCTTGAAGGTTTAAGGGGTTTATGCACTGCACGCCACTGAAACTGAAAGTGTATTATTATTATAATTAGCTCACTGTTTTCAAACTCCACTTCTCTCTATAACAGAGTCACTGTGGCCCAAAGTTGCAGTACCTCTTAAAGTGGTCCGCACCAAAGAAAACAAGCTCAGCAATCGCTTCTTCCCATTTGATGAGATTGAGACAGAAGCTGTGCTGGCCATCGATGATGACATTATCATGTTGACCTCGGATGAGCTGCAGTTTGGATATGAGGTAATATATAATGTGCAGCATTTCATGGATGGAATCTCAATTTGCATGCTGTGCTGATGATGGCATAATACACTTGTAAGCATGAAGTAAGCCAGTATGCTGATATTGGGTCAAATCAAGGAAGCAAGGGAGGCAGTGCCTCCTCAAAAAGAAAATTTGAAATAGAAAATAATTAGCAGGACAGAAATAAAGCAAAACAAATTAGAGGTAATTAAATATTGGTTTTTGCCGATTTATTGAATGTTAAAATAAATTCCTTGTCTTTCCTTACTGTGATGGGCACAGACATTGTGGCAACAAGAGTCCAAAATGTATAAGATCCCAGAAGCAGTTTATTGTGCTACCAAAATCCCAATAAAAGCCAGAACTTAACTTGGGACTGTTATATAAAAACACAGCCGAAATACACCGGGAACTCTTATTTTGAAATGTCTCTGCTCCCAGCTGCTCACACAAACACAAGGGAAAATAAAAAGTGTGGCACAGCCTCTTACCAAAACCAGTCCTCTAATGTAGCGCAAGAGGTTGTGGGTAATATTAGCCCAAAAAGCATGCATAATTTTAAATAAGCTGGGAATTTTTACGGGACATCTGACGCCTTTGACGTTCTTTTTGACATTTACTATGATTTTGGATGCACATATTAATTTACTTAAGAAAGCCATTACCTGTAAATTCACCATTGTTTCCCCTATGTAAAATAAGTTGCTTATGAAACTGGATGGGCACCTTGACATCACTGTTCCCCTAAGAATGTTTTTTTTTTTTTTTTTAAGCAGAAAGTAGATGCTTTTTACCCAAATGACTAGAATACACTACTTGCAGAGACTGTCCCTGAAGCAGCCTGGGGTTAATTGTATTCCTCACAGGCACAATGGTGATAGAGCAAAATTGTGATCCTAGTACCTCTTTGGGTCACACAGTATTCTTGAACCATCCTTTATTGCTCGGCATCTCAAAGCATTCTTTACAGATGAAGTCTCTATTTTTGTTCAGGCCTTTTCTGCTTAGGTGTTTGATATGTAAATATGATGACAGGACAAGTAATGCTCTTCATAGCTATAGGCTTGCCTTCAGCTCACCTGCAGTCATTTATATACTATTGAGAGAATAGAGTGTAATTTATGGATAATTATATGAAATGGAAGACAGCTTTAGAAATGGCTGTCTGGCTAAAAAAACTACCTGCTTATGCCACTCAGGAAAGACATACTTTAGGTCTGTCTGTCATCTTTGGGATTAACAAACTGTTAGATCTAAAGTTCATTGATTAACCCTGATATCCAGGGTTTACCTTCTTTTGAAGGCAGTATTATCTAAAACAACCCTAACTGTTGAACAGTTATTTGTTCTTTTGACTGACCCAGTATGGTCTTGGAGATTGTGACAGGCTTTCTTTTATTTCTCAAATGTCTTCTGTGTGCATGTTTGTAGGTATGGCGTGAGTTCCCTGACAGGTTGGTTGGATATCCTGGGCGGCTCCACTTATGGGACCATGAGATGGGCAAGTGGAAATATGAATCTGAATGGACCAATGAAGTGTCCATGGTGTTGACTGGAGCTGCGTTCTACCATAAGGTACAGTAGAGTGCTGAACTGTGGCAGGGACCGTAAACTCCCACACTTTAAGACCACAGTTGCTTTCTGCCAAAATAATACAAGCATGCATGCTCATTTTCTCAATGTCCTCCCTCTATGGTGCCCTTCAGAGATCCAGAGGTTATCTCACTTGTAATTTAAAACCCTTACTGATTTTCATTCCTCATCTCCCAGAAAGTCACTCATCTCTACAGGGATAAAATTCACAAACATAGCTGGTTATGTTTATAGGTTGAATGTTTTCACTTAAGTTTTTTTTTTTTCCTTTCTTTCCAGTACTTCAACTATCTTTACACTTATAAGATGCCGGGAGATATCAAGAACTGGGTGGATGCTCATATGAACTGTGAGGATATTGCCATGAATTTCCTTGTGGCCAACATCACTGGCAAAGCCCCAATAAAGGTAACATTACCAGGGCTCGAAATTAAGCATTGTGATGTGCTTGTCCTTTGGACAAGTAAATTGGCCATTTACTTGTCTAATTAAAAATGTTTCTTGTCCAGAGAAAAAAAACAGGACATTTAAAGGTGCTGTAATCGATTTTTTTCATGGAAAAATATGCAAAAAATGTTCCTACTCCCTCAAATATATTAATGAAATAAGAGTCCTGAGATATCTCACCAGTCTCTGTGACAGTTGTAGACTTTGTAAACAGCAAGCAAAAATGTGTCCCTAGACCATGAAAATTGACGCTTTTCATCTGTCAATCATTTTGCTTGTCCTCGTAGTGTTGTATTTGAAGCGGATCATTGAGGCTATGATTCATAATGTTTGTCAGTTGAGGGCGCTATTGTGCAACTGTTGAATTTGACAGTCACAGGAACAAATAATGCTGCTCTTTTGCTTGGTTTTGATCTCAAAATTATCTTTGGAGGACGGGGTTTTGGAATGAGGGTGCTTGGCTAATTCAACGGCCCAGTCACGTGAAAGCTTCAGAATGCTAAAATCGCTGACAGCACCTTTAAATTATGTTGCGTGGTTGTCAAATAAAAAAAGCCTCCATTGTCATAATTTACAGCTCACACATCTGTGTAATGAGATCTACTTTTACATCATGGTATTGCAGCAAGATCTACAATACACAATATATACATTGTCTCAGTGCCAAAATTTCAGTAGTCTGTTGTGAAATATGATGATTTTTTATATCAGCTTCAATACCATACCAAATAACAGACTAACACTAACTAAATTGTTAAGAATTAAGTTCTCAAGTAATATGGCCTATTTAACAGTAGTAAACTGTCAGTATTAAAATGGCAATAAAAAAGCGATGAATAGAACAAATTAAAAACACTAGAATAAAATACAAATTAAGAAAAAAGGGCTTTTTTTAACAGCAGTATCAACCATTCAAGTAAACATTCACAATGAATGCAGCATATAACTACAGTACTATAGGCTAATGGTCTTCACTGTATTATTATAATACATTAATAATTTTTTAGCTACTAAAGTTATCCAGCCAAGAGCATTGAGTGGTTTTCTCATTTTCTTGTTACGGTTGTTTGATTAATATTAACAACACAGAGACAGAAGCAGGTTCATTAGGTTATAACAATTACAAGTCCGACGTTTGGACTTTTTGGTGGAATTGTGAAGTGTATTTGACCGTTTAGGCGAGTATCCGTATTAGCGCGAGATCTCTCGGAGCACATGTAAAGCCCGCACACACATAAGCCGCCTGTCAGTCAAACAGCGCGCAGCAAGATCGCTAGCGAATGACAAAATTACACGTTCTGGATTATTTTCAACAGCAAAATAAGACTACGTATAAACTTTGTAATAATTGATACAGGCCTAGGCACAAATAGAGCCAGTTATATTTTCATTATTTACGTTTTAATCAGGCTACTTGTCCGGTCGGACGAGTAAAATTATTTTTCACTTGCCCCTTCAAAAATTCACTTGTCCTGGAGAAGCTTTAATGTCGAGCCCTGATAAACTCAGAGTATGATATGACTGTGCCTGATAGTTTGTTTTGGTTCTACTTTGAGCTACTTTGGAGGGAAAAGGACCATATGACAGAAATCTGTGTACACCCTCTATACCAGTGTTTCCCAACCTTTTTTCCTCGAAGCCACCCTTCTTACATATATAAAATTGTGCGCTATTTAAGTGGTGCATTTCATCCTTATGCAGATGCTTTGCTGGTATTTAATGAAGTTTTGCAACAGTTTGACAGTCTTTGGACAGTTTTTTTATGTTTTTGTTGAGATTTTGCTTATATCATGATAAATTAGGCGAGGACACTGGCATGCTGTCTAACTGGAATAGCGCATTTTTATGTCTTTGACAGCATTAAAGCATATGTGGTTCCGTGCCATGACCCTATGATGGGAACCTCTGCTCTAAACAATCGGACCACAAAGTACCTCCCAAATGCCACTGTAACAAATCATGACATTTCAAATGTCATTAAATTAGGTCCTATTTTAGCATGTTTGCTCATGTTTGTTACTGGACTTCAATCAGGAGTTTTAAGTGGTCATGTAAAACTAAATTAGGACCAAATTATTTTTGGTGGAAAAAAAACTTGACTAGCAGTATGGCTGTATATGACGATATATATCGTGGCGATGATAATGTGTCAATCAATAGAGATTTTGCCATATCGTGTATATTGTGATATGTAAATATCCATGTGTGCATAGGCTTATCTATGTGGGCAGAGCTTCATGTGAGACTTGAAGAAACATAGACAGGGTTTTTTCGGCATTGAAAATTGTTCTGCTGCCGCCCAAGCAAATTCAGTGACATTCATCTTGTGATTGGCTTTTCAAAAGCGCTGAATGTGCTTCTCATCTGACATGCGCATTTGTGTTTCACATGAGTGTGGTGCGCGCTGTCTCTGGAGCTCGCAAGTGGGATCACTCGCGCTAGTCAAGCATTTTCGACCCAGGAAAAACCCTCATGGAGAAAAACATCTCCACAGAATGGGACGACTCCAAAACAGGTCAAGAAAATGAAGAGGAGCTTATTAAAACAGGTTGATATCTGTGCTGTGGGTTCACAAAAGCTGGCAGAGCTGAAAAATTTAATCTGCAATCTGTGTCACATGACGATAATCACTCGCTATACAAGCAATCTGTTGTACCACCTCAAAATGAAGCAAGGTCAGATTTTCAGTCAAAAAAAGTTTTTTCTGCAAGAAGTGTTTATTTTTGTTGGATTTTTTTTTTTTAACTTTATGTATTATTTCCTTTGTTGCATTGTGATATATATATAGTCACTATATAGTATATATAGTGTTATATATTGTTATTGTGGTATAAAATTACTCATATCGTGATATAAGATTTTGGTCATATCGCCCACCCCTAACTAGCATTATAAGTAGAAATCAGGGATAAAAAAATAAATGTTAAAGTGTAGAATATGGCTCCTTTAAGGTCTGTTAAATTGGTCATATTGTAAGAAGCGTTTGCTTACAGAGTGTTACAGCTTCCGGAATGTGCGGTTCCTCGAAAAATGTGGCTGTTCTGACAGGGTGCCCAAGTGCTCTGTCTCTGATCAGCTCTCGCCCTTTTCCCCTGGCCTCTATAGTTGGTAGTCTGCAGTGACTCTGTCCAGGTGCTGTGCAGCCTGTAAAGCCCTGGCCTTAACCTCTGTTATCTGGGTGTCACTGTCTGCCTCTCTCCTGTGCACTCGGTTTTCCTAAGCTCACCGGGGCATGTTCATTTCGCAGTCAGTCTTGCCGTGAACCTTCTCCCCTCTCTCCTCCACATCCCCACATCACCAACACCTCCTAGTGCCCCAACCCTGCGCTCCCACTGTGGAGAGTGTCAGTCAAGTGTGTGTGTTGAGTAAGGAGGGATGGGGCAGAGGGGTCGTTAATCATTCTTCTAATGAGTGCGGCAGATATGGTCATTTAGCTTGGCCACGGGCACGAACGGATCTCACATTACATCTGACTTATATGACCTGTCATCGAGCCATCTCCTCCCACCCAAACTCACTCTCACACACTCACACATACACTCTTCACAGTGCCCAGTCATTGTAGCGCAAAATCAATGTGGTCAGATTTTGTTGTTTTTTAATATGAGGGAGTGTGTTATGACTTCTGAGACCTAAATTGGGAGCTACAGAGGTTAAAAGGTTAGGTAATTTCTTTCACATTTTTTTTTTTTTGTGACAGCTTAAAGGTAAGCACAGATTATCTTGCACCATATCAATTAAAAATAGAATCTCAAAGCATTTTTTACTCTTTCTAGGTTACTCCTCGTAAGAAATTCAAGTGCCCGGAGTGCACTGCGATCGATGGTTTGTCTTTGGACCAGACACACATGGTGGAAAGGTACGTACAACTTGGGATCCCCTTTTGTAATGTGAAGGGGGTTCTGGCAGCATTTTGACCCTGGCATGGCTTTTTCCTGCATCTGAAACGCATTGTTCACCAACAATTGGCTCATTGTACCTCTGCACAGGAGATATGCCTCGAGCCACTAGGGAGACTCAGTACCTAGTTCTCCACTCCGTCCATCTCAGAATAAAGCTTGCGTGCAAAGCCGTAGTCCATGCTGCAATATTCATGCAGTCAAAAAGGTTATTTTATTCATCTGTCTGTCTGCACCTGTGTGTCAAAAGTTTCTTTACTAGAATCATTTCTCTCCAACACTTTGCATTGCCTGTCAGAGTGAAAATGCTCCACTTAGCATTTCCAAAGTCCAGTGGGTTATTTCCTGTGCTCTCAGATCAAAACCTTTAATTCAGTGAACCAGAAAACAACGTTCACTCTCAAAGAGCTGTGATTCTCCTTTCTGTCAGATGGTCACCACAAATCATTAATTCATTCCAATTAAGGTATGAACTAGTCAAAGTTTGCATCAGAGAGACTTGAATTGATTTTCCTTGAAAATTACAACATTTCCTTCATCCTCTGAAGCATAATTAGTCTTATTAGTTTCATACTTCCAAGCTGTGTTTGAGAAATTAAAGCAGGGATCTGGTTTACTCCGAACCTATCTGTGAGAGAGTGTTTGACCTTGGAAGTGAAAACTGAGTGGTAGCAGCCAATCAAGGGCTCCACTGACTTCTGAACCCTTTAAGGGTCACACTGTTTAGATTGATGAAGGGGTTCCTGCCTTTAGTTATGTTTCTTTTTTCGATACATTTCCTGTCATAAATACAGGGTCTTGCACTGCTCAGGGAATGCCAGGAATCCTGAAGACTTCTGATCCCTGGTAGCCTCCACATACTCCTGTTCTCTCCACTTTTGATCACCTCCTGTTTTAAATCTACAGGATCGATATTACAATTGGTTGTCTACTACACATTAATTTTTCAAGAATGTTCGTTTTCAACAGAGCCCTTTTTCAGTATTTGTGAAAAGCTCTTCCGATGTTAAAGGGATAGTTCACCTAAAAATTAAAATTCTCATAATTTTCTCACCATCATGCCATCACAGATGTGTATGACTTTCTTTCTTCTGCAGAACACAGAGATTTTTAGAAGAATATCTCAGCTCTGTAGGTCCATACAATGCAAGTGAATGGTAGCCAGACCTTTGAAGCTCCAAAAATGTGGGTGTGAAACAGATTCATATTTAAGTCATTATTTACCATAAACCTCCACTTTCACTTTCAAAATGTGAAAATGAAAGTGGAGATTTGTAGTAAAAAGGACTTAAATATTAATCTGTTTCTCACCTACACCTATCATATGGCTCTGAAGATATGGATTAAACCACTGGAGTTTTATGGATTACTTTTATGCTGCCTTTGTGATTTTTGGAGCCTAAAAGGTCTAGGCTCATATTCACAAAAAATCTTAAGGCTAAAAGTAGCTCATAACGTGGAAATTTAGGAGCGACCCTTAAAAATGAGGGGCCTATCTATCTGTCGACTGTTTGTATGTATGTGTATATATATATATATATATATATATATATATATATATATATATATATATATAGTTGTCTGAGGGCGATTTAAAAGAGTGCTCTAATAAAACGTGATGTCATCCATAACAACGAGGTCAACTCTTTATCTTAACATTTCCTTACTAAAACTTGCTCTTAGCAGTTTTGTGAATAGGTTTTAAGCAAAAACTCCTTGCTAGGAACTCTTTGGAGAACTCCTAGTGGTTTGCGTTGTATGGACCTACAGAGCTGAAATATTCTTCTACAAATCTTCATTTGTGTTTAGCAGAAGAAAGAAAGTCATACACATCTGGGATGGCATGAGGATGAGTAAATGATGAGAGAAGTTTTATTTTTGGGTGAACTACCTAAGATGAAAATTCTGTCATAATTTGCTCACTATTATGTCGCTTCAAATCCGACTATCTTGGACCGTCCTTTCAATACGATGGCAGTGTATTGACAAGAAAGCAATTTCTTTCATTTACTTATAATGCTCAACAGATGGCAATATTTTCACTGAATAAGTGACACATACTGGGTTGTCTCATTCAAACTTATTGTATGGCTTCAGAAGACTTGTAATTTGACACACTTTTATGATACTTTTGCTTCCTTTTTTAAATGGATAGTTCACCGAATAAGGAAAATTGTCACCTTCATATGGTTCCAAATCCAATCAGTGTAGCACAAAAGGAGATGTTGGATAGAATTACTTTTATTGTATAGACAAAGAAGCAATGGAAGTTAACAGTGACTGAGACTAACATTCTACCTAATATCCCCTTTTGTGTTCCATGAAAAAAAAGTCATACAGGTATGAAGCAACATGAGGGTGAGTAAAAGTTGACAGAATTTTCATTTTTGGGTAAACTATCCTTTTAACCCTGATTTGAGTGATTATCAAATGCAGTTGTATTAAAAAAACAGACATGGATATTTATATTAATAATATTTTCCACATAAAATCATATAGGTTAGGAATGACATGGTTGTACTTTTTATTTTTTATTTTTTAACTATTTCTTTCAGGTCTGATATTTTCAGTCTGCATTCATGGCTTCGAAAAGAGGTATTATGTATATTGTGCTTTGCCTTCACTCTTTCACCCTCTTTCTTTTTCCTTTTCAGGTCTGAGTGCATAAACAAGTTTGCCTCAGTGTTTGGCACCATGCCCCTAAAGGTTGTTGAGCATCGTGCTGATCCTGTCCTCTATAAAGATGACTTCCCAGAGAAACTCAAAAGTTTTCCCAACATTGGTAGTCTGTGACACTACCATGGCTTTGTCCCACCACTTCTGTCTCTCAGCCCAGACTATAGGCCCTCCAGCATTTCTCTTTCTCACTCTGCATCTGACTTAATTACTTAAGAGGAGTGCTGTTGGGTGGTGCTGTAATGGGATCTTAAGTACTGTAAAAAATTATTGTCATGTTTTAGTCTTGAGAATGGTTGCTGAAACTGGACGATGCAGCAAGGTATGTTTTGAATGAAGACAGGTCAGAATCTGGATCTGTCTGTCCATCATAGCCTAAAGACCCAACTAATGGATTTCTATTATGGATGATACCATATCTGTGTGAGGAAAGTGGCAGGATAGAGGTATATTACACCCCACTGACAACAGTAATTTAACTTCTGTAGTTAGATTCTTGTTGTTGTTTTTTCCAAGGATATGCATTATACTGAACATGTTGTAGCATAACATGAACTGAACTGAATATTAGACATATTGGGATGGGTCATTAGTTGTACATGAGATGTTGTTTTGCACAGTCACTGTTAGTGATTTTAATACTACAGTTTGAGTTATATCAGTTGGACATTTCATTTTTGTATTCATTTGCTGACTTTTTAAGTGTTGCAGGAAAAGAAAGTATTTTATGTAAATGTTCCTCTATTTAATTCACATTTTCTGTCTCTCCTTAAAGGTTTGACATATTAATGCAGATACTAAAAGACACTATTTGCAGAGCTATTTACATCTGAGAACAATGGGTTTAATATACCATGATATTGCAAACAAACTTAAATCCTTATTTTTATTTTTTTAGTTATCAACACATTTCTTTTTTCCCCCATATTTCTTCCTTTCCCGTTGTTTTGTGTTTTTTTGTTTTTGTTTTTTTGTTTTTTACAATAAGATTTGTTATGTGTAATAAACACAGTGGATAAAACTTGTATATTTAATGGTACGTTGACTTGGATTATGGTTGAATTGTCTTTTTTTCAGCTGTTTCTTTTGTCTGGTCCCAGAAGCAGATGTCTGAGCTCTTTGAGTAATTTAAGTTCAGGAGCCTGCGTGTCTGAGATAAATTCATTTAATCTCCATGGGGAGTGAACTTGTGAAGAAAAATATATTCCTGTACTGACTCTTCCTGCATGAAGAAAGTGAAAGTCTGGTAAGGAGGTTTTAGCAACAAGTATTGGAAATGTCACTGAATGACCATTTACACACAGAGAGCCAGATTGTCTGCTGCTCCCTGCCATGTGAAGTGTGTTATACAGCCCAGGGGACACTGCCATAGGAGTACTGGAATCCCTGAATTTTTTAATTTTCTACTTATGAAAATGTGTTTGAGTGGGAGCACTAAGCCAAGCATCAAAGACTTATTCTTGTCGCTGATGACCCGTCATTTTGAATCAGGCACTGTCTGATTGATCCAAAATATTGCCTTCCCACATTTAAAGGTATAGTTAATCCAAAAATGAAAATTCTCAAAATGTACTCACCCTCTTGTCACCCCAGATGTGTATGACTTCTGCTGAGCACAAAGGAAGATTTTTAGAAGAATATTTCAGCTCTGTAGGTCCATACAATGCAAGTGAATGGTGGCCAGAACTTTGAAGGTCAAAAAATCACATAAAGGTAATCCACACGACTCCAGTGATTAAATCAATATCTTCAAAATGTGAATGCGAATCGCCACAAACAAAAGAAGAATGTGAAAATGGAGATTTATAGTAAAAAAAGGACTTAAATATTGATCTGTTTCTCACCCATACCTATCATATCACTTCTAAAGATATGGATTTAACCACGGAGTGCTTTTTGGAGTTTTAAAGTTCTGGCCACCATTCATTTGCATTTGTTTCTAGTATTTGTTGCATAATACACTCATCAGTGGTTAAAGAGAGTCATAATTATAAGCTTCTTAAGGTCTCTTATAATTTTAAACATACTAAATTTAGGTCTTGCAAAGTGCAAGCTTTATTCAGTGGATCTTCATAGTATGCCACTTATGAAAAGAGTTAATATTTATGCAAGAAAGTTTAGTATGATAAATTATTTTCTCTTTTTTTATTCATCTGGATTTAGATAAAAACAAAGCAAACAAAAATAAAAACAGACAATTTCAAATAAAATTAAACATCCACATTAGAAGACTCAGCACCTGTAATGGCTATACTTATAAATATTGACTTTAAAAGCACAGAGTATCAAGCCAATGGAAACTTTATGTCTGTAGTATGTCTCTAAATGTAAGATGTCTCTTGTACCAGGCTTTGACAACAGATGTGGCTAGGCCAGCAGTATGTTACTGTAAAAATGTCCTGGAGGAGAGTGACTCGCTCAAAATGGGTATAAGCAAAACATTTTAGAACATAATCAGGGTAGTAGTTTGAGTTGTGGTTGCAATGCCGTCCACGACACAGGCTTTGATTTGTTCAGCTCCATTTTAAACAAATATACAACTTCATGTTTGGCCTGGGTTTTTTTGGGGGGGTGGGGGTTGATGTGAAGAAAACTGAAAATCTACATAGACAATAAACAATTTACCAGCTCGTAATACTTAACCATTATGTGCAATAACTTACTGTTGTAAATCACACAATATATATAGAACATAAACAAGCTTGACAGTAAATAATTATTCAAAAAGCCATACATTTAGCTTAAAGCAATTGTCACATTTTATCCCCAAACTTTCATACAACAAATGCAAGAATCGTCAGTCACACATAAAACAATATATTTCTAATAAAGATATTTTACAAAAGAAAACTCAGCTCCAAAAGTTTTTTTTTTTTTTTTTTTTTTTTTTTTTTAAGCAAGAAAATAATCCAAATTAAGCTAAAAGAAAACTACATGCGACCACACAAAACAAAGCATTATATTATTCTACTGCTTAGAAATGACTACTTCAGTAGTATACTTTTTGAGAGATGGGATAGAGAATGACTTCTCCGTAACTCAGGCAACTGTAAGTTGCTGTTACAAATAACATTTCCTTCTAATCTTTTCTCACAATCTCTACAGTGTCCAAATGTTGCCCTTTTACATGTTTAGTTAATATATATATATATATATATATATATATATATATATATATATATTATTTACCTTTGAATGAAGTACAACAGTGGTAAATGCAAATGTAATGACTTTTGTGTTCTGTAAGTTATGTGCAGAGTAGCTCATTTAATGGTCGCATGAGTGTATATGTGTACTGATGCAACTCGAACTATGGTTGTGTTAACCTAGACTTTATCAACTCCCCTCCTGGCTCCATAGTTAAAGATAGGCTAACACGAAGCACAGGCTGATCAGTTCTGTCACAGAATCCCTGTCCACAGATGTCTTAGTGTTAATTAAAAAGACTGCCTGAGAGCACGGGTGTGCATGGACTCGGAGTCTCTGAGGTCCAATGGTTTGGCCATGGTAGAGGGCCAGACCCATTTCAGCATGGGACTTTGAAAGAGGAGCCATGACAGCTGAAGGGAAGCATGTGCAAGGCATGTTTGTTTTGCATTTACCCTGCGCACAGCTGTGTGGATTGTCCTTTCCGAGAACACCAGAACACTAGTCACTTCACCTTCTCAGTAACCTCTTAAAGGCCAAAGGGAGAATGTGAAGACTCATGATTCTGCACTTGGAGAGCTACTCCAGGTTCTGCAAATTAGTCTCTTGCTCTGGTAAATAAGAACCATTCTAGAGCTGCCCTACTTTACTAGCAAGGATTAGCTTTATTCGTGTTGAAATGTAAGTAATTGAAAAACATTGACCTGTTGTCACTTTTTCAGAATGTCCCTTGTTAGGGTGCATGATGACATGCTCCTTCTTAAGATGCAATGAAGAATTCATTAAAAAAAATGAAGTATGGCTTAAACTTCATGAAGCTCCAACACCATACATATGATTTAGCCAGACCTTCAATATCTGTTTGCAGGTAATCTCCAATCAACTCAATCATCTTATGTAATGTGATTTTTGATGTCAAAATATTGATGTGATCCATTACGTTAGGTTTGCAATGAGATTTTGTTTATAAAATAGTGTAACGCAAGCTCAGTTTTTTGTCATTGTCAAAGAGCATTCAATACAGAGTCAAGTCATGGGAGTTTAGATTCCATGTTGATAAGCTGCCCACCAGAAGGAAATGTGGTTCTCATTTAGAAATGAAAAATGGCTTCTCCAAAGGACCAACCATATAAAATTCAGCTGGAGATTTCAACCAGCTTAGTTTTTACCTTATCTAAATCTGACTAAGGAAAAGCAGAAAGCATGTAAAGTACATTGCAATGACACTTATTTTATATTTCTGATACCTCGGAGCTTGGCAATGACGGTGATTAAACGGCAAAGCCCTGCAATGCTCTCACCCAATCTGAGTCTGCTGGTGAGATGGTGCAATGAGGACTTGTGCCCAAAATAATTTTTTTTTATTGAAGTATGGCTCAAACTTAAGGTAGCCTTTAAACTGAGCATTTTATTAGGAACACCTGTACACCTACTTCATTCATGTGGTTATCTAATCAGCCAATCGTGTGGCAGCAGTGCAATGCATACAATCATGCAGATATGTGTCAGGAGCTTCAGTTAATGTTCACATCAACCATCAGTTTGGAGAAAAAAATTGACCTCTCGACCATGGCAAGATTGCTGGTGCCAGACGGGCTGGTTTGAGTATTTCTGTAACTGCTGATCTCCTGGGATTTTCACGCAAAACAGTCTCTAGATTTTACTCAGAATGGTGCTAAAAACAAAAAACATCCAGTGAGCGGCAGTTCTGCGGACAGTAACACCTTGTTGATGAGAGAGGTCAAAGGTGAATGGCCAGACTGGTTCAAGCTGCTGGAAAGTCTATGGTAACTCAGATAACCACTCTGTACAATTGTAGTGAGCAGAATAGCATCTCAGAATGCACAACACGTCGAACCTTTAGGCGGATGGGCTACAATTGCAGAAGACCACGTCTGGCACTTTATTAGGACCATAGTGTTCCTAATAAAGAGCTCAGTGAGTGTGGAGCCATGGAGTAGGAGGGCAAAGTAGTTAAGGCAGCAGTGTTTTGTGTAAAGTTGCTATTTTGCTTTATAACATTAACAAATTTAGATGGGACATAAATATTCTAACTAAAGAAAGTTAGAATATTTTCCAACCTTTTATTGTGTATTCTACTCTCAGTAGTTCTAGCCTTTAGTGATGAGATTTGACAGCTTGTATGCTTGCCCCAATATTTGTGTCTCAGAGCATGCTGCTGTCAAATCCAATTAAGTTGGATCTCCCTACATCCATCAACTGTTACTCTTATGGCCTTGTCCTGCTTCATCAATTGTATTCTTTGGGATTGCTTCAAAAGTCTTACTTTTTTTTTTCTTCATTTTTGCAATTAATAGAAATCTTACACTAAGTAAGCGTCACTGTTTTACCACTAGTTACCTGCAGGGGAGGTATGCCAGGGGAGAGGAAAATCATGGCAACTTTAAATCACTCTCTCTCTTTTCCTGCTGAATGCTTGTTGCTTATCACCCTTATGCTTGCTGTGCCACTCTCAGCCAAGTCATGCTTAAGTGTTCTGCCTTTCCATCTTTCAAATAACTGATCAACTTTGATGAAGGAATAGTGATCCTTTGATTAGAATTTAGTCAGCTTTTAAATGGGGAATTAGTAAAAGAAAAAAATATGGTTTAAAAAAAAAAATTAAACCTGGGAAATTCTTCACAGAAACTACATCCCTTGAAACTGTCTTGGCAGAGATGGCATATTTGGAAAAGGAATATTTGACAGAACAAGAATTCAACAGGTTTTGATCATACGGAGAATGAAAATAAAGCCAGATAGGTAATAGATGAGATACATTTACATGTTTACAAACTGGACTCTAGTGTTCAGCAGATAAGTGCAGGGTTAATTTTTTTGTGTTTTTATTTGTTTCTTCATTTATTTTTAAAATAATTTTGTATGCATTCAAATGTCAAGTTTGTTTTCTTGTCTTTCTTGTTTTAAAGCCAGATGGTTCTCAATTTTATGAGTATCTCTGAATTCTCCCCCATTTCTGATTGTCTCTCTCGACTTCAAAATTTAAATGAATTTCACATAGTTTATTATTTCTCTTATATTTTTCAATCCACACACACCTTGTCCCCAGGTCATGCTTTGTATCATGCCTTGGTGGTTAACTGATGTTCACATTTGCTCTTGTTCTCTTCTCTGTTTATTTGTCGAGGGAGTTCAGAGATAATGTCCTGATGTTGAGGGGAGTCATGTAGCCCAAGAGATGGCTGCGCTGTGTTCCTTAGCTTTCATTCGCAGCGTTGCAATGCTTGAGGACTTTCGGTCAGGGTCCATGTTTAATTCGTACCCATTAATACCAGTGCTCATGCCTGGATTCCCAAACAAGCTGCCCATGTGTGTCTGTCCCATGTGACCTCCAGGACTCGGCACTCCCAAGAAGTCAGACACTCCGCTACCAGCGTGTGGATGCGGCGGCATGCAAGAAGTGACAGAGTCACAGGGTACGACACAGCCTGGCACTGGTGATGCTGCACTGCTGCTGCCTATCCAGGAAGGGTTCTGAATCTGTAGCAAAGACAAACACAGATGGTTAAGTTATAATGCATGCATTGTGTGGACGGGTAAGTATATGTGTATTGCTATCTAAGCAGTAATAACATTAATTTTAGATATAGTCATGAGAGCATTTATCAAGTCCAACTCCTCTTGCTTTGAAATATTGCTTTGGAAAAGTTGCAGAATCCTCTGTGGTACTCGATGTAGAGATTTATCAAGTGCTGTGAGGCATTCATTTGGTCCCGTACTGAGTGGGAGCTGCTTTGCCTAATGTGGAGGAGGAATTCCTGTCTCTGTACGCTCCTTCAACACCCTTCCTGCCTCTCCAGAGTAACCTCCTCTGCTGAGCGAAGGGAGCTCAGAGTGAATTGATAGGGCTGTACTGTGCTCTGGGGTTGAGGAGGGAGGAGGGGGGTGTCTGAGGGGAGGGCTGTGGAGGGAGATGAAAGCCCTCTCAGGGAGATGCCCCAGATGTGAGCAAAGCTGCATTCCACAGCTGCAGGCTCGCTCCCCAAAGAGCTACCCCTGCCCTTCGACCCGGCCACATATTCATAATAAATCCAGGAGATTCTCTTGCTCTCCTGTGAGGGCGTGTCACCCTCAGCCACAGCCACAGCCCTACTCTGATCTGATTCTGGGGGCTGGGGGAGCCTTCGGCAGAGAGTAGAGGTGCAAAGGTGTCTTCCTCAGTTCCCAACATTCAGTATGTCAACATGCATTTCAGATCTAGCTACAGCAGGTTTTTGCATTGTCAAGCCACAGTTTTCATCTGCCTGTCCAAGTATATGAGACACAATAATTGTAAGATTATTGAATATTTAAAAGATGGACATCAGCTGAGGAAGTGCCTGTAATACGCATTATGTGCATCACCTCTGTCTTTCGGAGCAAGCGCACACCAAGGTTAGTTGTGGTCTGATTACTGGTCCATCACTGTCAGAAAAAAATTAGCAAAACTTGTACCTTTAGGGGTCCAATAGCTTGTCACTTGGGCAGTACCCTCAAAGGTACACCCACTGTACACTTTACATGTCAGTCGGAATGTGTTTGTACCTTATTTGTCCCTAAAGGGTCCATATTAGAACCTTAAGATCGCGTTATCTAGGTATGTTAGTACAACTTTGCAAAAACCGCTGTGTAAAGTGTTTACATGACAAATTTAAAGACAAAGTATTATTTTAGTCAGACTGAAATTGAACTTTTAAAGTGCGTTTTAAGTTCTTATACCTTCCCAAACCTTTCTTTGAAAACTCTCAAATGCTTGTCAGTAGCATTCAATATTCTGCATTAGTAATATTCATTACTAGTATTTTCTTGAATTTTTAAGCTAATACTCAAAACATCACTATACCTGAGCGTAGCTCTCCGGTCGAGTGAGAAGGGGCAGTTCATAGGCGGTGGAAAAATGTGTTCGGACCTGCTGCATCTGTCCGAAGCGCTCTCTCTTCCGCCACTTGGCTCTGCGATTTTGGAACCACACCTGTAAGCAAGACAGCAACCGTTAATAATATGGATATCACAATCGTGGACATGCGATTAAGTGACCTCATGGTAACTGTCCTTTCGTGGTGTTACATCATGCAAAGGAAATGTTTTCTTAGTTAGAGATTTATTGACAGTGATAAAACATTCGTTATCCACGGTAAGTGATATGATCACTTTGTCAAACTCCCCATAATTGCCCCTTACGGCGCACTGGACAGTGATCACTTTGTGTCTCATTTGGGATCAGATGTCCAGTTGCAGATTTTCTGGTGCCTAAGATGCAGTCCAGTCATTATAGTTGTAAGTCTTGAGCTCATGTAGGAAGCCCCTCAGCTATATAATTTTTCAGCATCTTTTCCTGGAAAAGTTCAGTGAGACCTGGTTGTTGTTTGATGTTGTGGGAGCTGACAGATTGTGATGGCCTCCTCTGAGTTTCTTTTCTATCAGAGCCATCAGAAGCAGCAGGGGGCAGGGAGGGGAAATCAAGAACCCACCAGGGCCAGAGGCCTCAGAGAACGGTGTCACTCCTCCACCAGCACGCCTGCTTTGATGGATTAAGCCGGCGTTACACTAGGATTTTGGCCAAGGGTGTCACACTTGCAGACTGTTTTGCTGAGATCTCGCTCACTTCAGTCAAAGGTATGTCACACTTGCTGATACAAAATGGTGGATGGGTGACAGACATAATGACTCCCACCTGATTCTCTCTCTCTGATTCCCTGTCATGTGAGGCTTGCCGAAATAACAACTGGAGTACCGTGTGAACATGAACAATTGTAATAGAGGGATTTAGGATGTGATTCATGTAGTAACTTTACCTTGTGAATGTGTGAGATTGTGTATTTATCTCCTCAAGGCTTGTCGTAGAACGTGTATGTCCATATGCAGCTTTCAGTAAATAAAGCAATTACTTTCCTTAAAAACAGACTGTAACGGCTCCTCTTTCTTATTTCATTAGTCATTTTAGTGTAGGAGAACCCCAAGAAAAATTATTGTCCGGGAAGGTAAGAAAAGATTTGGTGTTTCTTATTTCGGTGTTTATTTTGTGCTGTAACAAGAAAAAATTAGCATCTCATCCAAAAAAAACATTCAAAACAAAAACAGGGCAAAGCAAAAATGGTAACACTTTAAAATAAGGTTCCATCTGTTAACATTAGTTAATGCATTTGGTATCATGAACAAACAATTAACAATACAATTTTCACAGTATTTATTCATCTTTGTTATCGGTAGTTAATAAAAATTCAATTGTTCGTTGTTAGTTCATGTTTCTTTTTTATATATATATATATATATAGTGCATTAACTATTGTTAACTAATACAGCTTTGGATTTAAAAAAATGTTGTAGTATATGTTGAAATTAACTTTAACTAAGATTAATAAATGCAGTAAAAGTATTGTTCATTGTTAGTTCATGTTAACTAATGTTAACAAATGGAACCTTATTGTAAAGTGTTACCACAAAAACCTGAAGTGCAATTTGCCACATATCTTTTTGCTCTCAAAGAAATATTAAAATAAAAATAAAAAACTGTTGGGAAATGTTATATTTCTCACATTGGCTAATTTCTTTCTCTTTATTTTTATGACTATTTTCCTCATAGCACAAAAGCGTTTTTCTGCCAACGTGAAGTCGGATGTGTGTAGTGATTCTCTACGGCTTGAGATGCACATACGCTTGGTGTCTTCCTCAAGAATCTGCATTTGTGTTAATATGCGGCTGAGTGCGATCGGGGACGGAAATGTTCAGGTCAGTATGACATCAGTTGTTAAGTAAAAGAAGAAGCTCATTGGTCATTTGACGTGAACACAAGAGCCCACCCTGGCTACAAAATGAATTTTTCTAACAGTTTTAATGTGCTTTTCCAAGTGATGGAACCATTAACTCAGCAGGGAGACCTGACCTCCCACTGGCAGACACTAATGCGTGCTTGGTCTCTCACCTACTGACCAGCGATTATGTAAATTAATCTTACACCTGAAAATTGCTGGAAAAATCTGCCAGTGTAATGCTGACTTTAGGAGATTGCTGCTCAGCTTTTAGAAAGGGAGAAGGTGAATTGTGAAGTTATTTTACCTTACCAACAATTACGCAAATAGTGCTGGATTTTACTTGGCACTTGCACTCTTTGGACATTTTTTTCTTTTTTGGTTTACCTTGCTATAGAAATATGCATTCAGTTTGTCTGAATAGACAGTTGTTATTTAGAGACCTGGGAATTAGAGAACAAATTATACATAAAGTGATTTCTCATGGCTCGCAGTCTGAAGAGCTGCCAAAATTCCATTCTTTGAATCCCTGCTCCTCTCTGTTTAGAGCTATCTGTTTATTGATTTGTGGAGTGGAAATGTTTTTCAAATGCAGACTTTCTTTTGTCTTGCAATCTGCATTCGTCACGGAGCTTGGACTTGGATCTGGGTATGGGTCTTTGGTCAATCAGTTTGTGGTTTTTGCATCCATTGCCAGCGAGATGTCAGCCTATCTCTGTGTAACCTGATAGCACCTCAGCTCTGCTTGTACTTAATGTGGTGGTGGACATCAGCATCCCTTGGCTCCACATCATATGTTTGTAGAGCTTAACTGCCTGGAGAAAAATGAACATTTGTTTTCTGAATTGCACAGATTTTTCAGAGACTACATCACTTTTGTAGCTCTCTGCTTGCGACACTGGGAGGTTACATGGCCATCATGTTTTGAAATCATGCTAGTTATTGATACTGTTTGGGCAACTATAAAATGCAAAACTTCTGTTTAATATGTCATAGAAGATTTTTCTCAGACTGTCTTCCCCCTCTAAAATCTAAGTAGGGATGTTGGGAATTTCAAAGGAAAGATTCAAAATGGAGTTTGTTTTCACTTAATGTTTAATTTCCTGAAGCCTAAACCCCTGGCTTTCCATATCTGCCCCTCCAACCCGGTAGACGAGAGGTGGAAAGATTCCCTTGCTCCTCTCGTCTCTCTCAAACTGATGAGCCTATGCAAAAATGTGTGGTTTAGGTTTCCACCAAAAGCCCACCTTTGAACCTGACTGACAGAAAGAGAAAGAGGGACCATGGGGGGATTATTTGGTCATATGTGGTCTGCACATTGCTGGTCTTCCAAAGCACCCCCCCCCCCCCTTCTGTTTCTTTTCTACATTTCTTTCCTTTCATTGGTGCTGCTGACATTAGTATATTAATTTTGGCCAGCATCTGTTTAGAAAATAGCTTTTTGCAGGCAATACAAATTTGTATATTGTCCATGCATGCAAGTACCACAGTAATTGGTAAAGACGTTGACAGCTAAAGCAGCTTAGAGGCTTATTATGAAGCTTTATTTATGTTCCAGCAGCAGGGGAGAGAGAACAGAAACACTGGGGGAAAAAACAGACAGAAAAAGGGAAAGAGCAGCTTTGAAGTCAAGAGTAGCTTTGAGGATTGGTGGCCTGCCACTGCTGTCACTCGAGCTCACCTCTTCTTTCAAAATCATTCTTTTTTTCCCCTCTAACTTCAAGATTGAATTATTTTGTGCATGAGCACAAAGGTTCGACGTGTTGTGCACTCTGAGATGCTATTCTGCTCACTACAATTGTACAGAGTGGTTATCTGAGTTACCATAGACTTTCCGTCAGCTTGAACCAGTCTGGCCATTCACCTTTGACCTCTCTCATCAACAAGGTGTTACTGTCCGCAGAACTGCCGCTCACTGGATGTTTTTTGTGTTTAGCACCATTCTGAGTAAAATCTAGAGACTGTTTTGTGCACAAAATACTTTTGTGGTTCAAGCTTTTGTTTTTGGGGATGGCGATTATGTCCAGATCATCTCTGAAGTACTGATATTTTCTTGACACATTTGTTCACAGTGATAAATTAAATCATTAGCCGTACAAATTTAACATTTTTAAGTTCTTAACCTTTAACCAGATGTGCCCTGACTGCTCAGATGTTAAAATTAAAATCTCATCTGCTCTTAGGAAGTTGTCACATTTAGTTTTGTTTTTTTTGTTTGTTTTTTTTGATGAACATGTCCTTAAAATATAATCCATTTTCATGTCATATTAATTTGTTTTAGTCCATTTATGTATTTAAGCATATAATTGTAGTCTGCAAAAATACAATTTTAGTTAGCAAAAACTAATTTTCAAACATTCTGATAAATGTGCCATTTATTAATTCATACTGTACATGTATTTAACATTTATCAACAAAGTATAGCATGTGAAAACCTGAGGTCCTGATATAATACCATATAATTAATATACTGAATTATTCAATACTTTTTTGAAGTTAGAAGTAACCTCTTTGTCTGTTCAAATGAAAGTTGTAATATTACGTTTATGTTGTGGATAAAGCTGATTAATCTCTTCATTATCGTTGGTGATTTCCAAAAACCCTTCGTCAAAAATGTTCGTTGATACGTGTGTAAACCATTTCACCCATTAACCTGTGTAACACTTCACAGCTAACAAGCAAGAAAAGTTGCTGGATATATAGCTAGATTTTCACCAACTAGATAATACATTTGTTCATGCTGCTGTACCGAACTCTAGGTTAGGGGAACAGAAACATTTATTTATCATATGTTCTATATTGTTTGCGCATTATTAGCGAAGAATTTTACAGATTTTCCACCAAAATCAGCTTAGAAAATGAGAACAAAAAATCAAAAAGCAGATTTTGTGTGGGCCTAGTTTTTTCCAGAGTAACTGAGCCCTTTGCAGTGAAAGAGGCTGTAAGCAAACCCCACCACATGAAAGAGCTTCAGCCCAGGTTCTCTCACCTACCCTTGAGAGCAGATAGGGACACATTCTTTCCTGATTGGGACATTAATGAAAGACAAACAGTGTAAATCCGAGGCTTCTAAGTAAAGCACGCATTTGGGATAAGGTAAAGGGATCTCCCAGTCTGTCTGTCAGTGCAGGAATGCAGCAGTAGTGTTGAAAGGATTATATGCAAATGTAAGGATGGGGGTGGGGTCAAAGAAAGGTTCTGGTTTTCCAGACCCAGGCTCAGTGTAATGCAGCTAAGCTCAGAGGTTTAGGTAGAGGCTGTATATAAAAGCAGATGTCTATTCTGAAACTCCCTTTCCCTTCATGCTCTCTCTCATGACAGCCAGCTTCAGTCAACTTCAGTCAAGTCTATTTACATTTAATAATCTTTGCACTGAGTAATCTTTCACTTCTTGTGTCATTGTTCTTTTACAAACTTTAAAATGTTTTGTTGGTTATTAAATCCCATCCCTCATTTCTCAAAACTCAGCAGGACTGAAATTAGTAAAGACTTTGGTGTGGATCTAGCCTCATTTAAAGGTCATTCAAAACATGGGGTTGAACTTGGTAATGGATATGTGGAATTTAATGGCGCTAGCTCACCTGCACTCGAGCTTCTGTCAGGTCAGTCCTCAGTGCGAGTTGTTCTCGGGCATACACATCAGGGTAGTGTGTTTTCTGGAAAACTTTCTCCAGCTCCTCTAGCTGATAGCTCGTGAAGGTGGTGCGGTTGCGCCTTTTCTTGCCCTTGTTGCTCTCTCCTTCACCCTTGTCCAGTGGAGAGGCCAGTTCTGAATTTGGCAGCTCCTGGGGGCTCTTCACTCCTGACTCCTTTACGCTGAGGTAGCTGCCATCCATTCCTGTGGGATCACTGTTTGGGGTCAATTCAGAATCTCTCAGCCCTGTGCTGTCTTTACCTGTAAACAGAAAAGGCGAGGGAGTATTTGCATCAGTTGAATACAGAAGTGATATAAGAGAAACAATTCTCTCAATTTCAAGGACTATGCCTCAATTTTTTTTAGCACAAAAACATGTACTTTATACAGTGCATTCAGAAAGCATAAGGCTGCAACATAACAAAATGTGAAAAAAGGGTTCTTAATTTAAGGGGTCTTAATTTAAATGCTTTAAATTATTATTATTTTTTTTTCACATCAATCTACACTTTATACCCATAATGACAAAGCAAAAACCAGATTTCTAATAACTTTGCAAATTTATTAAAAAGAAAAAAAATGAAATATACATTGACAAGTATTCAGACCCTTTGCTATGACACTTGAAACTGCATCCCATTTCTCTGGATCATCTTTGAGATGTTTCTACTCTTTGATTGGAGTCCACCTGTGGCAAATTCAATTGACTGGACATGATTTGGAAAGGCACACACCTGTCTATATATGGTCTCACAGCAGAAAATGCACATCAGGGCAAAAATCATGCCACGAGGTCAAAGGAACTGCCTACAGAGCTCAGAGACAGGGTTGTGTCAAGGCACAGATCTGGGGAGGGTTACAAAAACATTTCGGCTGCACTGAAGTTTCCCAAGAGCACAGAGGCCTCCATAATTCTTATATGACAGAAATTTGGAACAACCAGGGTTCTTCCTATAGCTGACCGCCAGCCAAACTGAGCAATCAGGGGAATAGTGCCTTGGTAAGAGAGGTGACCAAGAACCTGATGGTCACTCTGGTTGAGCTCCAGAGATCATGTGTGGAGATGGGAGAAACTTGCAGAAGGACAACCATCACTGCAACACTCCACCGATCTGGGCTTTATGGCAGTGGCCAGACGGAAGCCTCTCCTCAGTGCAAGAGACATAAAAAAGCACCTAAAGGGTTCTCAGACTGTGAGAAACAAAATTCTCTGGTCTGATGAAACGAAGATTGAACTGTTTGGCCTCAATTCCAAGCGTCATGTCTAGAGGAAACCAGGCACCGCTCATCACCTGCACAATACCATCTCAACGGTGAAGCATGGTGGTGGAAGCATCATGCTGTGGGGTGTTTTTCAGCGGCAGGGACTGGGGGACTGGTCAGGGTTGAAGGAAAGCTGAACGCAGCAAAATACAGAGATATCCTTAATGAAAACCTGGTCCAGTGCAATCAGGACCTCAGACTGGGCCGAAGGTTCACCTTCCAACAGGACAATGACCCTAAGCACACAGACAAGACAACACAAGAGTGGCTTAGGAACAACTCTGTGAATGTCCTTGAGTGGCCCAGCAAGAGCCTGACTTGAACCCAATCGAACATCTCTGGAGAGGCCTGAAAATGGCTGTCCACCGACGGTCCCCATCCAATCTGAAAATTCAGGTGTGCAAAGCTTGTCACTTCATACCCAAAAAGACTTGAGGCTGTAATGTAGCCGGTACCAGCCAGACATCACTTCAGTCTATTACGATGGACCTCAGAGGATGAACTGATGCCAACTCCATCCATAAGACATGGGATACATTATATGCCATTGCCTGAACCTTGGACTTAGGATAGACCTCACCGAAATTACCGGCCATTTGAACTGCGAAGCACCTCACTGATCTCGGCCTGAATCACCTTGGTCTAATGATGGACTACACTCTTGAAATGGAATACATAGGCTTTCAATAAATTGCCAACAAAAGCCTTCATCAGCCAACTAACAAAGGACAATGCATCTATGTGAACTTCTGCAGTTAATCTAAGATGAACTTCAAATACATTAGTCATTAATCTTACAGTTCATACAAAATCTTTGTTTAAACACTGACCCTTAACACTTACTTAGTTTAATAGTTTAATAAGTAATATTGGCATTATATTCATGTTGTTTAGCCAGAGGGGAGCTGGCCCCCACAGTGAGCCTGTTTTTTTTTTTTTTTCTCCATTAACCATCATCTTATGGAGTTGTGTTCCTTGCCACAGTCGCCTTCGGCTTGCTCACTTGGTTTCTAAATACAATTATTATTTAATAACTTATTTTTATGCACACAATCGTATTTAATTGAACTACATAATGATGACTCTTAGACTTTATAGATATTATGGTTTCATTTTCTATTATTGCATGATTTTCTGTAAAGTTGCTTTGAAACGATGTGTGTTGTGAAAGGTGCTATACAAATAAAAATGACTTGATTTGTAATTGCTGCCAAAGGTGCTTCAACTAAGTACTGAGTTAAGGGTTTGAATACTTATGTCAATGTGATATTTCAGGTTTTTATTTTTAATATATTTGTAAAGTTAGCAAAAATCTGGTTTTTGCTTTGTCATTATGGGGTGTAGAGTGATTGATGTGAAAAAAAATAATTTAAAGCATTTTAGCATAAGGCTGCAACATAACAAAATGTAAAGAAAAAAAAAGAATGAATACTCCTTGAATACTTTCTGAATGCATTTTGTGTGTGTGTGTGTGAGTGTGTGTGTGTGTGTGTATATATATATATATATATATATATATATATATATATATATATATATATATATACATACACACACACACACACAAAGTGCTCAGTGAGTGTATATATATATATATATATATATATATATATATACTCACTGAGCACTTTATTAGGAACACTATGGTACTAATAAAATGCCTGAAATTGTCTTCTGCTGTTGTAACCCAGTTCGACGTGCTGTGCATTCTGGGATGCTATTCTGCTCACTACAATTGTACAAAGTGGTTATCTGAGTTACCATAGCCTTTCTGTCAGCTCTAACCAGTCTGTCCATTCTCCATTGACTTCTCTCATCAACAAGGCATGTTCGTCCACAAAACTGTCACTCACTTTTTTGTTTTTGGCACCATTCTGAGAAAATTCTAGAGACTGTTCTGCATGAAAATCCCAGGACATCAGCATTACAGAAATACTCGAGCCAGCCCAACAATCATGCCAAGGTCAAAATCACTGAGATCACATTTTTTCCTATACTGATGGTTGATGTGAACATTAACTGAAGCTCCTGACATGTATCTGCATGATTTTATGCATTGCTCTACTGCTGATTAGATAATTGCATGAATGAAGTAGGTGTACAGGTGTTCCTAATAAAGTGCTCGGTGAATGTATATAAAAGCTCAGTGCATCACTATGAGCTTGAACTTGACAGCTGGTAGTACCCCTTCTCCTATCACCATTGTGTAGAGATAGTCTATAGATTAATTGAAAAAGCAACTTATAGCACAATTATTACCAGCACGATTCTCCAGAAACAATCCAAGTTTAACTGCTGAAGGGCACGATGATGAACTTATGATTCGCATTTTGTGAGGGTCAAACCAGACATCTTAAGACTTATGCATTGACCGCTACACCTCACAACCCATTGCCAATTAACACAAACTACTGATCTTTTGAGCATTACCTAAAATGTGTTAATGATAAATTAATAATAGCTTTTACAAAGTATATGATAGCTACTTCAAGCTTTGATATAGTTTATAATTACGTGAAAGAAAAAAAAATGGAATTTATTGTATAGTAACACTTAGGGGAGGGAAAATGTGCAGTTAATTACAAATCTGAGCCATTTTCTCAGTGACACTGAGTATAAAGAAATTTTACTCGTGTAACATGTAGTGTTTTCCTTCAGGAATTTAATGACTAAGTTCAGGAATTAAACTCTAAATGGCACAAGCTGATAGGTTCTTTGAACTTGTTATCTGTTAGCCAATTAGCTCGCTCACATGTGATATGTCAAGCAAATCGGCTCACATTGTGTAAACTGATGGATTTATTGACGTGTAATTGGGTAGCCAATCAACTTGCGTATTTCTCTTTGCATAACATATAAATTTGCAAGTAAGCAGGTTGCAAGTAAACAGGTTTCACTGCAGTGGCTATTGAATTGAGTTGGTACAACCAGTACTGCAGAAACACTGGTATTGTGACATCATTTTTATTTTACTATTGACTTGGTACCGGATTAACGGTACTTTTGACATCCCTAGTGTGGACTGAGAGAGTCTGTAAGGCCTGTGGCTTCGCAACAGTAATGGCAGCCCAGTCTCCGCTCATAAATCAGCTGCTCATGTGAAACAGACAGCGGCCGTAATTGCAGACTGATAGAAAATTACAGGTTTCCCGCCTCTGTGCATAGGCACGATCCGAAGACTAACATACACACTGTTTGTGGCAAGTGTGCAAAATGGAGCTTGGCTTATAATGAGGCTGCATTAGGCCAGCAACAGACTCTAGAGGGGTAATTTTCTGTGTCAAGCCACTGGAAACACACAGCAGCTCAGCTGTGAAACCCCAGTCAGCGTGCTGGTCATAAATTTACTCGGAAAAATGAATTGGAGGGTTTCAATACATTAGGTCATTCCTCCTCTCTCAGTGTTCACTACCTGTCTGTGCTCAGTGGAAGCAATTCTACAAAGAACTGAATGCTCACTGAAATCATAATGTTTTACAAAATTAATAGGTGTTTGGCAGACTTTTTGCTTTTTTGCCTTATTTCTCTACTTGGACTTTGGGAGGAATAGGGTGTAAAGCTGGATTAGAGTTCCTTTGGGGATATTCCCTATTATGTGATCCAGAGGCAACCCTGAGCAGTATGTCTTACTTTAGCTCTGCACTCAGAGACAAAAAGTTATTTTAGGTAATGCAGTGCTGAGATGTGTTCATTTTCTCATGTGACCTTTGATTAAAGCCTTCTCGAGTTTGAGCTAAAAGGCTAATGTGTAAAAAGCTACTGGCACACATGCTTTTCTCAGCACTGTTGGCCAACTCACAGAGCCATGTTGGGTAATGTGGGCAACATGGAAGGACATGTTAGCACAACCGGCCTTTACCTCCTCCAAGTACTTCTCATCCAGCTGCCAATGACCTTAGCCAGAGAAGCGCCATATTTAATTATTGACGGGAATGAAAACAAGGCTGTAAAGGATAGAGATACAGTCTGTTCAGTGGGTTGTTTAATATCTTCATGTTGATCGTTCAGCTGATGAAACATTCAAAATAAGTCATGCTAAAATCCAGTTGACAAGAAGCTCCATAAAACGCATGTGGTGATTATTAGACACAATCTCGAATATTTTGATAGTGTAACCCATTGAACAGAGATTGTATGTCTATTCCTCACAGCCTCATATTCAAATATGAAAAATTCAATATGGCATCTACCCTGACTAATGTCTATATATGTTAACTCTGATCATCAGGAAAACAACAAATGTGGCTTTTAATGTGGCTTTGCAGAAATTATTTGCTGTCATTTATTCAAAAAATGTACTTTCCCTTAGGAAGAAAATATTATGACATTTCATTCTCTGCAAAATCGAGCCAGCATTTCTTTCTCATGAAATTAAATACAATTTCCTTTAAATTTATCTGTTGACTTCAAGTTGGTCAATATAAAGTTATTACTGAGCAAAGCAGGGACCTCTGGCTCATTAAATATAGCAGTTTTTTGCATTTTGTCAATACGCACACCTTAGAGAATGCTCTTTCTCTTGTCTGAACTGCAGGTTATATGTCCCCCTGCTTGTCCAGGCACTGTGGGCTCAGACATGACAGACATGGAGCCAGGCCTGGGGGTCTAATGGCTCCCACATTGCCTCTTGCCCAGGACTGACACATCGTGTTAAGCAAGTAGGAGCAGCATATTTACTCAAACATAAATATTTTCAGCTTGTGCCTTCAGATGCCTCGTGCCTCTTGCCCCCACATGGAAAAGCTGACAGACTGTTTGAAATCAAGGCAACTGATCAAAGGCTCTTGTTTATACCCTGTGTCACTGATGGCTTTTTGGCAGATCTGGGGTATTGTGACAGTCTCGTAGTCCAGCAAGGGTTCAGCCCAGGCTCTCTGTTGCTCAAGGTGAACAGAGAGTTGGCTGCCCCTGTTGCTTCGCCATATGGACGAGTAACATGACCTGCTTTTTAAAGAAATCTCACAGCAAACCATTTCTGTCAGAGTGGAAATGTTTTGGACATGAGCTCTGAAGGGGTTGTGGTTGAAGATTGCAACAAAAGGGCAAAGCTGAACATGGTCCAGCTATTTAACCCTGTCTCTGGTACTGTTAGACACACTGGAGATTCATGAGGTTGTTTATGGCTTATAGGAAAAACTTCTTCCACAGACCAGAAATAATCTCTTTCCTTTGCAATGAATGCAAATGAGAACATTATTTTAGCAGCATTGTCTGGATAACTAGCATTATAATAAAATGCTTAGAATATTGCCCAAAGTGACTTTTTGTTTCTGCTTGCAATAAAGATACTTCAGTGCCTCAGTGTTTCTGTGCATTACCTTTATTATGTTTGCCTGTAGTGTTTATTCTGTATCAATATATGGTAGAGCACCAGTAATTGTGTGGTCTTGACTTTGGTTTTTGTGTTTCTCATCAGTTTCTATTACTCCTTCCTTAGAGAGCAAGGGAAGTCTGAAGTAGTGAATCTAAGGTGTTTGTCTTTGCCATTTCAGTGAGGGAAAAGACTCACAATATCTAAACTGATGAAATATCTCTTCTTTAAATTCGTCACTGAAAATTGCAGATAGTAATTAGCCTCTTTTCCACCATAAAACTGAACAGTTCTGAGCATGCTGAGTAACAGCAGTAGCATTTCCACTTCAAAACAGTTCGGAACAGTATGATTGCAAATCGTTCCTGGCTTAGATTTTTCAGCACGGTAAGCTAACCGTACTCAGGACAGAGAAGTTAGAACTGTTCTGGAGGAACGCCTTTACTGACTTGGCGAACCACAACTGGTCACTTGCCCAGTCAGTCTATTCTAATCCTGATTTTGCAGTCTCAATGGAAAATGAAATCATAACCATGTCAACCAGTTTGGATCGGTACAGAACGGCATGATTCAACAACAGTAACCGTTTGGCTCAGCGGTAGAAAAGTGGCTATAAAGTATTATAACAGCAGTGCCATGTCAACGCGAGGGGCTTTGTCACTTTGTAGGGTGACAGGACAGGAAAAGAAGTTCAGCTGTGGGTTAGGAGATGGTGAGGTTCAGGAGAAGGACTAATTGGCTTTTTAACCTGAGTGGATTCACACCTGTATACATAGCAAGAATGGGGCTTGTAAACCTATTTTACAACATCTACATTTACCTCTGACTCCAGAGTCAAATATCTTCAAATGGGTTGCCATTTGATATATCCTATAAATCGTCAGGAAAGGGCACCACTATATATTTTCATAAAATATGCATGAATGGTTAACACAGTGGTTCCAGACCAACTTGCTCTAAAAAGCTGCCTCGCCTGCGGTAGGAGACGCCAGTGGTTCCGGACTTTGTAGGATTAGAATGGGTTAAATCTTTACAAGGGGCAGTCATTTAGTACCAGCTGAAAACGGGGGAACACATCAAAGGTGTAATTTAACTAGCTGTAAAGCGGCAGGGCATCCCCTATGCTTTTTTTATGGAATCTGATTGTGAGGGTCAGCAGCAGGCAAATAAAAGAAACACTATAAATTAGGCTACCTGGGGTCTGTGTGAAGGGTTAATGTTAAATATACCAAAGCCCCCAAAATGTGTAAAAAGTAAAGCGCACAAATAAGATGTGCATGTGTAGTAAGTCTTTATTATGACTGAAGGCAAAGAATAAAGGAAATGTGGGAAGACTGTTTGCTCATCTAAGCTTTTATTTGTATCTGTAATTAGGATTGTTTTCTGTCCTTAAAATATGGATTGAAATGTAATAAGCAGCTTAGTGCTCTAAAGCCAGGCCAACAGTCTGAACTTCCCTTCCGCTATCTAATTATTTCAGGCTCTTACAGATGGACACGGCAACACTGGTTCAAGATTGAAGTGATATGAAGAGAGGCTCTGACTGGTGGCATATGGAAGTGGGTAAAGAGTTTTTTTTTTTATTGGTGATTGTGATCGTGACACAACGAGATATTAGTAAAGAGTGGGCCTCATTAGTAAACGTCTGCATATGCAGCCATTTGCAAAACCAGAGCAAATTGCATACGTAAAGGCAGATGTGACAACAGCAGCTCTGCTTATTGGGGCACAATTCTGAGCAAAGCCTGACCAAATCAAAAGGTCTCTCTTCTCCTTTTTCCCGTTTTATGTTTTAGGGGTCACCTCACATGCTTGCGTTAGATTTAGCCTTTAGAGTAATGTATTTGATTCTGTGCAAAACAACTCAAAAGACAGCAGCTGTTTCAGAGGGAGAGTTGCGTCTCAGCTGGTGCGGACTGAAAAAAAAGCCCAGTAGTGAGAATCTGATAGGTATCCACAGAGAACTCCAAACACACCGCCAGCCCTGAAGGACGATTTATCCCAGCAGGCTGCAGCAAAGAGCACATGCTGGGCAAGAAAACACAGCATTTCCTTAAACCTTCTATCACGATAAATCACAGTTAAGATAAGGTTGCTCAAACCCATGTTTGTCGATAGCAGTTTGAATCCAAAAGAACTCTCAAACAGTAAGCAGAGGGTGTCAGTCTATATAATGCAAAAATGTTTGCTGTTTTTACAGGCACAACCTTTCTTTGGTTGCTGCCTTTCCCATGATTATGATTGTGGAGAGATCAGATTTGGTGGTTTCGGGAAAAATATAGTGGGTAAAGTACTCTGTAAGCGCTTTATTTTGGTAATTTCGGTCGTGGCTTTTCTTTTGAAATATTCTCATGCAAAAACATATCACTGTTTTCTAAACACAGAGAGCATGTCTGATGCAGGAGTTACCAAATTAAACCCTCTTTCTGTATGTCGCATAGTCTCCCCTTGTTCTATTCTTCCTTTTTCAGTTTTGTTTAGCAGTTGACATTGCATTTCCAAAACACTTAATAAAATCCGGAATCTCCTGGATGGCATTAGAAACCACATTGTAGTGGTGCTGTATTTAACGAGCTTTATGGAATGCTGTAAAAAAGAAAAGAAAAAAAAAAAAACGGATCATTGTCTTTAATCACAAGTATAATTCAAGATAAAGGTTAAAATAAATAACCAAAAGCTAACATAGCATAAAAAGATTCTGAACACTCCAGTCTTACCATCTTTATAATATTTTATTTTGCTAAAAGAAGAGAGGATGTACTGTATATGTATAAATTAATTTCCTCCTGTTCACAATTAAAATATGTGCTACTGAATGGTGAAGAATTTATGTAACAAATCTACATAGATTCAACAAAAAATTAGCTTTTACCTCTGCTCAAGCGATGGTAGTTGAGGACCCATTAGAGGGACCCTACTTGTGTTTGATTATGCACTTTTTAAATGGAGACCTCGTCTTTAAAGCATACTGACAGCCTGCCACATTTAGGCAAGCAGACTGAGACTAATGTTAATAGTAAAGCCAAATTTTGAGCTAACTGGTAAAATTATCCCAAGACCTTGTCACCTCTCCTTAGATCAACAGACTGCAGCAATATGCCTTTTCCTCAGGTTGTAGAGTACCTCTATGACTTCACAGTCCAATGATATTTTATGAATGATTGAAGTGGTTGTTCTTATTTGTAACTTTGTGAAGCTGCACGACAAGGGTGATGGCCTTGTGTCATTCTAAATTTATGGTGGATTAGTTTCAGGATTCAAATATGACTCCTTTCTGAATGAAAGCCATTCTACTTCCACAACACTGAGCCGTTGGATTAGACACGCCCCCTCTTTCCAAAACCCCGAACTCCAAAGAGACCAAAATGAGCTTTATTGAGAGCAGAAATGGTTGTTAAAAACAACAGTAGTAAAACAGCGCCCTCAACTGACAACTGTTATGAACATCATGGCATAAAAATGCATTATGCCTCAATAATTCGCTGCAACTACAGTACTATGAGAATGTGAAATGACTGACAGTTCGAAAGCGTCATTGTCCACGAACACATTTTTGTTTTCTGTTTACAGAGTCTAGAGCTGTCACAGAGACCGGTGAGATATCTCATGACACTTATTTCATTAATATCTTTCAGGGAGTAGGAACATTTTTGCATACCTATATATGAAAAAACCGCTGCAGCACCTTTAAAGGAATATCTGCAGATGGAAATTAGCTAGTAGCTAAATCTGGTGCAAAGCATCTCTTCTCTTGTGAGATTAATGTTTTTTGTGAATGGTTCCTGACAAATAAATAAATATTCCGGGTTCAATACAAGTTAAGCTCAGTCGACAGCATTTGTGGCATAATATTGATTACCACAAAATTGTATTGTGACTTGCCACTCATTTTCTTTAAAAAAACAAAACAAAACAAAACAAAAAAAAAAACAAAGCAAAAATCTAGGTTACAGTGAGGCACTTACAATTGAAGCGAATGGGGTCAATTTTTGAACATTAAAATACTCACTTTTTTCACAAGACGTAAACAATATGCATGTTAACATGATTTTAGTGTGATAAAATCACTTACTAACCTTTTTTGTTTAGAGTTATAGCCAATTTTATGATTTCATTGCCATGATGATGTAAACAAATCCTAAAATGACTAAAAATGAAAATTTGTAAATTTTTACAGCTCAAATAATACATGAGTTTTAATAGAAGAATTAATGTAAGTGCTTTTATAAAATTATAAGCTTCACATTTCTGCCTTTAAACCCTCCAAATATTGGCCCCATTCACTTCCATTGTAAGTGCCTCACTGTAACCTTGATAATTGCTTTTTTTAAAGAAAAGGAGGGAGGAGTCAAACTTAATTTATGTGCTAATCAACATTATGCCACAAATGCTGTTGATCGAGCTTAACTTGTTTTGAACTTGCTTTCCAGTGGTGCCGTCTGGTGCATACGCACTGACAAATTCACAGTATACCCAACTCTTCAGTCACCACTACACCACTGATGCTTCCATATTTCAATATAATCAGGTAATTAGACTTAACGCTGGGTATGTTAGTGTAGCTTTGTTCTAAAGTGTTGTTCCAAAGAAAAGAAAAAAGATGTTATATGAGTGAAATTTGAAAATCTAATTTATTTCATAGTGATTATTCATGCAGTTATTTTATCATTACATTTGCATCCTTGTAGTACTACATACTTTGTGTAAGTTATTACTAACTTTTTGCATATCTAAATATATCAACATATCTTCAACATATCTCATATTTCACAGCTTTTTATCTTTTTTCCCACTTTTACTTATGTGTATAACAAAGGTCAGGGCTCAAAGTAATTCTGATCATTTACAGAGCACTTTTAATCACTCTCGTTTTTTTGAACCCAACCTGCAGTATTTAATTAGCTTTGAAACAAAAAAAAGTTCTTGCTCCATTATCACCTATAAGTCAAAGCTCATTATAGAAATGCAGAACTGAACTACTTCCTTTCATGTAGTTACTCATCTTACTGGCCATATGCTCATGAAAACATAGTTAGCTAGATTCACTGAGAGCGTTTGCTTTAAGGAAAAATATCCACCAAAATACAGCTCTACAACTGTAAAGTCATAATTATTAAAAGTTCATTCATACTTTTAACATTATTTCAGGCACAACCATACTGATTAAGATGATAATAATTTTCCACAATGTGCATAAAGTCCAAAATGAACTTGTGGTCCTGATAACACAAAATAAATCAACTGAACAAGGCACGACAGGACAACACGTTTTGTCTTATTTGCTTTGTAGTTGTTGGATTCCTCCCAAAAACTGATTAAATCAAAGACTTTAAATATTGATATCCCCCGACCTGCTATGTGTCTTATTGTTGCTCTCAGCAAGTAGATACAAACTATGAACAAGCATAAGCCTTTGAGATTTAGGCAACTACCGAAATATATAATAATAATAAAAAAATGTTTAAAAAGTAGTGATAGCCAAACCTTTACCAAAGCAAAGTCACGAGCTGTGTTGTCTGTTTCGCAAGACTACCTCTTATTTTTCGATTAAGCTATCATAGGCATGAGTTGGTGATGTCAGTGAATCACTGTTATGTAAACTATAAAACATAGATATATAGTTTGCAAACTATATATGGAACTATCAACTTTAGACAACAGCCACATGTATAACTTACAATGATTTCTTATTAAATGTAACTCAAAGAGGTTGCTAAATATTCTAGCCGATGAACACTGTTTAGCCTGTTGGTACATGTTGTGTATCCAAAAGGATTGAATGCCTTCAGTACATTGTTCATAATGACTTCATCTAAAACAGGCCTTCGGACTGTAAGTGCATGGGTAAAGCGCATGCGCCCTTGATATTATTTACAAAACGCAAGTCAAATCTAAATACTGCAATGGTGACATAAATATTTGTCCAAGGCATTTTTTTTAACGAAGTTTCACAAAGTCGTCATCTTTTGACATTTCATGGACTTCTTTTGGTTTTTAGCTTTATCTGAATGAAAAATAAATCGAGACCATGTCAATGTTCATCTGACCCAGATTAGACCCAGATTAATCTTCTGTATAACAACTAGTTTAGCTAATGGAGCACTTTACTCAGTGCTGTGGTCAAATTGGGGTTTCACTGGAGAGGTAATAAAGGGCTCCCCTTCAGAGTGTCATTCTTCTTTTGTTATTGATACAGACCACAAAAGGAATTAGTCAATCTTTTTTTTTTTTTAAAAAAAAACCATGTGCCCTCTTCAACCTACATTTTTCGTGCCCATGGGGAAATATGGTGTTGATTCAAATTGCAGTCCCGTTTAAAAACCTTAAAATCACAATGCACAAAATGGGCCTCAACAAAATTCATTTTTGGCTTACAAATTCCTTTGGCAGAACATTTTGCATTTTGCACTTTTTTTACTCAGTAGTGTTATAATTATTCCTTTTCTAGTTCTTTCCAGAATGAATCATTACATAACAAGCTTTTGTAAATTAAATGCAAGTGTAAGTAATGAATTAGGATCTATAAAGTTATATTTGTGGCTATGTGGTACAGATACATATTATGTCCACTGCAAATGTATTAGTAGCCTATAATAAATTCAGAACAGCAATCATAAACTCAATCTCCTTATGAATAAATCAATTGGAATGAGTTTTCAATGTAACCCATTTACTCGCACTGGTTACAATTATGACTGAAATTTAGTATGAAATTTAAAGGGTATAAGAGTTGTCGATGTATTTTACACAGAGTTGTTAATAATAAATGAATAAATGTGCAGACTGTTTTGATGTTATGTGAAGATTTTTACATGAGTGGTGCAAACAGACACATGACCAGGGCAATGGACAAGCAAAACATGAAAGATGTCAGTGTCAAAGCTCCATTAAAGGAAGCAAGTATAACCTGTCATAATACATGTTCAACTACCATATTTAGTAAAAAATTTTTATAAAGAGTCTGTTATTGATTTTTTAATAAAATTGCTCTGGCTCATATAAATCATGCTCACAGGTCAAGTAAAAATGTAAGTGGTCACAATTGTCACAAACCAGTGGGAAAACACAGAGCCTCATTTTTGAATAGGCGACTGGTTGACTCCCATTATAAAATTGCAGATTTCAAAGTATTGTTACATTAAATGAAACAAATTAAAATGCATATATATATATATATATATATATATATATATATATATATATATATATATATATATACACTGTATACTTTATTCAAAATTTCATTTAATGTAACAATACTTTGAAATCTGCAATTTATATACAAAATATATATGTAGTTATCCTTCCTTTTTCACCACAATTGCTTGTTTGTAATATATATATATATATATATATATATATATATATATATATATATATATATATATATATATATAAAATCGTTACTTTATTGTTAGCATTTATTTTTTTTTTTTTTTTTTTTTTGGGTCCTATTGAGCAACTGAGTAAAGGTTGACTCTGTAGGTTCCCACCGGTTGCAATTGTGACCAAGAATAATTCTCATACTTTCACTAACTTCTTTTAAATGATTTATTTTTATTATTATTATTATGTATGTATTTTTTTATTTATTTTATTATTGTTAGAAAAGGCAGGTTTTTTTAATTGGGTTATCCAAGGAGTAAAACGCATGTGCCCCTCTTAGCTGGGAAAAATGTGGGATTAAATGGTTTAAGGCATTTGCCCAGGATGTTACAAGAATCCATTCATACATCCATTATTTTAAAATATGAACTGAGACAATGGAGAAAAAAATGTCAGGATGCAAGGAAAGGCACGCATTAGGCATTAGACCCGTTTACTAATTGTTGACAAATGAGAAAGATCTGGATATTGTCATTATATACATGTTCCATGTATTTCAACACATGAAGCTTTTCTTTTATAATTCTGACTTGGGATGCATAAGCTATTAACTGCGTTGAATAGAAAGACGTCCCTTGTTATTTATCATAAACGAGTGTTTTATTACGAAAGAGGGTTTGTATTTGTGAGACTGTAATTTTTTACAGTCCTTTATTTTCATTGATAGAAGATAATTTTCAGTAAACAAAAAACAGCATGAAAATCCACTAATAGGCTACTGCTGTTTTGTTTTTTGTTTTTTTGCCACTAGGATCTAAAAAATAAATAAAATAAAAAATGTTTAACATGTTTTTACACATTGGCCTACTTTTTAGGTCAAGATTCACTTCAAATGTTCACTTTATTTTTCATTCTCAAGTCAAATATAACTAGATCTATATCCATACGGTACCAAATCATGTTTTTTTCTGGCACTTACATCGACTAATGTTATATTTGTATATCTCATTGGTCAGGTATTGTAGGCTACTTTGCTGTAAATTTCCTCTATGGCCACGGTGGCCGTTGTTTTCGTCAGAGAAGTTTAGATTCGCCTGGGAAACTCGACGTTTATTTGATAACATCTGCACAACAGACCATTAGACTATTTAATGTAGACTAACATATGTCGACATCTTGTTGCGTCACCCGTTTATTATGCAGCGCGTTCGCGAACGCTGTATCTTATTAACCGGATAACGCTTGGTGTTTGTTAAAAGTTAATCCGACCTCAGTTCATTTCTTAATTCTCAAATCTCTCATTGTGCTACTAATTGTGCTCGTTTTTACTGTATTGCTGGTGATTTTGTTGATTTTTGATAGGCAAACCAATTCCCTGTGTGCACTTGTTCAAAAACGTGTATGCTAGACTTTCTTTTTTATTTGTATTCAGTCATTTCGGCGATGTTCAGTATACTGTGGTTGTTTGCGGGAATCGTGAGTCGTGCGGTTTCCAGCGGAGACTATATTGGTTTTATACCAACCCACCAACCCACAGGCTTCATAGGCCATATCAAACTGAGATACAGGGAGATTTATTATTGTTAACGATGCTTGTGTTCTTTCCAACTTAATGCAGTTGTGTGTGTGTGTGTGTGTGTGTGTGTGTGTGTGTGTGGTTATATATATATATATAATGGCTAGTGTCCCGAATACTCATCATAGACCTATATTGTTTCAGGCTATCTTATTTCAAAAGTTTATGGCTAAAGATACATTGCGGTAAACTGATAAAAGTGCTGTAACACCTGAAACGCGAATTGCATTTTTTTTTTATTATTATTTTCTTTTTTTTTTCTTTTTAAAGAAGCTCTGCTTATAATGTTCTTGTTCTGCACTTAATGACTAATTTAGTGATTATAAACCTGTTTTAGTTTGTATATAATTCCATAATTAACTCTAATTAATAGTTTAAAAGATGCGAATTGTTAAATGTGCATTAATTAACACAAACATATGCAACAAACTTTTAGAGACACCTTGAAGTATTCGTCAACGTCATTCTGCGTTACCGCTATAAACACTTTGGTTTTCGTATCGGAAAATATTAAAACTCTTGTTTTTCCATTTCACCTTTTTGGATTTCTCTATCATTTGTATGACACTTTTCATATAAATTATTTTTACTGCCTTGTAGTTTTATTATTGTTAAATATCTTTCTGCTTAAATAGTGGTGATTGATGTCAAAAGAAGGAATGGTCCTAATTTCCCCCAAAAGTTGCTCGCATGTGTTGGGAAAAATAAAAAAATAAAAAATAAATAATAAAAAAAATAATATATATATATATATATATATATATATATATATATATATATATATATATATATATATATATATACATTTTTGAATTTTTTGTGATAAATGTATAGCTATAGGGATGACTCTAGAGTTTACTCCTGAAACAGAAATGAAAACACAAGGTATGCTACTGAAAAAAAAAAAAAAAAAAAAAAAAAAAACAAGGTGTTTGTGCTGTTGCTTCAAGAAGTGTTTTGATTTCCTGTTTAGCTACATTTTCAGTAAAAAAAAACTTTATAACGTCTTTGTGAAAGCTCGACTCACGGCAGTGTCTTAAGTTTGCATATAATTCCAAAAGAAAAGCCCATCACTTCATTTCCTGTGTGTGTACAGTTGTGTACATGTTCCCCTAACCTTGCCTTTTATAGACTAGAGGGGCTTTCATAGATCCGAGCCTGCAATCACGTAAAGTAAAACATCAATAATAATAATGATGTGCTGCATGTGAAACAACATAAATGAGTTCTCTTTTTTCTTCCGAAAATGTGTTAATTTAATTGTCCGATTCAGATCAAATAAATTAAGGATTGTACTTCAGATTATCGCATTAAATATAATTTAATTCAGTCTTCAAAGGTAAAATTGAATAATCGGGGAAGTTATGCCTCCTCCTAATTGTGTTACTGTGATAGCGGGGCCAGTTATATTGGCAGTAAGTTGTGAAGTCCATTGCATTTGCTTTGTAAATATTACAGAGACTTTACTCTGATTAACCGCATAAGAGGAGTTAGATCTCAGTTCTGTTTAATTAAATAACCGTGTCTAATTGTAGCATTTTGCTCAAGGGATTTGCAGATTGTCTTCTCAGAGTCAGGAAGGCATTAATGTCATTCCTGTAGAACAGTGCGCTTTCTAGAATCTAGAACTGTTTTCTTGCTCTACATTTAAATAGTAGCTACGAGAGAGTGGAAGACATCTTGAGTTGCTTCTCGCCACATACTAAGAATATTTCACAAATACTCTATTGTAAACTCACCATAACAAACGATGAGCCCTCCGTTGTGTCCACTTTCCTGTTGGAGTTTGCTGCTGTCTGGGGGAGTTTTGCAGGAGGACCTCTGCATGAAGAGGTGGTATTTGTTAAAGGTGCCTTCCTCAGCAGTGGCATCCAATGACTGGCATTCTTGCTGGAACGTGCTCCGAGATTTTTCCCCGTACGTCTGACCTTTGTTGGTCAGGAAAGCAGGGCTGTATTTGGTGTCGCTCGCCTGGAATGTCGTGAACGGATTCGCATGGTGATCCCTACCTTGCGGTGCAGATGGGCTATAATATGAATCCATGGATGTCATCCCGCAGTATGAAACGCACGTCTCGGCGTTCAATCCTAAAAAAAAAAAAAAAAAAAAGAAAGAAAAAAAAAACAGTTTGGAGACGAAAAACACGTCCAGACTTTTTTCTCTCTTTCCTTTCTGGAGAGCAAAGTGAACAGACACTCTCACAATCTCTCCCTCAAACGAATACACACTCACACACGCACACACAGACTTGCGCAGCAGCTGGGTTTGGTTATAAAAAAAAAAGGATTCAGATGTTTCCCAGAAACGGATAGCTAAGCAAAAGCTAAAAAGCCCCCTTAAGGTTTGAGGAGTAACAAAAAATAACGCGTCTTCTGAAGATGCAGCCCAGATCTCCTCGGTGCATACGGACTCTAAGTTAAGACCTCGCCTATGTTATTATGTAGATTGAATGAATGGGTGAGGTCAGACCTTTGCTCAGAAGAACTCATGTTTTGTTGGAAATATGTGGGGGGACTTAACACATGACTTTAATGTAATTAGGACATTCATATATAACTGATTGAATGTGAAGGGCAACACGGAGAGTGCAATTTAATGGTTGATTCGCAATGGTTTTTAACCGAGGATTGTATTCTGACAACAAAGAACCGGACTAGAGCCCTATACGGATTTATCATTGTTGTGCATCTCTAAGCGAATTGTTTTAACTTGTACTTTTATGATGTTAAAATGTTTTCAGCTTTTTGACTGACATTTCGTCAGGTCTGTGGTGATCATTCTGCTCAGATGACACTTTGATGGTACTCAATTTGGCCACTCTCACATTTGTGCTCACCGATTGCCATCACATTTAAGATGCAGTTTTAGTACATTTAAAACCATATTTAGTGTAATTTGAGAGAGAGAGAAAAAAAATCTGTTCAGATCTATAGGCTATTCATTCTTTTTCATTCTCAAAAATCCATAGATAATACAGAATACAGTACTGTGCAAAAGTCTTAGGCACAGAAGATGTTTCACACAAGCATTTGTCTTAAGATGGTTAATTATATCTTCAGCTTTAGTGTCAATGGGAAATATAAATGTTAGACTCCCAAACATTACTTTTGCAAATAGAAAAGATTAGAATAGAAGAACAGGGAGCCCTGCAACAGATGTCATGGCCCCCACAAATCCCCCTCTGAACATCGAGTCATAAAGAGACAGAAGCAATTGAGACAGCCTAAATAGACAGAAGAACTGTGGCGAATTCTCCAAGAAGCTTGGAACATCCTATCTGCCAACAACCAAGAAAAACTGTGTCCAGGTGTACCTAGGAGAATTGGTGCTGTTTTGAAGGCAAAGGTGGCCACACCAAATATTGATTTAGCTTTTTTAATGTTTACTGAACTTTGTATGACATTAAGTGATAAATGAAAACTTTTTATGTCATTATTTTTGAAGACATCGTTACTATGCAACATTTTACATAACCTAAAACTTTTGCACAGTACTGTATGTTCTAGATAAAACATATAGGACAAACGAGAGACCAACTTCACACTGATTTAACATTTACTGGAAGTCCATGATGTCCGTACAACTGCAAACACATGTTCCATGCAGCATTGTTTTGTCAGCCAATTCAATCTTTGGATTTGGTGTTCAAGGAAATCAACCAAAATTATTCAGTGCTTCAAAAAATAAATAAAAAATAAATAAAAATAAAAATCAATCATAGTTTTTTCCCCATTCTATTGAATACATCTATTTACTAATGCTGAAGCAACATGTTGCTCATTCTACGTAATATTACGTGTATTATTACTTATTTGGTCTTAAAGCGGCAGTAAAACTTTTATGAAGTTTTAGTTATGATAGCGAACAAGTTGGGGTGAGAAACATTTTTGGTCTTTTCTCATTTAAAACACATCCACTTTAGCATTTAATTGTGCAAGTGAATTTAATAAGGGCTTGTTCGTACAAGGAAATCTTTATGTCACCTCATAAAACCTCTCTTCGTTTTTGTTAAGTGTAGACACAAGTTGTCAGGAAGACTGTTTCTAAAATTCTGTTTCTAATTCTGTCAAAAAAAAAAAAAAAAAAATAGTTGGCCACCAATCGAACATTTGCATCAACGCCATTGGACCGTTCGGTCTTTGATTTAATCTTAATCTTAGTTAAAAAAAAAAAAAAAAACTTTTTTTTTTGAGAACATAGCTTCAGTGTTAAGCCCAATGCACAGTAGGAGATGAAAGGTGTCCAATAAATCAAGGTATTCATGATCAGCAGCCTTTAGGAGTCATATCTGTTATTTTGCATGTAACCAACAAAAATGAGTTGGATAATGTTTAGTTAATTAAATAGCCTAGGTATTTACATTTACTGAGATCGAAATTTCGTTCCGCATTCACAAACCATAGCCGACTATTCAAGCAATCTCTTGGATGATTACATGGGGAGCATAACAACGTGTGATATCTAATTTATTGTAAGCTTTTACACCGTCCATGCCACTGATGACTGTCATAACGTCATTTTGCATGGCTAAAAAAACTCACTATGATGGTGGTTTAAAAATAGTCACATGACAAAACACAGCTTCATTAGTTCAGAATATGAAAAGCAGAGGGGGAAACTTGGGCAAAATTATAAACCTGCCTTAATTGCACATCCGAAAAACGGATCCAGCAAACGTAAGATAAGGCCCTGTCCAAAAAGATGGCCTGTAAAACTGCTACAGCAAAGGGAAACGGCTGCTAATAATTCGATAAAAGTGCATTATTGTCCAGCTCTCTGGGTCTAAACATTATAAGAAATATTAGGCCAAATAATACCAATGTTATTTCGATTTTTTGTCATAGCTTGAGCTAAACAATTATTTAAGATTTTTGTGGGCGCCTTAATTATTTGAAATGATCGACAGAAGTGTTTGTGTTCAGTGTCATTAGAAACTAGACGGCGCTTTATTAGTAGCTTTGTTGAAATCGTCAGTAAGGAAAATAAAGAGCGTAATAAAACAGGGTTAGCTAAAGCCTCGTTCCCTATAAAAATCAATAGAGCACATATTCCTGATGCTGCTTATTCATGTTCTCTTCTGCCTAAATCCTTTCCATATCAATGATTGTATCATCTACAAAAGAAGTGATCATTCTTTCCAGCACAATTAAATTCTTGACTTCAAAAAGGAAATACATTCTTAATTGGTTTGCATGGGTCTGTCGCTTGCACTTGTAATAATAATAATTATATATATATATATATATATATATATATATATATATTTGTTATTGGTAGCTATTGTTATTATTGCTGTTGTTATGTTTTTGAGTTCCTCACTGATTTACCAAGTAAATGTGCATATACGTTGACTACAGTCTACGCATGCGTATGTTTAAAGAAAAAACAAAGATTTTACTTTATTTAAATATTTTTGATAATTATTGTCTTCATTATTGTGTTCAGTTTAATCTTTCAATGGTCTTATAGCAGCTTCATGTGCTTATTTTTCCCTCTGCAATTGTACAGGAATTTCTTTCATCCCGCTAATGTTTTTTTTACACTGCTGATTATTGCGAGGCTTTTTTAAAATTCATAAATCGCTTGTCAGATTTTGCGTAATTTAAAGCATGAAATCCAGAGATGTTAGTTTAACCATGTAGTGTGCAGTGAAAAGTTGCAACATGCACTCAAGTAGTTTTCAGTATATATATATATATATATATATATATATATATATATATATATATATATATATATATATTTTTTTTATTATTATTATTTTTTTTTACATATAAATAAAAATATTACAAAAACTCTGAGGTCAGTTCGTGCGCAACATTTGCACTGCAAATGGCTTGTCGCAAAGGTTCGCTTTCACGGAAAAGTGCATAGATTAGATTGGTTTTAACCCAGGGCAAAATGTAATTAAATTAGCTCAGGTTTAAAGCTTGGGTCCCGGTTGATATTTACCTTGTCATTTTTTTTTAACGTGTTTTGAGTTATTTATGGCGGTCAGATGTCACAATCTCAGCACTTGTGCTCGTGTCTAGGATTATTTCATTAGAGCACCCCTCTTTTGGTGTACAGTCTAAACGACTGATGATGTGCTGGTGTTCTTTAAAAAAGAAAATTAAATTAATAGCAACGTGTATTTTAACTAATAATGCACTACAATTCCCAATCCAAGTTGACTTCTATGAAACTCAATAGGTATTCAGCCTAATTCATTTATCGACTCATCTATTCTTCTTATAAAAAGTGTAGCCTAGTTAAACATATACCGTTCAGGGAACTAAACGCCATGTCTCTGCGGGTACTGACCTACTTTGTTTTTGTAGATTGTCCACACATCATGTGAATAATCGTTTACACGCTGAATAAAGCACAACAGATTTAGCATGCTTTAAACATTGTTATGTAGTATCTCATATCCTGCAGAAAAAGCACAAGAGTCACTAACAAAACTGGCATCAATACCTCTCAGATGGTGAATAAAACAGTCCCCTCAAGTCAGTCAAGCATCTCTCAAAACCTGCCTCAACAGATGGGTGCAGTAAGCACTATTTGGTCAAATGAACTAGACATATTTGGTCTAAGTGGGGGGCATGCAGGGGTAATGTGTTTGCTATTCACCATGGCTTTCTGGATGTGGCTGCCCCTGTAGACAGGTATTACCGGAAGACATGATGTCAAATGTGTATTTTTACACAGTGTTGTGCTGCAGTGACTCAACTTTCACTGTGGTAGAGAGCAGTGGCTTGGCTGAGCTGTGTCTACTGTACAGCATGAGAATCCTGCATGTAGGGCGCATGCTACAGCAGAACAAATGCAAACCAGCCACAGTCTCTTTCCAGTCCTTTCTCCATCTAATTGGATATGAAGGGCAGTTAGTCCACTGAAAAAGGTGCCTGTAAATGTATACATCACTGTCTCCATATGTCAGGGCAGATTATTCTCAGCACAGTCTGCCCTCACCTTTCATAAATCACTCCAGTGATGGTCAGTTATTTCAGAGTTTGCAAACAAGCAACATTTAAGGATGATGTGATCGTTTTCACATTAATTTGTTTGGAGAGTATGTGAGTGACAAAAACTTCTGGTTTCATTTCTATTCATCATCTAATCTATAACAGTTTACAAACACTTATCTCCTCATGTTTCAATTAAGGGAAAAATAAAACGTTTGATAAAAAAAATAAATAGAAATGACTGGACTTTTTCTGATAGGACTTGACACAATTGTAACTTTGTCTACTTAACATTTCCAACATTTTCCTCAATACTGATACTTTGTTATGATTACTATTCAATCCCACTTAAGAAATGTGGAATTAACTGCACAAAGTAAGGAAAGGTATTCAAATGAGTGAATCAGATATATATTATTTCAATCAGTAACCAATGTTGGCATGTTTTTCCTGTCTGTAAGCAGAACACTTATCTTTTTGCTGGAGAGCAGTTGCTATAAATTTATATTTCTTTACTGTAATATATACGTGTGTGTGTGTGTGTGTGTGTGTGTGTGTGTATACAGGGTTGGGGAGTAACAGAATACATGTAACGGGATTACGTATTTAAAATATAAAATATAAGTAACTGTATTCCACTACAGTTACAATTTAAATAATTGGTATTTAGAATACAGTTACATTCAAAAAGTATTTTGATTACTGAAGAGATTACTTTGCATTTTATTGTCATTTGTTTCATTTAATATTTAGTCCTTTCAGATGGAAAACATTTATACATATAAATGATGCGATCCAAAGTGCATCTGAACAGCGGTGAAACACTTTCTTATGAAGTGTTACATTCATACGAGCAGACAGAGAAGTAAGTTTGAAGTAAGTTTGGAGCAGAAGAAATAGAAATAAACCTTGTGTAAATTGTCAGCTTTATGCTAAGCTAAAATGCTATTTCTAGCCATTTTACATGCATGTTACCAGGCACGATCATATTTTTTTATCAAGAAAATTTACAATGGATCATAATTCATTTTTTCTAGTAAGACCTTTGATATTAGGGCAAAAATTGTATTCTTGATAATAATTTTTGTATTGTTTTCCTGTAAAAATATCTAAAAATCCTTGATTGATCAAAAATTTGATTGATCTTGTTTTAGAAACAACACACTGCATAAGATATTAAAGTTTTTCAGAGAATGTATTTTTAACATGTATTTTATCTTACTGTACTGACAGAGTTTTTATAGTCAAAACAAGTGAAAAAATCTACCAGTGCTGAAGAGGTAATCCAAAGTATTTAGATTACGTTACTGACCTTGAGTAATCTAACGGAATACGTTACAAATTACATTTTACAGCATGTATTCTGTAATCTGTAGTGGAATACGTTTCAAAAGTAACCCTCCCAACCCTGTATATATATATATATATATATATATATATATATATATATATATATACACACACACACACACACACACACACACTACCGGTCAAAAGTTTTGAAACACTTACTCATTCTTTGTTTTAGTTTTTTTCACATTTTAGAATAAAAGTAAAGACATCAAAACTATGGAATAACATAAATGGAACTATGGGAATTATGTTGTGACTAAACAAAATCCAAAATATATCAAAACTGTGTATATTTTAGCATCTTCAAAGTAGTCACCCTTTGCCTAGAATTTGCAGACATGTACTCTTGACATTTTCTCAACCAACTTCTTGAGGTATCACCCTGGGATGCTTTTTAAACAGTATTGAAGGAGTTCCCACCTATGTTGGGCACTTATTGGCTGCTTCTGTTTATTATTTGTTCCAAGTCATCCATTTCAAAAACTTTTTTTTTTTAATTACATTTTAGTTTTATAATGAAATAAATTAATATGGTGGCACAATTATATTTTTGTCTACAAAACTAATTTCAAACATTTAAGCATACGCCTTCAGATCAAAAGATTTTTAAGATCATGAGAAACAATTCAGTCAAGTGTTTCAAAACTTTTGACCGGTAGTGTGTATGTATGTATGTATGTGTGTATATATATATATATATATATATATATATATATATATATATATATATATATGTAGTTTTTTTATGCTTACTGTATGTGTTACCTTATTTAAAAAAGAAAAGAAAAGTATATGCTTCATTGCACAAAAAAAAAACAACAAAAAAAACAAACAAACAAAAAAACAAACAAACAGTACATTCCAAATTAAATAAAGAACGGGAAATGTGTTTATGATGTACTTTTTACGGCCACCCCAGCCTAACTCTCTGTATGTGTTGTACCATGGTCCATCAATTTGGGCTGTAGCCCTATAAAGATATGTGACAGATGTAAGTGGCTGCAGTGTGAAAAATAACATCCTTGTCTATTGAAAAAGTGTCAGCTTTCTGGAAGGCTATTGAAAGCTTATACTAAGCCACACATCCACCTGTCTTTAATAAGTCAGTACATTGAGTATGGCATTATAATGACACAAAATACATACAAGGAAAAATCTTATTTCCAACAGTAATTTAATAGCATTTTATGGAAAATTAGATTTAAGGTAGGTACAACTAGCATGAATTATTTAAAACTGTTTGTCCAACAGAAACATTAAAACTAACAAAATTTAAACTAAAATGTTTGGTGTTCGTTTTGTTTGTCTAAATAGAATACTTACTATCTACTCTGGTTTACTCTTGAAATGCATTATTGTGATACTGCTAATATTGTTGGCTCCTGTGTGATGATTTGCTTGTGCTTTGCCTCATTTGTAAATTGTTTTGGATGAAAGCATCTGCTAAATGATTAAACCTTTGATTTTTGTGTGAAATGTTTACTTGAATAATGAACCTTATTTCAACCAAATAACCATTATGTGGTGTTATATCCATTACTGCAATCAAAGAATAGTCATATAAAATCTCTGTTGCTTAAATGAAATATGAAACTAAGATTCATCTTAAACATACTGTATGTAATGTGGGTCCATGCACAGTTTTGCAGCAAACATTTGCTGGTCTTTTAAAAAAGAATTATTAGTTAGCACTGTTAAAAAAACAACAACACATTTTTATTTTTCATTTCCTCAGATTGCCTTTTATTAACTGCATCTGTTGCTAAAGTGTTAAATGACGGTATATGCTCAATAACAATAGAACTGAACTAGAAGCATATGCATCAAAAGGAATGCTTTGTAGAAATGTTGACAAATTTGCTGATATAGTAAAACTTGAAACATATTTTTTACTACTTACATGCAAAATACTACCCAACAAATGACAAACCATATCCCTGTGGTAGCACACTCTCATGAAAGCCTTAATCCTCAATCATTCTGTTTTCTGCAGAGGACTTTATGACAAAGAGGTCTAAAATCCACAAGCCTAAAGAAATTTGTGACTTTTTATCAGCTCTGAAGGGAGTGAGACCATATCTTTATTAGATACATTTAATCACTGTGAGGTCTGGCATGTATGTATGTTACATTTTTAGCTTTTCATTAAGACATCATGACTGAAATCTTTAAATCACTGAGACAATAAATGATTTAACAGTTCATTCTGCCAGATTTATTATTTGGACATCACAGCGTATTTTTCTCCACACAAAATCTACAGAAAAATGTAGGCGATCTGGGCGGTACTGTATTTTCAGTATGTACTGTAATTACAGGTCATAATTACAACTGTTCCCAATCAGGCTACCAGAAAATACATTTTTGCTGTTTTAATTAAACAAAAACAAAACAAAACACCCAAGTCGAAAAAAGTGGTTTGCTCAGCCAAGGCGAGAATTTTAAAATAAAAAGGTAACCTTGTGACGTAAAGATAAATAATAGATTTGGGCCATGTTATTAATCTTGTATTTATAGACAGAGAGAGGAAAACTTTACCATGTGTAATAGAAGCTTTCAGCTTAAATATAAAACATAGTAGTTTTGTTTCATATTGTTTGCGGTTGGCATTGAGGTAAAATAGCTTTGTTTGTTGAGATATCATGGATTGATTATTTTATGATATGTTCTGCCCTCATCTAAATGTCTCATGTTTTGACAATTTGTGCTCACAGATATTTGTCTAATGTAACTCTCCTTTAAATTTGTTAAACCTATTTTTTATTTGTCAAATACAAAGGACTTTCCCAAGGACTGATTGTTACCATTTATGCATTACCTCTGTAATTAGTGTAATTTTTTCTCATTCTGATATGAGAAATACGATTACTGTATGTCAGATGACCTCTTTTCATGCCTGAGGTGTTTTTTGTTTTTGTTTTTTTGCAGCACTTATTCCAGCAAATATGGGGGTCATCTATTTATGTACTCTAAAAAACCAAATTTAAAGGATACTGAAGCAATTCTAAGCAATTCTAAACTATTAATGAAAATACATTGTTGGTCACACAGATCTCCTGGCCTGTGGCATAGTTAGTGGATGCTTCCTTTTGAAGGCGATAATGCAGCATGACAAGTGAGTCATAATTGACGGTATTGTTCAGAAACAGTGGCTCGCAATAACTCAAAGAGCAGATGGAGCACAGACAGACAGCAGGAAAAAACAAGGAAGCAATATTTCACATTTATTTGAAAAAGTCACTTCATGCTTTATTGATCAATTTTGTTAATAAAATTAAAGCAGTACCCCTCTTTATTTTGGTACTTCTGTGCCAGATCTTAGTCCTTGAGAAAATAGCCCCGGGCATAGGAAATAGGATGCCACTGTAATTAAATAGCCCTTATGGCCCTGTTCTATTTCAGTGGACTGCATGCATAGTATGAAGTGCATCTCTACCTCCAAACAGGCCTTTCGAAGCAATAAACAACTCTAATTGCCCTTCAAACAAACTTGACATGTCTTACAATGTTCAGATGAAGTGCAGGCCCCACCAGAGTTCAGTTTTGCATTAGTAGATGTGCAATACACATCATGCATTCATGCTCAATGTTAAATCTGAACATGGTCCAGATTTGCTTTGTGATTGTTTGTGCCAGTTTTTATAGCTTGTGCGGCATTATCGCTGTGCAGTAATAGTCAAAGCAGTCAAAATATGTTTTTGTGTACTGCTGTGTAATATATTTGTAATATATCACAGGTTTCAAAGTAACACTGTCTACACAGTAATGTGTTTTTAACACAACTGTAATATCATTGTATCATTAATCTCTGCGGCCCTTTGTGTCAAAGTATAATGGATAAAATCAAAGAGGAGAATGAATCATATAAAAATGTGAAACTTAAAGTATTTCACCACTGATTTTTTGATTTCACTATTTCTGGGCTTTTTATTTCAGCTTTAACAGAGAAAAGATCTTAAAGCAATAAATCCAGAAAAAAGATTAAGAAAACATTAAATCCAATCACTGACATGTTTTATGTCTTAAGAGAGACGGGACTTAAAGGAATATTCCGGGTTCAAACCAAGTTAAGCTCAATTGACAGCATTTGTTGCATAATATTGATTACCACAAAAATTTATTTTTGAATTGTCCCTCCTTTTCTCAAAAAAAAAAAAAAAAAAAGCAAAAATCTGTGTTCCATTGAGGCACTTACAATGAAAGTGAATGAGGGCCAATCCATAAATATTAAAATAATCAGTTTCAAAAGTATAGCCACAAGACATAAACAATATGCATGTTAACATGATTTAAGTGTGATAAAATTGCTTACTAACCTTTTCTGTGTAAAGTTATTGCCAATATAAGTGCCTCACTGTAACCTCAATTTTTGCTTTTTTTTTTTCTAAAAAACGAAAAAAGACAAGTCTAAATAATTTTTTCGTGGTAATCAACATTACGCCACAGATGCTGCTGACTAAGCTTAACTTGTCCTGAACCCAAAAAATTCCTTTAACTGTGTTTGTTTAGAATAATCAGAGAGAAATTGCATCAGACATATTAAGAGTGTTAATGGTATTGTCAAACTATCATGAAGTTTTACAGAAAAAGTGTGATTTAAACTATTTAAATTTAAGATGATTATGTAGAGGTATACTTTTGTCATTTTAACAGGAATTTTTATACCCAGATTACTAACATATCAATGAATATTTTCACTTTTATCACAATGTACAGTCAACAGCCCTTGTAACACTGGAAATGCAATAACTTATGCTAAGATCCTCTGATCTGCCTACCAGATTTTGAATAAGTCAAGGGAAGATATAAAAGGAACTTAAAAGGGAAAATGAAGGATAATTTCAAAATTCATGTTATTAGTTTAACATGTACAGCATTAAGGTCTCTGAGACCCCAAACATTAAGAACGTAAAGTCAATCTCAACAGAACAGAAGATAAAATCAGCTGCATGGATTAAAGCAAGCGTACATACAGCAGTCTGTATATCTGCTTCATTTCTCCACAATGCAATCTAGAGGGCACAAATCAATCAAATCATGCTGCATTTTTGCCATTGTAAAATTATTAACTTGTTTTCCTGTCACCCTGGTAGACCAGCCTCTGCAGCAACATTTAACATCTTTAGACACACAGGGACAATAACTATGATCATAAGCTGGAATCATTTGAAAGGCAATCCTTTTCCCATCAAAATGATTCCTATGTGTGGGGCGAGGCGAATGCTTGGGAGAGGAGCGGAATCACTACCATCGCCTCACCATGGTAACCAGATGGTGTGCCTCCACCACAGTCACGCTGTTTTCATATGAAACATGACGCATACACTTGGCTGTTGGCTTGTTTATTCCGCTGTGTGTGTGTTTCGTGGTGGTGTCTGTGCACTCTGAGACACAAGACCACCAGTTCTAGTCCAGCTCCTGACCTCTGCATGGGCATGTGGGTATACAGCCTGGCCCCAACAGAGTTTTGCGACATGCCCAGACATGAGAATGTCTCCTGGATGAAGATGAGCCAGGTCTATTTGGAGGTCTGCTCCAGATTTTTATGTGTAGCTAAAATTGGTTTCACATGAGTTGGGGGCAGCCTACATCAGCAAATTTTCTGATCAAATTAAACAGAGAAAGGGGAAAAAGAGGCAGCGGTTGTACTGATCTTTAATTCAATAAACAGGACTCAAGGAAGGGAGGCGAGAGAGTCATTAGAACTTGTTATCATCACCACTCTCCAGCCTCCTCATGGTCAGAGATAGTTTCACCCCCAGCAGCAGATCAGCCTGCCGCTCTCTACACAGCTCTGCAGCACCCTGCCCTGACTTGCTCTTGATCCAGACTTTGTAAAGTTGTGGTTAAGACAAAAGAGCTTTCAGATGTGCACATGATAAGTATCATCTTTCATTTTTCTTTTCTTTAAACCCTTTCACATGCTGTAACAGAGCTGTCTGTTCAGTATCGTTTTGGTGCAATAGAATACTGGACTGTAGTAAAACAAGAACCGCACAATTGTGATTCTCTGATCCTTTATTGACAACCAGGTTTGTTTGTTTTTTTGACACCTCAATGGATTTGGATCTGCTTATCACATTGGAGGTCTGATGCTTGAATCCAGAACCCCTTTAAACTGTAGATAAAAGTTTATTAAGATTTATAAAAATGTTTACCATATGTGACTGGTTCTGGAGTCTGGTCTTGATCTAATGATTGCTCCTTTAGTGATATGATCACTTGGGTGAATTATGCCACTTCATCAAATTCAGAGCACACCCGGCATGAGCTGTACAGCAGTTAAGAGGAGGCACAGAGCGAAAGGAAAAAAGCAAAAGAGAAGCAGGAAAAAAACAAAAAAAAAACAAAAGAAAAGAAGAGATGGAGAGACAGTATGAGAAAAAAAGAGATACAGAGAGAGGAATTATACCAAAGTCTTTCTAGAAAGTCAGTCCGCTGGCGGCCATCTTTGGAACGCTCTCGAGCAGCTTTTTTTCTATGTAAACAAGCAGCATACGAGTGCAGCTTCTATCTGCTTGAATGGGGAAAGACCAAAATCTCTGAAATGCTTGGTCAAGATTACGATCAAAGAAAATCTGACAACACAGGTATAATAAATTGTGCTTCTTTATATCAGATTACGCTAAAAACAAAAATGTCCCTGCTTGTATAGCTAATTCGCATGCGCATTCTTGAGTTGATTGACAGGCGATGTCTGAATCTAAAATGTGATTGGCTCTTTTACCTGTAAGGCGAGACTTCCTTTCTACAGCCGTTTACCTGTTAGGCGTTCCAATTTCTCCCATTCATTTTAATAGAAGTGTCCGGTCTCTGCTAAATAGTCTATGATTATACTCTTTAGAATGCTGGAATCATTCTGAAGCAGGACAAGAATGATGCGTTTTTTTCTGGATTGTTGATAAAAAGGGAGATTGTGAGTGTTCCACAGAAACACAGCACAGTCATGATCCATATTGTGCATTAGGCATGCATGCAAGTGAAGAGGAGCGTCCTCAATGCTTCATGAAAACCTGGGACATTCCATGCATTTGTGTCAACGCAATTATTTGTCAATATCGAAACAAGGGAAAACACACAGAAAAGCTGTTCTTCGGACTTTGAATGTGTTATTGTATCAGCTGTTCTCTTGCGAAATGCAGAGATGCACAAAAAGACTCCAGTTATAATCTAGAAACACCAATCATACCTAAAGTATTTAACAATTGGCCACTGGTATGTAAAAAAAACTAATACTTCTCATGCTTTGGCAAAGTTATGAGCAGTGTGAGCATTCTCGCATTTAATTTTTATCCCATGGCAGTCACTCCAGTACCATGGGCTAGAGTTTTAGCAGTCTGTGAAAACAAAAGAGTTTTGAGCATCCTGGTACATTTCTATGTGGGTTAATATGCTGGTTCTTATTTTTATGTGATATGTTACCAGACTTGTTATCAGAGAGGATTACATTTATTAATAATAATGTCAAACTGAAGGACTGAAGTATAAAATGATCCCATAAAGTATTTTTGGACACTAAACCAGACTTAAAGGAATAATTCACCCAAAAATGAAAATTCTCTCATCATTTACTCACCCTCATACCATGCCAGATGTGTATAACTGTCTTTCTTTAGCAGAACACAAATAAAGGTTTTTAGAAGAATATCTCATTTCTGTAGGTCCATAAAATGCAAGTGAATGGGGGCCAAATTTTTGAAGCTCCAAAAAGAACATATAGTCATCATAAAAGTAATCCATACGACTCCAGTGGATTAATTAATGTCTTCTGAAGCGAAACGCTAGGTGTGTGTAAGAAATAGATCAATATTTGTTTTACTTTTTTTATTACAAATTTTCACCTTCGGCCAGCTAGTTGATGAGGGTGGAGTTCAAACTGCTTCTCGCTTGATGTAAGCATGTAAGCCTCCTCTGCATAGATATTTATACGTAGATAACTTATTAGCAGCTGTTCCTATGAACCGCAATACTGTTTCCAAACAAAACCAGTTTATGCAGCGGTCTGAGCAAGGAGCTCCGTCTGAGGCATTTACTCCATTCACTTGCATTCAAACAGCTCTCCTTGTTGACCATTCCAAGATGGCGGCCCAGTTATCGTATCCAAACCAGCCGAATCTAATATGAATATCTATACTCTGTTGTAAAGAACACTGCGCTTCCATATTTTTTTTGTATTTCACGTTTCAGTTCTTGAGTGAACTTGCCGATGCAATTACGTCACGCGAGAGGCTGCGTAACCTCGACCCTTGTGAATTTTTGATTAAAAAAGTTTTAAATATTGATCTGTTCCTTACAGACACCTATTATTTCACTTCAGAAGACATTAATGAATCCACTGGAGTAGTATGGATTTCATTTATGATGGCTATATTTGCTTTTTGGAGCTTAAAAAATTTGGCACCCATTCACTTGCATTGCATGGACCTACAGAGCTGAAATATTCTTTGTTTGTGTTCTGCTGAAGAAAGAAAGTCATACACATCTGGGATGGCATGAGGGTGAGTGAATGATGAGAGAATTTTCATTTTTGGGTGGACTATTCCTTTCAAACTGTTTTATTATTATTATTATTATTTTATAAAACCAAATCAACCAAATAATGCTAGACCTTTTCTCAGAACTAATTTCTGAGGTATTTTTGCACTAGGAAGAACCAGCAGGTGAGAAGGTGGTTTTTAGTGCACGTATGAAGTGAGTTTTCCTCAAGTTCCCTAACAGGGTAACCACAATTCATCACATTAACTATTAATAATTTTGTCTTAATTTTGAGCAGTATATCTTTTGTTTTATAATTTCAAATCTAACAAAAATATTTTTGTTTAAACGCTTGAATTATTATTTTTTTTTTTAAATAAATGCCACTTGGCGTTTTGTTATTTCATGCAATGACATTTGTGCATTTTACAGTCTCAGATTTTAGAAACACACATGGTACAATTTACTTACCTCTTTTGAAGAGTCTCTTGGAAAGTTCTTGGATAAAATAAAATTTATATATAGTGTACATGAGTACCGTGTACATATAGTAACACTCCAAAGCCATTCTGAGCATACAAGGGAATCTCCAAACATTTCTCACAGATAATGCTGTGCAAATGCTTTGCAGACAGCAATTTTGGTAGCAATTTATTCTGAATAAATTACTCAGATATCCAGCAATTTTGTTCTTTTTTTCCCTTTCCCTCATTCCTTTGGTAAAATCCAGATGTGGGGTGTTGGGTGCTGTGGTTGCTTATATTATGTTTGAATTTGTGATAGTAAAACAACTGTTATGTCCGGGGTCAAAATTACGTGAGTTATCTGTTATATATAACCAATCAGAACCAGTGTAATCTGGAACATTTGAAGTTGTGGAATATATTATTAATTTTGTTCAGAAGAATAGTAAAGTATTCCTTCATGAGGGTAGTCAAAATACAAGGCTTGGCAAACTGCAGCACCAAGACTTAGAATTTTCTTTAAAAACAGATTCAATCTCAAGGACAACTAATTGGCAGCCAACTGCTTTCAGTTTGAAAATTTAATATGTGGCTTTCATAGATCTCTCTATACATGATAAAAAATTTGTGAGCACTAAAAGTCAAAAATCCATCTGTTACCTTTCCTATAATATTGTATCTTTTTCGTAACCTTGACTGAACACTAATCTAAATCTGATTTGTGGATAACCAGTTGAAAATCAAAATTTTGGCAGATCTATCTACCACCTTGATGGCTTTTATAATTTCACATATTTTCACTCTACGTGTCATTTTTTGCAGTCTGTATTTATTAAGCTTCATATTTATTGTTTGTTGTTATGTCTAGTGCAGACAGCTGCCAGAGTTGCTGTCTCGTTATACATTTAGCAGTGGTTCTGGAAGAATTATAATTTATATTTTTTCTACACTTGGCCTGCAATAAGAAGAATGGAAATACATTTGGTATGATGTGACATTTAACATGTTGACAACTGCTCTGAATCAACAAGTTTTCACCCAGAGAGTTTCAATCTTGAAAATCTCCAATGAAATTGTCAGCAATTATTTTTATATTTGTGGCAACATCTTTTATTATACTTTTTACCCTTGCTTTTGTTGAAAGATCTTTCTGAAAGCATGGCTGATTGTTTTTTATATTATGAAATAAAAAAAAAAATGGTTGTCATGCTTATATTAGGCTGTTACTGTCTAAAACAATTTGCCAATTCTCTTCTGTCTAAGAAAGAAAAACAAGCCCATAGTGTTCAAATAAGTATGAATTTGTTTCAGATAGCTAGAAATCAGGTAAATAAAAGGGAAGCATGGTTTTCACTATAACGACACTGACTGTTTTTCAGTCTGAAAAGATGGAATACTGGTTTATTGGAAAATTGGTTCATTGGAACCAAGATCATCCTAAATATTTCAGTAAACTTAATTTACTCTCATGAAGTATTTAAGTTGAAATGGCTTTGTGACTTAAGATGCTAATGAAGCCTATAACTATTTAACACAAAACAAAACAGCACTTGGATTAGATTTTTTATAGGTGATGCAAGTAGCCTAATGTTTTTTTTTTTTTTTCACTAGACAAAAACAAGAGAGTCAAACAAGACAAAAAATATCATTAAGAGCTTCTAATGAACACTGTAGAATAACATGACAATTTGTTTCATTAAGTTTACTAATCCTCTCTCTGTGAAATAATAGGTCCTAAATGTGTCCTAAAATTTTTTATTTTCTATAAATAGTAAAACAAATACCCTCCCTTGTGGTTGTGTGACTGCCATGTGGAAAGATTTGTTTGGAAACACCAAACTCACCCCTCCACTCTATTCAGAATAGTAACATGTTAGACTGCACAATATCTGTAAAATATAAATTTTTTGATTCAAAAACATTTATTATTTGTGTATTTCTAAACTATTTCTAAATTTCAAGAATGAAAATACACGTTTATAAATTGTATTTTCTGCTTGTCAAAAAAAAAAAAACAAACAAAAAAAAAAAAAAAGAGTTGTTATACATTGGAGCATATTGAACACAGAAATGATACAATTCCCAGGCTGCTCTGACATCTCTTCACATCTGCTCAATAAAAAACCACAATGTGGAGAAGAGGAATTCTGGCACAAAATTATATTACCCCGCTATTTCCATGACCACTAAAAGGGCTTTCTTTTCGGTTGGAATGAATTTGTCCTTGGGTCATGAGCATCATTATGGGATTGCCTTTCAACAACTTCACTTCAGTCATGAACAACTGTGACTATGTTCAGGATTACACTTTTCCTTCTTTTTTCCTTTTCATTTACCATATTCATAACCATCACAAGTCTAATACACGCTATAATTACAGTGGTATCATGCTATGAAACTGTCCTCAGAAAAATGCCTATTGAGCTGCAAGTAATGATGTGTGCATAAAGACATGCTTAAAACCCAAGCGCATTTTTGTCAGGCTCAAGCTAGATGGCCAATGTTTTTGAGACACATCCCAGTCTAGAACTGGCACTGCTTTTGACTCCAGATGTTCAGTGCCCTGAACTGTCATGATTGGGGTCTTACCCTCACACTTTCCAAGGCTAGTTCACTCAACCTAATGTAAAATTTTGATTTTATGTGAACTGTTTCTGTCTTGAACAACTCTTTCATGGATCTGACTTTGAAAAGCTAGTGTGGAACATCCACTTGAGGTGCAGAGTTATAGACTTGGCTATGCTTTAGAATCTTTTTTTATTTGTATCCCAAAACTGTAAAAGCAACCATATTCTATCTTGTCTTTGTATCCTTCTCACCACACAGTCTTGCCCATCTAACCATTTTAAATCCTTGGAAGACTTCTTGTCTTCCATCCTTTGGAAAAGATGAACTATACAAACATAGGCTATATAATTTGCTGTGTTTACAGTTGTGGGAGGACACTCAATATAAAATCTATTGTTATACACTGGCAGCCAAAAGTTTGGAATAATGAATAGATTTTGCTGTTTCGGAAGAAAATTGGTACTTTAATTCACCAAAGTGGCATTCAACTGATCAAAAGTATAGTCAAGACATTACTGATGTAAAAACAGCACCATCGCTTTAAAAAAAAAAAAGTCATTTTTGATCAAATCTAGACAGGCCCCATTTCCAGCAGCCATCACTCCAACACCTTATCCTTGAGTAATCATGCTAAACTGCTAATTTGGTACTAGAAAATCACTTGCCATTATATCAAACACAGTTGAAAGCTACACTATATTGCCAAAAGTATTCGCTCACCCATCCAAATAATTGAATTCAGGTGTTCCAATCACTTCCATGGCCACAGGTGTATAAAATGAAGCACCTAGGCATGCAGACTGCTTCTACAAACATTTGTGAAAGAATGGGCTGCTCTCAGGAGCTCAGTGAATTCCAGCATGGTACTGTGATAGGATGCCACCTGTGCAACAAGTCCAGTCATGAAATTTCCTCGCTACTAAATATTCCACAGTCAACTGTCAGTGGTATTATAACAAAGTGGAAGCAATTGGGAATGACAGCAACTCAGCCACGAAGTGGTAGGCCACGTAAAATGACAGAGCGGGGTCAGCGGATGCTGAGGTGCATAGTGCGCAGAGGTCGCCAACTTTCTGCAGAGTCAATCGCTACAGACCTCCAAAGTTCATGTGGCCTTCAGATTTGCTCAAGAACAGTGCGTAGAGAGCTTCATGGAATGGGTTTCCATGGCCGAGCAGCTGCATCTAAGCCATACATCACCAAGTGCAATGCAAAGCGTCGGATGCAGTGGTGTAAAGCACGCTGCCACTGGACTCTAGAGCAGTGGAGACGTGTTCTCTGGAGTGACGAATCACGCTTCTCCATCTGGCAATCTGATGGACGAGTCTGGGTTTGGCGGTTGCCAGGAGAACAGTACTTGTCTGACTGCATTGTGCCAACTGTGAAGTTTCGTGGAGGGGGGATTATGTTGTGGGGTTGTTTTTCAGGAGCTGGGCTTGGCCCCTTAGTTCCAGTGAAAGGAACTCTGAATGCTTCAGCATACCAAGAGATTTTGGACAATTCCATGCTCCCAACTTTGTGGGAACAGTTTGGGGATGGCCCCTTCCTGTTCCAACATGACTGCGCACCAGTGCACAAAGCAAGGTCCATAAAGACATGGATGAGCGAGTTTGGTGTGGAAGAACTTGACTGGCCTGCACAGAGTCCTGACCTCAACCCGATAGAGCACCTTTGGGATGAATTAGAGCGAAGACTGCGAGCCAGGCCTTCTCGTCCAACATCAGTGTCTGACCTCACAAATGCGTTTCTGGAAGAATGGTCAAAAATTCCCATAAACACACTCCTAAACCTTGTGGAAAGCCTTCCCAGAAGAGTTGAAGCTGTTATAGCTGCAAAGGGTGGGCCGACGTCATATTAAACCCTATAGATTAAGAATGGGATGTCACTTAAGTTCATATGCGTCTAAAGGCAGATGAGCGAATACTTTTGGCAATATAGTGTATCTGGTTTGATAAATGAAGCTTAACATTGTTTTTGTGTTTGTTTTTGAGTTGCCACAGTATGCAATAGACTGGCATGTCTTTAAGTCAAAATCTGGTCAAAAATGGCAAAAAAAAAGAAACAGCTTTCTCTAGCAACTCATCAGTCAATCATTGTTTTGAGGAATGAAGTCTATACAAAAAAAACTGAAGATTTCATACAAAGGTGTACACAACAGTCTTCAAATACAAAGAACAACTGGCTCTAACAAGGACAGAAAGAGACGTGGAAGGCCAGATGTACAACTAAACAAGAGGATACGTACAGTAGAGTCTCTAGTTTGAGAAATAGACACCTCACATGTCCTCAGCTGACAGCTTCATTGAATTCTACCCGCTCAACACCAGTTTCATGTACAACAGTAAAGAGAAGACTCAGGGGTGCAGGCCTTATGAGAAGAACTGTAAAGAAAAAGCTACTTTTGAAACAGAAAAACAAAAATAAAAGGTTAGAGTGGGCAAAGAAACACAGACATTGGACAACAGATAATTCGAAAAGAGTGTTATGGATCTTAAACCCATTGAGCTTTTGTGGGATCAGCTAGACTGTAAGGTGCGTGAGAAGTGCCCAACAAGACACATCGATGGCAAGTGCTACAGGAAGCGTGGGGTGAAATGTCACCTGAATATCTGGACAAACTGACAGCTAGAATGCCAAGGATCTGCAAAGCTGTCATTGCTGCACGTGGAGGATTTTTTGATGAGAACTCGTTGAAGTAGTTTAAGAAGTTCTGAATTTTTTTTTTCAAATTGTAATAGTAATTTTTCACGTTATTGTCCTAACTATATATTGTGATCAGCTGAATGCCACTTTGGTGAATAAAAGTACCCATTTCTTTCCATAAGAGCAAAATCTGTACATTATTCCAAACTTTTGGCTGCCAATGAATGTTCTGTTTAAATTACCAAGCAAACCATTTCAGAGAATGAGGGTGGATTGCATTTCCTGAATGTGATGCCCATTTCATTTAATAAAGGTCTCCTCTAAATTATAATATTAATCAGGCTGACCTTGGAGGCTGAATTTTTTGTCAGTTAAAATTGGTCTCTGCTTGCTGAATTACAAACTGCCCCGATGGCCAAAGCTGGAACTACAGTTGAATGCATGCGCACCTTCTGCGCAATATACAGCATGAGCATAAGACATTAGTAAACATTATTCGAATTAAACATTTATTTTAGTAGTTAAAACATTAATATCTTAAAATATGAATGGTATATATAATAAAATCTTGTGTGTCTCTTCCTTCTACACCTCTATACTACTCCAGCCATTTTGAGAACTTGGCAGTGTAGTACTGCAGATATTGTTGACTTTAGTATGACAAATTTTTTCCTATGTCCCTCATTTGTAAGTCGCTTTGGATAAAACATCTGCTGAATGACTAAACGTAAATGTAATATACCCCTAACCCAAACCCTAAACCTGACCCTAACAGTATTTACACAAAAACTTCATTCTTTTATTTACTTATTTGCACAAGTAGTATCATGCTAACTAGAGATCACAAGGGATGTGACGTTAAAGGTGCAACGCTAGTGATTTTCGAAGAAGGATATAGCTGCAGGCAGTGCTCCAAAAAGGGCGGGAGCTTCAAACCTAACCCTTTCCCTAACCCTCACCATGTGTAGAAGTGACGCCCCCTTTTGGAGTTGGCGCAACCCCCTTTTGGAGTAACCCCGGCCCCTTCTAGAGTAACCCCGCCCTCTTTTGGAGATTCCGCCCCATTTGGAGATCTCTGGCCTACAGCTATACCTACTTGGATTTTCGGGGCTTTAACATTCGCCACATGGTAGTGCTTATCTGAAATTCTGCACATCAGGTCCGAATATATCGATACAGGATCATTTATATTTATCATTTTTAGTCTTTTGTAAGGGATTTTCATGAATTTGGAACATGCTAATGTTAAGAACCATTGCTCTCCACAGGGCTTTTTGGTCTAGGCAAAGTCGTAGGATAAATAATTATGTTTGCCATTGTCAAACATGATTCCATTGCAAGAAAAACAGGCTAGGCCTTTCCAGGCCTGGCTAAGGCAGCATTCCCTGTCGGTGTATTTGGAAAGGATGAAAGCTCAGTGTGAACCCAAAGGTCATCTTGTGACCCTGTCTCTGTTTTCACAAGCGGAAGCCTGATCCTTAGTTCTGCTCTTGGAAGTTGGTTAGCAGATCGGCTGCTGTTGTCTTAGTGAGGTGGGTCACACTCTCACAGTAAGGTGCCCGCTGTCATCACTGTGACCTCTGAACTGGCTGATGGCTAGACCCAGGACTCCCAAGACTGAAACAGTGTTGCAGATGACCAAGGACTGAAATTCGTAGTGGGGTCAAAGATCAAGAGCAGTGGACATGGTCTTTATTTATTTACTTTCATTTTTAGGGCTCTGTATCTTCTATTATGAAAACAAATTTGTATCTCAGTTGTGCTGGTATCTTTGCATTTAGATACATTTTAACACATATTTTGCTTTAAATATTTAAAAATCATCTTATACTCACGTGTAATGTTTATATTCCGTTCCCTGCTAATAAAATAAAAATCTATAAGTCTGTCTCTTACAAGCAAAACACAGAAATTATCAGATTATTCTCTCAAGATAAAGCTGTCCACAGTAAAAAAAAAATAATACAAAGTATGATAATGAATAGCTTCTACTCAGAAACGTACGTATTTATAAAGTTTTTAGCTTTACTTAATTTGCATGAACATGTACAACACAAAATCTTAATTATAAGGTGAACTTAGAGTGATACATACAGTAAAATAATAATTGTGAGTTCCTTGAACTTCTTTGGCTTAAAAATCCATAAAATTAAAATTTTAAGTACTACTAACTCAAACAATCAAGTACAGAACTGAAGTTGTGGAGAATACCCATAAGCCCTTGCGCTTGAATAATTTAAGCATGTTTATTTGGTCAAAAGTAACTTATTGGGGCATTTAATTTGTTGTTATTAAGAATTCAAGAGATTTGAGCTCTTTTTAGTATTACTGATGTTGTTTTACTGTAATTAGTTGTTTTGTGTAAAGTCACCATTAGGGTGATTACTGTAGTGTTCCCTTTGGTGAAGTTGGATCCTGTTCAATCTATGTTATTTTTCCTTGTGCATGTGAATGAGTGAAAGAGAAGTGCAGCTTTATCTGCACTTCTTTAGGGAATCAATTGTTTAACGACTGGCCTTGTTATTATTATCTTATGAGAAAATTAAATTAGGTAGAAACAGTAATATTGAAGATAACTGGAAAAATGCTACTAGTTGTTAAATCTTATTTGTGTGACATACCTTTTTAAGTAAATAAAGCTGAATTAACTGATACATTTGTAAATATCTAACAAAGGTTTTCTAGTTATGTTGACATAAGGTGACCATAAGTTGAACTGACTTAAAAGGTGTGATGCAAAAATGCTACATATATATTTTAAGTAAATCCAACTTAAAATAAGTTTTTCCTCGTGTAGATCAGTAATAGCAATCTCTCATGATAATGAGTGAATCAGGGGAAGAGGTTGTGCTAGTGAAGATCAAACTGAGCCCTGAGCTTTCCCCATCACAGGATCTGTGCTACACCTGTGTTTATGTAGGATTTTACCTCCTGCACCCCCTGTAGAACTGAGTTAAACGTTTGTCGAATGTGCACAGCACTGTCAGTTTAGTCACACAGCCTCAGGCCAATGCCTAGACACATAAGTGCACCCATACGTACAAACAAACACACGGCTGCTTATACGAACGCCAGGTCACCCACCTGCCCTGTGGCATTTATACATACCAGGTTACACTTTCTCTTTCCTTCCATGCCCTTCCTATGCCCCTCCCACCACCATCACTGTGGCCTCAAGTGGAAACGTTATCATTGGGGTTTGTGTCTCCCCTTTGTCCTTGCTTTCCCCCCGGGCTCTCAGTCATAATTGAATTAAACATTAGCTTAAGAGGATCATACAGGAAGAGAGCAAATGGTCACAGACAGGTCAGAGCAAAAGAATGCAGTCAAACGAACAGCCTCTGGGTAGGGGAATAAAGCTTCTTTTTGCAAGTGCACAGTGTTTTAACAAACTGTATAGAATAAGTATTGTGTATTGAGATTGCATTTTTGTTTTTTACAAACATTTTATTTTTGCATCTGTGTTGTGAAGAATGATAGCCTTTGTGTGTTACTTTGGTTTGATAGTTAAAAGATATGCTTGTTACTGGTGGAGTAGGTCTATGTGGTAGAGGTCTGCCTTTGCGACAGCTGTCATTACAGGCAGTAGAAACAAACTGAAATTGAAGACCCTTCTTCTTTTAAGCTTTAAAATGAAGAATAAGGATTCTTCCTTCTTTAAATTCCCCAAATATTCTTCAACCCAGAAAAATATATCCTGTAAATTGTGGGAAGTAACTCTTATTTAAAATGTTCATTAAAAATTTATATTTAAAATTCTCTCTTAGATATGTTTAGAACAATTTAAATTTAAATTAAATGTAATTTGTTTTCTCTACCTCTCTTTTTAAAGTATGTTTCTATAATATGGTAATATGCTATCTATAATATCATAACAGTGAAGCCAATTAGGTATCAATATCTAGCTCAGTCTTCCTGGCTGTACTCTTATGGCAAGAGGTCTTTGGGGGTTTTTAGATTAGATTTAGATTTTAGATAGACCAACAGAGTGTGGTATATCTTTGAAATTGTGTCATTTTTCTTCACTTTATCATTCTTAAAATCAGAATTTTTTTTTTTCTGCAGAGAATCCCGGCAATCCATCTATGATGGTTAGGGTATTTTCCTTGCTCACGCCCCTAGTAGGTTTTCTATTCACCTCACTAGGTTTCGAGAATAGCAATTATATTATGGATCCATTTCAATATTACCTTTTGGATTTCTTTCAATAGTCTCCTCATTATAGTAGCATGTCTTGCATTATTATAGTTAGTAGTCTACTCACAAAATGTTATTTATTTTTTTTTCGGATAAAATTGTATTATATTTATAATACGATTTACAAAAGAAAAGTCTACTTTACTTTGCTTTTTATCTATCTATATCATTTCACATAAACCATGTCACAGCACAGGTCGATGATTTGATCACAGACAGCAGCTTCCTAACATGACAAGCCATTCTATTATTGTTAATTTTCTATGTTATTATTTTCTACAATTTATATTTTAAGTCATGGCGTTCCCACACAAAAATTATATTTTCTTATGAATTAAGCCATATCCTATTTTTAAGACAACAAATTGTAAAACAGCAAAAAAGATTTGATCCTCAAACAGGATCCTTGTCAATGTTCAGCTAAAGCTTAAAAATCTCATGCTCATTTTGTGTGGTAGTGACTCTGGAAAAGAGACGCCTATCTGTCTTGCATCTGTAGTGACACTGAAAGCTTGCAGACTCTCTCTTTTGCTCCTGCTATTCTATACTGGATAATTACCATGACTAAAAGAACAAGAGTCATTTATTTGGAAAAAAGAGAAGCAGTTGTTAAAAGCTCTCAATGACAGTCTCATTTTACATGACTTTCCACATTAAACATTTCAAACCTGATGCCACACGGAAGGGGTTACAGTACTTGGTGAAGAGTTGGAGATGAAGATTTGGCCATGTGGAATCACACTGCGGTACTTTAACACTGTGCTGTTCACTTCACTCACCGGTTTAACAAGCATCAGGCTACATCACTCAGTTTGCAGGGGACCAAATGCAATGATATTGTTGGGTTAAGACTGAGGGAAGCAGAGTAAACAGCTCCTCCTTGATGAAGGCGTTGGTCTCGGACACAATGACAATTTGCCTCTGCAATTTTAGGAATCTGTAGGAAGCCAACAAGCTGCAAATTTTATGGATATCTTTGCCTGTGTTTTAATGATAGAGGGGGTGTTTCTGACACAAAAATAAAATAAAAAAAATTGCTATTTAAACCTTCATGATGGTAGAAGCTGTTGACCATCGTTAGCTGCAGTTTATCTCTTGCCTTCTTAAACAAAAGCAGTTAAAGTGCACTATTCCAAATTAAATTTTTGTTGTTTGTTTGAGTTTAGTGTCTGACACCAAGGTTGTCTGGTGACTCAAAATGGACCACAAGTCTCTCTGGTCATCCACTGCAAATGGAGCTGACATCATCTTGCCATGATGTCAACACAAATTTCTGAGACTAAGCAAAGCACTGTCCGGATACTCTTTGGGTCTGTTTTGTTTCAGACTCTGGCTCCTCAGCTAGCCATTCAGCAGATAAAATGGTATACATAGCACATGAGTGTACGTAACACATACAGAAGCGAAAGAAGTATTTGGACACTTAGGCCACACTTAAAAATGTATGGATGTCATTGCATTTGTTTACAAAATATGAAACCAAGTGGCATTTATTGTTAAGAAAGTTTGAGGTAGCACTAGACCTACACTTTTGGTCACTCTGCTACGGCACCTGTGTGTGGACGTGAGGGGAACAGACTTCATGCCACCACTAAAAATTACTTTGGGATCAGTTGGTTAATAGTAACTGCAAAAATGGCTCATAAATAATTTACATTTTAATTAATTGTAAATGTATACATTTTTAAAGTGTCCAAATACCTTTTGAGGAGCCACTCAATTGCAGAAATCAACTCAAATTAATTTAGTTTTGACAAACATTTTCCTATGAATAAAATCTTTAAAAAACAGCCAGATCACTATCAAATTGTTTTTAATAACGTTTTTTTGTATAGGCTAAATATGCACTACACGCTACAATATACACCAATCAGCCACAACATTAAAACCACCTGCATAATATTGTGTAGGTCCCCCTCGTGCTGCCAAAATAGCGCCAACCCACATATCAGAATTGTATTCTGAGATGCTATTCTTCTCACCGCAATGGTACAGAGCAGTTATCTGAGTTAAAATAGACTTTGTCAGTTCGAACCAGTCTGGCCATTCTCTGTTGACCTCTCTCATCAACAAGGCATTTCTATCAGCAGAACTGCCGCTCACTAGATGTTTTTTGTTTTTTGCACCATTCTGAGTGAACTCTAGAGACTGTTGTGCATGAAACTCCCAGGAGATCAGCAGTTACAAAAATACTCAAACCAGCCCATCTGGCACCAACAATCATCCATGTGATTATCTTATCAGACAATCATGTGGCAGCAGTGCAGCGCATAAAATCATACAGATACGGGTCAGGAGCTTCAGTTAATGTCCATATCAACCATCAGAATGAGGAAAAAATGTGATCTCAGTGATTTGGACTGTGGCACGATTGTTGGTGCCAGATGGTCTTGTTTGAGTATTCCTCAGACTGGTTTGAACTGTTAAAGTCTACGGTAACTCAGATAACTGCTCTGTACAATTGCGGTGAGAAGAATAGCATCTCAGAATACTATTCTGAGATGCGGGTTGCCACTGTTTTGGCGGCTCGAGGGGGATCTACACAATATTATGCAGGTGGTTTTAATGTTGTGGCTGATTGGTGTATTCAGTACATACAGTAATACAAATAAGCAATTCAAGATAAGTTTTTGGCTTAAAGATTGAAATAAATCAATCCCCAGAGTAAAAGGATTTAGAATCTAAAGAAGATGTGGGAAGGATAAAATAATTTGTGTTTTTGTCTGTGTCATAAAATGTCATCGTCTAACATATGGTGCCTCTGTGCTGTATCTTGCAAAAAAAAAAAAAAAAAAAAAATTTAATTTTTTTTTACGATTTCAGGAAATTCAGTCTCTGCTCTATATGTTAGACTGCGCTTCATGGACCATCTACACCTGCGTCAAGTTAACCCAGAATGTTTTGAAATGATGTTGTTTGTAAGCTCCCATGCCTATCTCTCTCAGACCACACTGTAATGTTCAAGCAGTTATTGTGTGCCTGGTTGCCAGGATTTTACCAGAGCTGTCAAGTTTGCAAAAGCTCCAACTCCAATGGCAGAGGTCACCCAAAGCAAGAAACAAAGAGAGTCTGTCAGACCACTAACATCTCAGAATGTCCTGGAATGGACAGAAAGAAGCTCTTTCAAATGGGGTCCTAATCAGAGTCATGTTCCTTATTTAATTTAGTGGGACACTTGCATGGAAGAACGTGTCCTTTCTTCACAGCTCCATTCATTCATGAAGCTGAGTAGGGAGGACAGCAATAATGAACACTTGATTTGAACACTACCCATTTACCCTGATGCTGCCACGAATTCCCCGTGATTGCACATATCCTACACATGCTATTCTACACGCACAAAAACTGTAACCAGTTCTTCATCAGACATTTCAGTCATTGATTTATTTCATTCCAAATAATTTGAGATTTTTTTTTATTTTATTTTATTTATTTTTTTAGTTGAATTGAGTTAAGGGTATAAGGGAGTGTTTGCTATATATTTTTCAGAAGAAGCATCAAACAGGATCTGGGCCAGAATTGTAAACACGCAAGAACAAGAATCTGAAATTTATGAAGTTACAGCGATCTTTCCTTTTTTCAGTGAACAATGATGTTGTTTTTGATATGCTAAAAATAATCCTTGACTGGTGCATCTGCATGCTGAAATAATGCAGGTAGTGAAAAGAGGGCTTGCTTTCAACAAAGTTCTCTTCATCTTGCTTAGGTGCAAGTGACTGCAATTACAGCTATGAGTGCTGTTTACTGGTTGAGGTCAAAGGGTCATTTGTGAGTGTCTGAACCTCAAAGTAGCAAAGAGCACTGGGACTCTCTGTCTGCCTTCTCACTGAATGTGAAACTTATTTTGTTGAGTTTTCCTAAAAGCCAGCAATATAATAATTATTATATATTATATAATGTGACTGACAGATAGTTCAACCTGGTCTCATGACTAAGTGTAATAATCTTTAGATAAGGCAAAATCATAAGAAATTTATGAGCTGGCTTGTACAAAAATGTACAACTTTTACTCTTTAAAATAAATGAACCAACAAACAATGTTATTTTTCCTAAGTTTAGCCTAACCTAAACCCAAACCTAACCATAAAGACTAACCCCTTACCCAAATTCTAAACCTAACTATGATATTAATAGGAAAATTTCTGTTGTGTATCACGGAAGAAAGAATTATTGGGGTTTTGAACAAGCGTTTTTGCTATTTTTTGTTTTTTACGTTTATCCACTAACCCAAACCCTAAACTAGGAAAGTCAAAGTACTGGTACTTTGGTACCAAGTCGATACTAAAACAAAAAAGTTGTCACAATGCCATTGTGTATGCAGTACCGAATACCGCCTCAATTTGATACCGCGTGCTGTCTGACTGACACAAGACTACTTTCATATGTTCACACACCAATTTGACATATTTGGTGAAAAAAAATGAATGCACAATTAATCTAATTAAACTCATGATAGGTCCTACTGTGAGTATTAACTGCAAAAAGATGCAATTGAATTACATAAATATACTGTTTGAATGTGCTGTGTGCTTTACAGTGAATGTGTGAAGCCGCTCCATGCTAAAATCACAGTATTAAGAGTGTCACGTGCGGTGTGCGTGTTGCAATAGATGACAGAACAGAGCACTTATTTACTTATTCAGAAAGTATTCAGTCCCCTTAATTTTTTCACATTTTGTTATATTGCAGCCTTATGCTAAAAAAATTTTTTCCACATCAATCTACACTCCACACCCCATAATGACAAAGCAAAAACCAGATTTTTGATAACTTGGCAAATTTATTAAAAAGAAAAAACTGAAACATCACATTGACATAAGTATTCAGACCCCTAACTCAGTACTTGAAGCATCTTTGGCAGCGATTACAGCCTCAAGTCTTTTTGGGTATGATGCGACAAGATTTGCACACCTGGATTTGGGGATTTTCTGCAATTCTTCTCTGCAGTTCCTCTCAAGCTCTGTCAGGTTGGATGGGGACCATCGGTGCACAGCCATTTTCAGGTCTCTCCAGAGATGTTCGATTGGGTTCAAGTCCGGGCTCTGGCTGGGCTACTCAAGAACATTCACAGAATTGTCCCTAAGCCACTCTTGCGTTGTCTTGACTGTGTGCTTAGGGTCATTGTCCTGTTGGAAGGTGAACCTTCGGCCCAGACTGAGGTCCTGAGCGCTCTGGACCAGGTTTTCATTAAGGATATCGCTGTATATTGCTGCGATCAGCTTTCCTACAACCCTGGCCAGTCCCCCAATTCCAGCCGCTGAAAAACACACCCACAGCATGATGCTACCACCACCATGCTTCACCACTGGGATGGTATTGTGCAGGCCTGGTTTCCTCCAGACATGACACTTGGAATTGAGGCCAAACAGTTCAATCTTCATTTCATCAGACCAGAGAATCTTGTTTCTCACAGTCTGAGAGTCCTTCCAAGCGGGATTTCATGTATCTTGCACTGAGGAGAGGCTTCCATCTGGCCACTCTGCAATAAAGCTCAGATCGGTGGAGTGTTGCAGTGATGGTTGTCCTTCTGCAAGTTTCTCCCATCTCCACACATGATATCTGGAGCTCAACCAGAGTGACCATCGGGTTCTTGTTCAACTCTCTTACCAAGGCCCTTCTCCCCCGATTGCTCAATTTGGCCAGTTGGCTGGCTCTAGGAAGAGTCCTGGTTGTTCCAAACTTCTGTCATTTAAGAATTATGGAGGACACCGTGCACTTGGGAAACTTCAATTCAGCCAAAATAATTTTGTAGCCTTCCCCAGATCTGTGACTCAACACAATTCTGTCTATGTGCTCTGCAGGCAGTTACATTGACCCCATGGCTTGGTTTTTGCTCTGATATGCATTTTCAGCTGTGAGACCTTATATAGACAGGTGTGTGCCTTTCCAAATCATGTCATCAATTGAATTTGCCACAGGTGGACTCCGATCAAAGAGTAGAAACATCTAAAAGATGATCCAGAGAGATGGGATACACCTCAGCTAAATTTAAATGTCATAGCAAAGGGTGTGAATACTTGTGTCAATAATTGTGTCAATGTGATATTTCTGTTTTTTCTTTTTAATAAATTAAGTTTTTTAATTTATACTATTGTGCTCTGTTGTGCAGCACTTTATTTGACAAAAAATAAGGCCAATGTTGTGTTTTAAATTAGGCTGTGAGGATCTTTACAGAAGCACTTTATTTGATTAAAAAATATATATATAAAAAATAAATTAATAAATGCAATTAGATTAGATTAGATTCAACTTTATTGTCATTGTGCAGAGTACAGGTACAGAGCCAATGAAATGCAGTTAGCATCTAACCAGAAGTGCAAATAGCAATATGTATATATATATATATACATATATATATACACTATATTGCCAAAAGTATTCGCTCATCTGCCTTTAGACGCATATGAACTTAAGTGACATCCCATTCTTAATCCATAGGGTTTAATATGACGTCGGCCCACCCTTTGCAGCTATAACAGCTTCAACTCTTCTGGGAAGGCTTTCCATAAGGTTTAGGATTGTGTTTACGGGAATTTTTGACCATTCTTCCAGAAGCGCATTTGTGAGGTCAGACACTGATGTTGGACGAGAAGGCCTGGCTTGCAGTCTTCGCTCTAATTCATCCCAAAGGTGCTCTATCGGGTTGAGGTCAGGACTCTGTGCAGGCCAGTCAAGTTCTTCCACACCAAACTCGCTCATCCATGTCTTTATGGACCTTACTTTGTGCACTGGTGTGCAGTCATGTTGGAACAGGAAGGGGGCATCCCCAAACTGTTCCCACAAAGTTGGGAGCATGGAATTGTCCAAAATCTCTTGGTATGCTGAAGCATTCAGAGTTCCTTTCACTGGAACTAAGGGGCCAAGCCTAGCTCCTGAAAAACAACCCCACACCATAATCCCCCCTCCACCAAACTTCAAAGTTGGCACAATGCAGTCAGACAAGTACCGTTCTCCTGGCAACCGCCAAACCCAGACTCGTCCATCAGATTGCCAGATGGAGAAGCGTGATTCGTCACTCCAGAGAACGCGTCTCCACTGCTCTAGAGTCCAGTGGCGGCGTGCTTTACACCACTGCATCCGACGCTTTGCATTGCACTTGGTGATGTATGGCTTGGATGCAGCTGCTCGGCCATGGAAACCCATTCCATGAAGCTCTCTACGCACTGTTCTTGAGCTAATCTGAAGGCCACATGAACTTTGGAGGTCTGTAGCGATTGACTCTGCAGAAAGTTGGCGACCTCTGCGCACTATGCGCCTCAGCATCCGCTGACCCCGCTCTGTCATTTTACGTGGCCTACCACTTCGTGGCTGAGTTGCTGTCATTCCCAATCGCTTCCACTTTGTTATAATACCACTGACAGTTGACTGTGGAATATTTAGTAGCGAGGAAATTTCACGACTGGACTTGTTGCACAGGTGGCATCCTATCACAGTACCACGCTGGAATTCACTGAGCTCCTGAGAGCGGCCCATTCTTTCACAAATGTTTGTAGAAGCAGTCTGCATGCCTAGGTGCTTCATTTTATACACCTGTGGCCATGGAAGTGATTGGAACACCTGAATTCAATTATTTGGATAGGTGAGCGAATACTTTTGGCAATATAGTGTATATATATATATATATATATATATATATATATATTTATATATGAGTATATGAGTATATATATATATATGAGTATATACAATAAAGAATTTATGGAGTGCAAAGTTATGAGGTAGAAAAGCAGAGACCAGCTCAATGCAAATGTCTATGAATACAGTCAAAGGTGCAAATGAAGAAGTATAAACACTGAAGGTGCATTGTACAGAAAGAGGTATAATATATGTAAATATATATATATGGCCAGTGACCATAACAGTGCAAGCAGCATCAAGAGGTAGAAATTATGTGCAAAGAAATGTGCAAGGGAATGTGCAAAAATATATATATATATATAGTCCGAGTGGGATGTAGTATTCAGTGCCTGAGTTTAGAGTTCTGTAGGCTGACAGCTGAGGGAAAGAATCTGTTCCTGAGTCTGCTGGTGCGACAGCGAAGACTCCTATAGCATCTCCCAGATGGGAGAGGAGTAAACAGACCATGGTTGGTGTGAGAGGTGTCTTTGATAATGCTTCTCACCTCCTTAGGCAGCATTTGTGGTGAAGGTCTTTGATGGAGGGTAGCTGAACACCAGTGATATATTGGGCAGTTTTCACCACCCACTGGAGGGCCTTCTAGTCTGAAACAGTGCAGTTGCCATACCACACTGTGATGCAGTTTGTTAGGATACTTTCAATAGTGCAGCGGTAAAAGTTCAGCAGGATGTGGGGGGACAGGTGAGCTTTCCTTTGCTTCCTAAGGAAGTAAAGGCACTGTTGCGCCTTTTTGATCAGAGTGGAGGTGTTTTAGGTCCAGGAAAGATCCTCAGAGATATGGACACCAAGGAACTTGAAGCTAGTCACATGCTCCACTTCGTCCCCATCAATGTAGATGAGAGTGTGTGTGGCCCTTCCTAGTCTGCCGGTAGTCCACAATCAGCTCCTTGGTATTCTGGGTGTTGAGTGTGAGATTGTTGTTGGCACACCACAATGCCAGGTGCTGTACCTCTTCCTTATAGGCCGTCTCATCGTCGCCACTGATCAGGCCTACCACCGTGGTGTCATCTGCAAACTTGATTATGGAGTTGCAGCCATGCTCAGGTATGCAGACGTGGGTGAAGAGGGAGTAGAGGATTGGACTCAGCACACAGCCCTGTGGTGCACCAGCACAATGGTGGTATGTTAAAAAAGCAATTGTTCTATTTTCATTTTATTAAAATGTTATGAATTCATTTGATTAAACACCATTATGATGCTGACGTTGAATTAAACTTCAAAACATGGAATTCAGAAAAATTTAATGGAAAACACAAGGTTTGGGAAAAAATAAAACGTTTCATAATGGCCCTACTTGAAAACTGAAAAGCAATGTTTACTTAATTGAAAAGCACTTGAAGGAAACGTGCAGTAGTTATTTCCATTGATAGTACATTTCAGTAGTTATTTGCATTGATATTTGATTTACATTGATGATGAACTTTTTAAATAGGCTAAAGCAGTGTGTTTGATAGCATATTATTCATTTTTGCTGTGGTATCAAAATTGGTATAAAGAATCGTGAAATTTTACTGGTATTGGTACAGACTACTGAAAATTTGGCATCGTGACAATCCTACCCTAAACCTAACCATGATTTTAATAGCAAAATAACTTTTGTGTACCACGAAAGACAGAAAATATCAGGGTTTGGAACGAGACAAGAGAAGCGTCTTAAAGGTTACTGACATTCATCAGTCATTAACATTGCATAAATAAGTGTGGAATGAATAACCAAATTTGTTCACAGATGTGCCCTTTCTGACAGTAAAATAAAGTGTTGGAAAGGAGTCTATAGCTAAAATTAGTTTCCTTTATTGTATCGATTTGACATTATGTTTGTTGATTGGTTGGTCTGTAAGTTGTACCTTTTTGCATGAGCAAAATCTAATTTTGCGATCTTATATAAATTGTAACAAGCTATTGCGATAGATAGATAGTTAGATAGATAGATAGATAGATAGATGATAGCAAAAAACCATTTTCAATTCTGCAATCAAATTTCCATTTCATATCATAAATATTAATTTCTTAATAAAAGTATTTCTGTACTAATTTTATTTTGTATCCTTTTCATACTTAAAAAAATACAAAAATCTAGTTGATCAAACCACATCCTCGAGAACATCATTAAATGGAAAGTTTCTGATAACCAGATTCAGTTGACCTTCCACCCCTGCTTCCCCAAAGAGCTCCAGAACCCACATCCTCCTCCAAGCATGCTGAAATGTAACCAACATTCCCAAACATCACCAGAACAATGTCAACCAATTAATCACATTAATATGGGACCTCAGAGCACAAGAGGCAAGAAAAATCAATTTGTTTTAGCATGCATAGTTCCGTCAGTGAGGCGGGAGAGGTGGGATAGCCAGAGAGAGGAAGCCGGGGTGAGGGTCTGCTGTTGCTGAAGGCTACACGCTTTCCTGTCAACAACAGAATATGATGTGGCAGTTGCACATGCACCCAAGGCATTTCAGCAGCAGAGTTTGCATAACTGCCTCGAGCTTATCCTGTCTGTTAACTGCCAATATGAACATTGCTGTATAGTTTTTGCTGTTGTTTTATGAGATGTATGTGATGTGTAATCTTTTCCCTTAAGGACATTTTTAGAAAGAATCTTGAAATTTAGGAATGTTGAAGATTTTATTTTGTGGTTGTATAGGTTTTAGCAGTGTTTGCTTATACCTGTAGTTGTACATGACTGAGTGTGTCACGTCTTCATCATTAATAAAACAAACACTTTATACTGAGTTAATTTCAGTCTACACATGTCTTCAGCAACAGGGAAATTAACAAAAACAATATGTGGTGCCCTAGCACACAAGTTCTCTCTTCCTCCACTGACTGTTATAAAAATAATTCCCAATTCCTGCTTGCAAATCAGTAGCAGTCATTTGAATTGTTATAAATTTTTACTGCCAATCAGAAATAGCAAGCCTTAGCCCTATGAACTCACACACAATGGGCTGTACTTTACTTGCTGCGTATTACTGTAATGAGGTATTAGCGTATCTAGAAACACATGTTTTCACTGTGCGAATTTATTATTTTTATGAATTTATTATTTTTATTATTATTATACAGTTGTGCTCAAAAGTTTGCATACCCTTGGAGAATTGGTAATATATATACCATTTTTAAAGAAAACATGAGTGAGCAGGCAAAACACATTTCTTTTATTTCTTATGGGATACATATTCAACTGTAGGTTATAACAGAATGGCACAATCATAAAACAAAACATGGCAACAAAGAAAAAAATGAAATGACCCTTGTTCAAAAGTCTTCATACCCTTAGTTCTTAATACTGTGTATTGCCCCCTTTAGCATCAATGACAGTGTGCAGTCTTTTGTAGCAGTTGCCTATGAGGCCCCAAATTCTTGCAGGCAGTATAGCTGCCCATTCATCTTGGCAAAATGCCTCCAGGTCATGCAAAGTCTTTGGTCATCTTGCGTGAACCACACGTTTGAGATCTCCCCAGAGTGGCTCAATTATATTAAGGTCAGGAGACTGTGATGGCCACTCCAGAACCTTCACCTTTTATTGCTGTAACCACTGGAGGGTCAACTTGGCCTTGTGCTTAGGGTCATTGTCTTGCTGGAAAGTCCAAGAGCATCCCATGAGCAGCTTTCGTGCAGAAAGAATGCAAATTGTCTGCCAGTATTTTCTGATAACATGCTGCATACATCTTGCCATCAATTTTCACAAGATTCCCAGTGCCTTTAGAGCTCACACACCCCCAAAACATCAGTGAGCCACCACCATGCTTCACAGTGGGGATGGTATTCTTTTCACTATAGGCCTTGTTGACCCCTCTCCAAACATAGCGCTTATGTTTGTGACCATAAAGCTCTATTTTGGTGCCAGAAGCTGTGAGGCATGTCAAGGTGTTGTTGGGCATATTGTAACCGGGCTTTTTTGCGGCATTGGTGCAGTAAAGTCTTCTTTCTTGCAACTCAACCATGCAGCTCATTTTTGTTCAAGTATTGTCATATTGTGCTCCTTGAAACAACCACACCGTCTTTTTCCAGAGCAGCCTGTATTTCTCCTGAGGTTACCTGTGGGGTTTTCTTTGTATCCCGAACAATTCTTCTGGCAGTTGTGGCTGAAATCTTTCTTGGTCTACCTGATCTTGGCTTGGTATCAAAAGATCCCTGAATTTTCCACTTCTTAATAAGTGATTGCACAATACTGACTGGCATTTTCAAGGCTTTGGATATCTTTTTATATCCTTTTCCATCTTTATAAAGTTCCATTACCTTGTTATGCAGGTCTTTTGACAGTTCTTTTCTGCTCCCCATGGCTCAGTATCTAGCCTGCTCAGTGCATCCATGTGAGAGCTAACAAACTCATTGACTATTTATACACAGACACTAATTGCAATTTAAAAAGCCACAGGTGTGAGAACCTTTAATTGCCATTTAAACCTGTGTGTGTCACCTTGTGTGTCTGTAACAAGGCCAAACATTCAAGGGTATGTAAACTTTTGATCAGGGCCATTTGGGTGATTTCTGTTATCATTATGATTTAAAAAGGAGCCAAACAACTATGTGATAATAAATGGCTTCATATGATCACTATCCTTAAATAAAAGACCTTTTTGTTTTTTGCATGATCAGTCATACTTTCAAAATCAATGCCAAAATTTCACAATTTCTGCCAGGGTATGCAAACCTTTGAGCACAACTGTAAAACAGTAATAATTGCCATATATATTGTAATAATGCTTTTGGCCAGAAAATTTGGTCTTTCTGTGTTTTATTTTATTAGACAGGTGCTTGTGCTCACACCAATAAACTCAGCTTAGTGCCTTTTTAAAATAAATTCTGAATTCTTAGAATCTCCTTAAGTAAGCGTGTTTATTCTTTTCCAATATAAAGGCTTATAGATTATCTTAATGGCATAATTTTAATTTGTGAGAATTTGCATGTGAGACCATGTGGAAAAAAAGCCTAAGACTGTTAGGGAGTTGAAGGATTGGTCAAATATTTACTTAATACTTTGCGCAAGTTAATTGGATCTGGGAGTATGAAACACAATTGCAGAAGACATGCTTAGATGTGAGATTCTGGCCATGTGTGTGTGTGTAGTAGAAGGAATAAAAGAAGTCATTAGATTAGGCCCATATAGAGGGTGCAGAGGTTGGACTCGAGTGTACAGTCAGTCCTCCTGGCCATGTGCCCATCAGGACTTGTGACTTGCACTCAAAGGTAACGATTTTGACTTGGGTTGAGAGACAAAGGTTGCACTCAGCGCACTTCTACTTTCTGCCTTACATCTATGCACTCTGCCCTTCAACTGCTAATTCAATAACCACTAATCACTCAATTAAAATCACATGCACCCAGAAAGTACAGTAAATAAGCCCTCTCGATGGGCCACAAACCCACAGACTGAAAACTATGTTGTTTTCCTCTGAAACATTCTGCCAGTGGAATGTGAGGGGAACAGCTCCAAGTTATTGTTCTATCTATTGTCACGGTCCTGTAACAGGACAGTGGCATCATCATCCCATGTCTGTCTTGTGTTTCACTGTCTGTCTTTGTGTGAGTGCATGGCTTCGGTTGTATTCCCTGCTATGCACTCTTCAGTCTGTCTTGTTTTATGTCGGGAGCATGGTGTCTGGATCCTGACTTCCTGTCTTATTCGGTTTCGGTCTGTGTCGGGGTCCGGACACTCATGCTCCATGTTCTATCTGTTAATGACGTGAGTGCATTGCGCTTATGTTATCTTGGCAGCATGCACTTGCACCAATAGTTTGTCTGTCTCTCGCGAACATGGGTGCGCCTCGCGTTGAGCACCCGGGTCGCGAACTGTCTTGTGTTTCATGTCCAGAGCATGGTGTCTGGATCCTGACTTCCCTGTCTGGTTCAGTTTTGTCTGTGTCGGGATCCGGACAATCATGCTCCATGTTCTGTGTCTGTCTCTTGTGACCACAGACGTGCGTTGCGCTCGCTTTGTGCTGTGAGCCCGGGTCGCGAGCTGTCTTCACATTGTGCTGAGGTTCGGTCACTTCAGTCTGAGGTTTCGGGTTTGTGTGTGGCCGAACTCTCGCACAGGTGTCCTGTCTTGTTTTTGTCACCTGTTGCGTTCATCGCGATGTACGCTCAGGTTTCGTTTAGTGTGAGAATGCGTGGCATCGCTTTGTTTGCTGTTGCTACTCATTCTCTCGTCTTGTTTGTCGGTTGGCATGAGCATATATTGCCTTATTGTCTTGGCGATGTGCGCTCATGCCATTCAGGTGTTTTGTCTTGTGAGAGCACGTGGCTTTGTTGTTTCTGTATCACCGCGTGTCTCTCTATCTTACGTTATACCCCGCCTCCTTGTTTGCCCATTATTAGTTTATTAGTCACACCTGCCCTGTCTTGTTAACCTGTTGATTTTTCTCTCTATTTTAGTCTCCTCGTGTTTGCTGTCCAGTTGGTCTTGCCTGTCGGTTTCCTGTCTCGCTTTGATCCTGTTATTCCCAACCTAGTCCAGTAAGTCCTGATCCCCTCTGCCTTCTGCCCCAGCCCTGGTTTATTCATTTTCCCCTACGGGGTTGTTTATGTTTGTTTTACCCCGTGTGGGAGTTTTAGTTTGTTTTTTTATTTATTTTTGTATATAAATAAATTCCTTGTTTTTGAATCTCTGCGCTTTGGTCCGGAGCCTCTCTTATTCTCTGCATCACTGCTGATTCGAGACATCTATAGAACCAGTCAATGCAAAAACAACCCATTCAGTGCAAAACTATTAAGACATAATTTATATCCCGACAGAGCTACCGGAATGTCACACCAGCACTGGGAACACAGTTGTTAACAATTTTCCAGTTATTTTTTAATAATTTTTTTTTTTTTTTAATTTTCATAACCACACTGTGTATATACTGTGTGTGTGTGTGTGTGTATGTATGTATGTATATATATATATATATATATATATATATATACCAGTCAAAAGTTTTGAAACACTTACTCATTCTTTATTATAATTTTTTTTCTTCACATTTTAGTATAATAGTAAAGTCTTCAAAACTATGGAATTACATAAATGGAACTATGGGAATTATGTTGTGACTAAACAAAATCCAAAACCGTGTTATATTTTAGCGTCACCCTTTGCCTAGTATTTGCAGACATGTACCCTTGACATTTTCTCAACCAACTTCTTCAGGTATCACCCTGGGATGCTTTCTAAACAGTATTGAAGGAGTTCCCACCTATGTTGGACACTTATTGGCTGCTTTTCTTTATTATTTGGTCCAAGTCATCAATTTCAAAAACATCAATTTTTTTTTTTTATTTATTAAATTTTAGTTTTATAATGAAATAAATTAATATGGTGGCACAATTATATTTTTGTCTACAAAACTAATTTCAAACATTTAACCATACGCCTTCAGATCAAAAGCTTTTTAAGATCATGAGAAACATTTCAGGCAAGTGTTTCAAAACTTTTGACCGGTAGTGTGTATATACAGTTGTGCTCAAAAGTTTGCATACCCTGGCAGAAATTGTGAAATTTTGGCATTGATTATGAAAATATGACTGATCATGCAAAAAAACTGTATTTTATTTAAGGATAGTGATCATATGAAGCCATTTATTATCACATAGTTGTTTGGCTCCTTTTTAAATCATAATGATAACAGAAATCACCCAAATGGCCCTGATCAAAAGTTTACATACCCTTGAATGTTTGGCCTTGTTACAGACACACAAGGTGACACACACAGGTTTAAATGGCAATTAAAAGTTCATTTCTCACACCTGTGGCTTTTTAAATTGCAATTAGTGTCTGTGTATAAATAGTCAATGAGTTTGTTAGCTCTCACGTGGATGCACTGAGCAGGCTAGATACTGAGCCATGGGGAGCAGAAAAGAACTGTCAAAAGACCTGCGTAACAAGGTAATGGAACTTTATAAAGATGGAAAAGGATATAAAAAGATATCCAAAGCCTTGAAAATGCCAGTCAGTACTGTTCAATCACTTATTAAGAAGTGGAAAATTCAGGGATCTCTTGATACCTAGCCAAGATCAGGTAGACCAAGAAAGATTTCAGCCACAATTGCCAGAAAAATTGTTCAGGATACAAAGAAAAACCCACAGGTAACCTCAGGAGAAATACAGGCTGCTCTGGAAAAAGACGGTGTGTTTTCTTTAAAAATGGTACATATATTACCAATTTTCCAAGGGTATGCAAACTTTTGTGCACATCTGTATGTACCATTTTTAAAGAAAACATGAGTGAGCAGGCAAAACACATTTCTTTTATATCTTATGGGATACATATTCAACTGTAGGTTATAACAGAATGGCACAATCATAAAACAAAACATTGTAATAATGAAAAAAAATGACCCCTGTTCAAAGGTCTGCATACCCTTAGTTCTTAATACTGTGTATTGCCCCCTTTAGCATCAATGACAGCATGCAGTCTTTTGTAGCAGTTGTCTATGAGGCCCCAAATTCTTGCAGGTGGTATAGCTGCCCATTCGTCTTGGCAAAATGCCTCCAGGTCATGCAAAGTCTTTGGTCGTCTTGCATGAACCGCACGTTTGAGATCTCCCAGAGTGGCTCGATGATATTAAGGTCAGGAAACTGTGATGGCCACTCCAGAACCTTCACCTTTTTCTGCTGTAACCACTAGAGGGTCAACTTGGCCTTGTGCTTAGGGTCATTGTCTTGCTGGAAAGTTCAAGTGTGTCCCGTGCACAGCTTTCGTGCAGAAGAATGCACATTTTCTGCCAGTATTTTCTGATAACATGCTGCATTCATCTTGCCATCAATTTTCACAAGATTCCCAGTGCCTTTAGAGCTCACACACCACCAAATAATCAGTGAGCCACCACCATGCTTCACAGTGGGGATGGTATTCTTTTCACTATAGGCCTTGTTGACCCCTCTCCAAACATAGCGCTTATGGTTGTGACCATAAAGCTCTATTTTGGTCTCATCACTCCAAAGGCGTGTCAAGGTGTTGTCAGGTATATTGTAACCAGGCTTTTTTGTGGTATTGGCGCAGTAAAGGCTTCTTTCTGGCAACTCGACCATGCAACTCATTTTTGTTCAAGTATCGTTGTATTGTGCTCCTTGAAACAACCGCACCGTGGCTTTTTCCAGAGCAGCCTGTATTTCTCCTGAGGTTACCTGTGGGTTTTTCTTTGTATCCCGAACAATTCTTCTGGTAGTTGCGGCATCAAGAGATCCCCGAATTTTCCACTTCTTAATAAGTGATTGAACAGTACTGACTGGCATTTTCTTTTTTTTTCTTTCTTTTTTTTTCTTTTTCCCCTTTTTCATCCAATTTGGAATGCCCAATTCCCAGTGCGCTTTTAAGTTCTCGTGGTCACGACAGTTCTTTTCTGCTCCCCATAGCTCAGTATCTAGCCTGCTCGGTGCATCCACGTGAGAGCTAACAAACTCACTGACTATTTATACACAGACACTAATTGCAATTTAAAAAGCCACAGGTGTGGGGAATGAACCTTTAATTGCCATTTAAACCTGTGTGTGTCACCTTGTGTGTCTGTAACAAGGCCAAACATTCAAGGGTATGTAGACTTTTGATCAGGGCCAGTTGGGTGATTTCTGTTATCATTATGATTTAAAAAGGAGCCAAACAACTATGTGATAATAAATAGCTTCATATGATCACTATCCTTAAATAAAAGACAGTGTTTTTGCATGATCAGTCATATTTTCAAAATCAATGCCAAAGTTTCACAATTTCTGCCAGGGTATGCAAACTTTTGAGCACAATTGTATATATATATATATATATATATATATATATATATATATATATATATATATATATATATATATATAGTGTATATATGCATACATATGTTTATTAGAGATGCACCGATGCTACTAAGTAGGGCAAACTTTCAGGTAAACAGCTAAACACCTTTTTACTGCCATTGGTCCATGTCATTGGTAGGTGTGACCTAGAGCTCCAACTGTTTTGAGGCCTACAGATTTTTCAGTTATATTGTACAGTTAATTAAGATCAGTCAACATAAACATTATTAACGATCTGGTGCAAACTTACCTACATCTGTACGATTGTTCACGTAGAGACATTTTCCAAGAGCAGTTCATGCAATTTTTTTGTTTAATTAGTCTACAAAAGGAATAAAATATACTAAAATGCGCTTAAGTGCCAGTTAACTCTGTTGTCTGATAAGCTGCTTCACTCAAGTGCCATCTGCAGCAAAAAGTATTCCAAATCTGCCCTCTCTTTTCATCAATCTTTTGTCTGTATTCTGCCACCTAACACGCTTTTATACACTCATCTGTGCAGTAGTATCAGTGTCATCATAAATTACAATAACAGTGTGTAAGGGTGTGTATTATGGCCACATATAGCGTGTTAGCGCATTAGCGCCATGAACGTAGAATGTAAACATGACAAATTACACATTATCTACTGCAAATATACTTTACAGTAAATCATCATCGAGTGGTTAAGTCATTGATAACACATTTTATTGTCACTTTTGTTAAGGTTATACATGTATTCTCATTTTTGTTGATGCACAAGGGTTAAATGCTCCTCTAAATGCTTCCCCCGTTTGTTTGAAAAAAGCCAAAATTTGGGCTACAATAAAGCACTTACAGTACGATGGAAGTGAATGTAGTCAATCCATAAACATTAAAATACTCACTGTTTCAAAAGTATAACCACAAGATGTAAACAATATGTGTGTTAACATGATTTTAATGTGATTGACATTATTAACATTTTCTAAAGTTATATCCAATTTTTACAACTTCATTGCCATGAAGACGCAACGCTGTAAACACTAAAACCCTAAAACGACCATTAAATTACGATTTAAAATTTTTTACAGCTCAAATAATACAAACGTTTTACAAGAAGAATTAATTTAAGTGCATTAATAAAATTATACGCTTCACAATTTTTACCTTTAAACTCTCCAAAAGTGAGGTTTTTGTTTCTTTTTTTTTTTTTTAAGAATAGAAAAGACGAATCAAATTTTTTACATTTTTTTTATCAACATTATGCCACAAACTTGTATTGAATCCGGAACCCAGAATATTCCTTTTTATGTTGTATTTTATTTAATGTAAGAGAGAGAGATAAGTGAAAAAATAACACAAAGTACAAAACATATTTCTGACGCTCTTATCACCTGTACCTTTTTAATCTAGCTTTATGAATTGACCTTATGTTTACGCTAATTCACAAATGTTTTATACATATAAGCATGACTGAGAAAGCCTCTCTGAGGACATCAAGCTCACAAAAGGCAGAAAACACTGAAAACCACAGCACTGCATCCTACAGTTCTAGCGGGAGGTTGCTGGGAGAAAAAGAGGGGAGGAAAAGGAAATGGGGCTTGGCATGTTGACTCAGGAAAAAATCCCCCAGGACCCCTCAATGGACAGCTAGTAAAGTTTAATTGCCGCCTGTCTTGAAAGTTGTCACGTGTTCACTTGGGGCTAAATAGCAGAGACTATCTAGGGGGACAAACTAAAAAAGTGGCCTAGCATGTGAGCACTGACACCTGTCTGTAAAGCGCATTCAAGATCATAGAGACCGGTCCTTGACTGTCACTTCAGCAATTACCAGGCAAAGCCCTGATGTTTTTCAGAGAATATTGTTGATGACAACAGCTTTGAGAATTTCCACAGTCAGCCCAATTTCCTGTTCTCTCAAAGGAAAAATAGAGAGTGTCTGAGCTTTGTAGCATTACCATTTGCATAATTCACTTTGATGGCAAGATATTAGCTCTCCATCTTTGCTGTCTTTCTGTATCTGAAGATTACAAAGGGACTATTTGAAGCGCCATACAGACTACCAGGAGGAGACTATCAAAGGAAGGGAGCAGGCTTTCAAGTTAGGACACTTCGATTGTGTTACAGATTGGTTCCAGGTGAGGCGGCTTTGGGAAGCTCAGCCAGAGGAAAATTGCCCTCCGTGAAGTGCCGGGTGAGAGGCAGAGAGGCTTCACGGTTGGGATGGCATTCCAGAATTCCAAAACTACTCACGTTTGGCGGGATTTGAAAGGATGAAGGCTGGGCCTCAAAAATCTTGTTGTGGTAATTGCCTACATATTAAAACCTAAGCATGCTGAGGGGAGTTTTAAAAGTGTGGTAAATAGCCTCTGATTGTCCCTGTGGTACTTCTGAAGAGATATTTTCCAGATTTGCTCTTTATTGTCATTGTATAGGCTACTTTTTTCCCCCATGTTGAGTAAATGATGAGTGGTTCCTGGCAGATGACAATTGTCATGATTGTAGTCATTCAATCTGCTAAAAACAACTACATATATGGTAATAATGTCAGACTACTGCTTTGCTATGATTCTTTTAACAATGGCAGATGATAGTGACTCAATTTAAAAAAGCACACAAGAGGGTCTTAGAAACAGTCCATGCAACTTGTGCATCATATTTTAAGTTTTCTGAACGCATACAATAGGTTTGGGTGAGAAACAAACAGAAATTGAAGTCACGTTGTTATTATCTCAGCTGTGACTGATTAAGTAAGAGAGAAAGAGCTTTCAAATATAACTTAGATAATTGAGAACTTAATTATTTATCTTAATTTTCTCGTTCCGAGGAAAATTTTTAATTTTCTTTAGTAGTAAGTCAAACATTTATGTAATTAAAAAAATACAGGACTATATACAGGATTATGTCATTATAATGCTTCTCTGATGCTTGTACTTGATCATAACTTTCAAACCCCATGTCTGTCTAGTGAAATATGATCAGCGGACATCACTTAAAATGATTGCTTCTACTGTGAAACACTTCCAGCGATCATCTTCTTTCAATAGACTAGTGCTGCTCTTGCCAGGCTTCAGAGCCTTATTCGCCTGCACAGTTAAACGCATCATAAACCAATTCTCACTGCAACACTGTGCAGATCTCCAAAGGCCTTGCACACTGGACATGAGGAGACAGGCTTCTGTGGCAGCCGTTGCTCATTCATCATGTCAGGCTGATCTAAAGCAGGTCAGCAGTGGGAGACATGTTCATAACAGCACTGCGTCAAGTGCAACAGAGTTTGCCAAGACCTGCCCTTCACCTTCATTCAATTGGGCTTCTGTGGTTCAATACACTACATCTTAACCATATAATATTAGCAAATCATGAATTCATTTGTCAACACTTAAACTGAATCTTAAAAACAAGTAATGAGTTTTGTTTAATTCTTTTAAAGACCCCATGAAATGGTTTGACAAGCACAGTTTTGTTTTCTTTATTGATGTATTTCCTATTGAAACTGAAAGTTAAGATGGGATATATCGAAAGGTTTGTCCCTTTTTTTATGAATAACCAACAGACTTAAGTTAACTTCAAAGCCATGTGCCGCCTGTTATTGCTTGTCAGAGGCAGGTATTTCAGGTTCAATACATGTTAAGCTCAATCGACAGCATTTATGGCATAATGTTGATTACCAATGTGATTGAGAGCCTGTGAGTCAGTCTCCTTCATGGGATTTTAATGTGTCCAAGGACTTATTTATTGTTTATTCACATTTTTCTATATTTATTATTATTTTTCATTTTTTTTTTTTTTTTGCAAATGTTTTTAATCCAACCTATTTATTGTATTTATTGGTGTTTTAACTCTCATTTATCTCTTGTTCTTTTTTTTATCCCCTTTTCTCCCAATTTGGAATGCCCAGTTCCCACTACTTAGTAGGTCCTCGTGGTGGCGCGGTTACTCACCTCAATCCGGGTGGCGGAGGACAAGTCTCAGTCGCCTCCGCTTCTGAGACAGTCAATCCGTGCATCTTATTACGTGGCTCGCTGTGCATGACACCGCGGAGACTCACAGCATGTGGAGGCTCATGCTACTCTCCGCGATCCACACACAACTTACCACGTGTCCCATTGAGAGCGAGAACCCCTAATCACGACCACAAGGGGGTTACCCCATGTGACTCTACCCTCCCTACCAAACAGGCCAATTTGGTTGCTTAGGAGACCTGGCTGGAGTCACTCAGCTTGCCCTGTATTCGAACTCGCGACTCCAGGGGTGGTAGATTTATCTCTTGTTCTTAAGTATTTATTCAATGATATTGTATTTAAGAATGGGAAGGTGAGGGTTAATTTTATTTATTAAATGGTATGGTCCAAGTAGAAAAGGCGGGAAATTTCTCTATTTAAACCAGCCGCCACTAGGGGGAGAACAAGATGGACAACGTGTGTTTGGAGCACATGGCCAGGGTTATTTGTTAGCACTACATGAGCGCAATATAATCCGGCCTCCATTGTTGAGTTTGTAATGCTTTTAGTACCCAAAACAGGTCTAGTTTTAGACTCTTTTTTGAAAAATGTAACCTTGGTTTTATGCTTGCTTTTAAACACTTAATTATTTGCACAATTTGCACCTCTTACGAATTAAGACCATCTTTGGAACGCCATTCCTGCTTCCTGGTGTGATCTCTCCTTGTGACTGACTTGGTCCCTATCACAACCACAAAAATTGATTTCGACTTGTGCCTCCTCTTCTTTAAAAAAGCAAAAATCTGGGTGACAGGGAGGCACTTACAATGGAAGTGAATGGGGCCAATCTGCAAACGTTAAAATACTCACTGTTTCAAAAGTATTGCCACAAGATGTAAACAATATAAGTGTTAACTAGGACTGTCAGTCGATTAAACATTTTTCTTGCGATTAATCGCATATTTTGAAAATGCTGAAATTTGACACCATGTATACATATTTTCCTGTCAAAATGCATTTATTCCCATCTTAGGAAAGAAAACAAAACAATATGCAACAATATAATGCGTCATTAATATTTTCCAAACAAAACCTTCCACAGTATAAAGACAGGAATGCACTAAAATAGCACCAATTAATCTAGATTTAAACTTTTCCCAAAGTCTAATTGTGAGGTTGACTTGAAAGAATTAGTCCCCATAGGTTGAAAATTCATTCATATTTTCATTAATTTCATATTTCTGTATTCTCTATATATCTCATAATTTTACAATTAAAATATTCATCTCATAACATTATGCATTTGCAACTGCTGTGTAAATGCATTTGTTATGTGAAAATACATCTAAATGCCACTTCAGATGCAGCTTCTGTGCCACATTTACTGTGTAAAAATGGCTTTAGTCCCCATTGGTTTAGTATTAATTGCAATGGGCATTAAATCTCTTAAACTCTCACCCTCCACAATATTAATCTTCTAGCAGACTGTGGCAATCTGCTTTCCTACAGCAATCGTGAAGCTGCATTCATGATTCGCGTCAGAGCGTCAACACGAGCGTCCAGCGCCACTTTGAACTCCACAGAAAAGCGGAGTGATAGTTAAGACTTGCATGCTTCTGTGGTAATTAAAATGTGCTGAAAATACTTGTTTTGTACATCAAATAATAGCGCTAAGAGGTTCTTTCTCCATCATTTTATCACTGACAGGGAAGCGCTATTGTGGTGTGTTCATCACTGTAATCACTCCGGGCAGACACATTACAAAGATTCCACCCTCCAAACCAGTGTTTATGCTGGTTTATGCTATATTAAAGGTAAATGCGTTAATCGTGATTAAGAAAAATTAGCGAGTTAAACTTTAATTAATCCCATGCGATTAACACGTTAATTCCAACAGCAATAGTGTTAACACAATTTTTGTGTGATAAAATCGCTTACTGACCTTTTTTTTTTTTTTTTTGCAAAGTTATATCTAAATTTACAACTTCGTTGACATCACTATGTAATGCCCTAAACCCTAAAACCCTAAAATGACCATAAAAACAGTGATTTAAACAACCTTACTGCTTAAAAAATACACAAGTTTTAACAGAAGAATGTCAGTGCTTTTATAAAATTATAAGCCTCACATTTCTGCCTTTAGACTCTCTAAAAACTGGCCCCATTTACTTTCATTGTAAGAGCCTCACTGAAACCTCGATTTTTGTTGTTTTTAAAGAAAAGGAGGGACAAGTCAAAATAATTTTTTTGTGGTAGTCAAAATTATCCCACAAATGCTGTTGATTGAGCTTAACTTATACCGAACACAGAATATTCCTTTAAGGGGAGGGACCGTTTTTCATTTTAGAGAACATTTTATTAGAAAAGCTTTGGATACGCCTGTGAGTCCAAGATAAGCCTTTAATATTTTTGGTTAGTTTTCCTAGAAGAGAAAAACTGTAAATGTACAGTAACTGTACTGAGACTGTAAATACATGCTTATATCTGCTAAAAACAGTTATTAGGTTAACTTTTTAGGAGTGCACTAGCATATAGATGGCCTTAAAATCAAAAGACATGGACAAAAAGCCAAGTGTTGCTGTGTCAATCTTTCTTCATTGAAAGAGCTCAGAAACCAACATTGTTTCTGTTGACTTTCAAAACTTCAAAAATAATTACTCTCATTATCAAGTTAAATTGGACAGCTGAGGTTAAATCAGCGTAAATGTGGACCGGAAAGTTTCCAGTCTTTTTGGATTATTAACGTGGGAAAAAAATTACATCTTGTAATGGTTCACTGATTCTCCACTGATTGAGTTTACACTAAGAGGAAAGATTGTTTTCACCTTCAGCGAGGGATGAGGCAGCAGCACACCAAAGTGGATCCGGCAGGACCTTAGTGCTCCGCTACAATCCCTCCGCCCTCAGCAGAGGCCACACAAAACAAATAAGCTGTTATTTCACTGTTGTTTGAAAGGCTTGAGGAGGGATTGGTCCTGTAATGAAAAGAAAATAGAGACGATGTTCCCATGACGGATATGGTATAGCAAATGGTGCTGGGCCGCACTGCAGTCTTGAGTTCACACCTCTTAGTCTTGGAGCCCCCAACATCACTTGCCAAACCTCTCTCTCTCCCTCAGCTAAAAACCTCACTGCCTAACTCACTTTCCCAAAAACCTGATCTGGCCCAGAAGCCCATGCCATCACTTCCTGTGTCTGATTTGTTTGGGAATCCATGCCCCTGCCGTGCAATGCTCTGTTTGTCTTGAAGAACAACCAGCAACCTCGATTTGAGTTGCTTATATGTACAGGAAAATAAAGGCCATTTGCTAAACTATTAAACATTTTTTAGTGGTTATGTGCTTACTGATTGTTTTATCCTTAATATGACTGAAATTTTGTAGGCACTCAAAAGCAGAAAACGCAATTTTTAAAGCGCTTGTCTGGGGACACATGTCTGTCTTCTCCATTCTATTTGTTCACAATAGGGCCATCATAAGGCCACTACAAGGGTGTGTATTTGTGTATTTATGTGTCAGAGGTCAATTAACTTCAGTATGCGCTTAAACTGATCCATATGTCAGGGGACTAGCTGCATTGAGAATCAAAACCAGAGTGAGGGAGGAAGTTCTCTGTTTATGCTTTTCATAGAGCTTCTCTTCACTTTCAAAGAAAGAAAGCCCTGCTTGCAAATGGTTTGGCCTGTGCATTCTCTACGCTGCACAGATTGCCGCTGGCATTAACTCTCATCTACTCCTTAGGGTCTCAACTAGGGGGCCCTCTCAATTATATCTTGATATCTGGAGAAAGCTATAGCCTGAGCTGAATGTGTAGTGATTAGACATTTATGTGCCAATTAACCAGTAACACTTTATAATAACAATACATGAATAATCATTAATTAATACCTGAATTAATAGTTACTTCCACATAAATTAATGATTAGATAAGGAATGGAATAATCATGAACTAATGAAGAGATAACATTAACTACAACATGATTCATATGAATTCATGCTGTCATAATAGCCACCTTAATTACATGTTAGTACATGTTTGATAGTTAATGCATTAATTAACATTAGGGAATAAACTAAATCAAACAGTCTTTATAATAAAGAATGTGAAGTATTTCAACTTTGAATTAAACATGCATATTTAATATTGTCATAATTTAAATATTTTATACATTTAGGTGTCTGCAGTTTCGCCACAAACATCACTGAATGACGCAGTATAATTCCGCCATTTTTAAATGAACATAAAAAAATGTAGAAAAACACACAAATAATAATGATCACCAATAATTTGATCTCAACCCATTTTACATTATTCTCCGTCCCTTTCATTTCATACACACCCTACCACTCAATTCACATGTCATCCAGACCATAGAAATAGGAAAGGTTGTCTTTATGTTGCTGAATCAATATTTGTTTTTGTTATATTTCTCAATATTTTTCATGGTTATTTTGTGAGATTCATCAGAACTCAAAATCAAAATTCAAAATAATGATAATGATAATGATTAGATCATCGTCGTCATCATCATCTTGTTCATGATCATCAACATCATTGTTAATAATAGTAATTTTTTTTGATAATTTTTCTGTGGACATTTGTGCAGGTAAACATTCAATAATTTGTTGTGTAAACTTCATCCATTTCAAGTGCAGATAGTTTGCTACATTTATGACCAGAACTACAGTATGTGGAGAGTTTGTTTCTGATGGTGCGCTTATAAACGGCACTATCTAGGTTTTGCAAGGTGCTTGCCACTGTTTCCTATGGTAATGCTGAAATTTTTTATCTAAAATTATTGGTTGTTTTGTTGGACTGAATTAAGGATTGAAGTCAGAGTGTTCATAATTTCCATTTTGATGATGTGATGTGCAGTATTTGAATTAATTTATTTATTTGAACGTGTTATGCGCTAACATGAGCATTTTTAGCATTTCCAATTTGACATCAGGAGAGATAGAGAGAGACAAAGCACCTTATAACTCATTTAAAAGTGTCTTGTATGTCTTAACAGGTATGTCTGGTTTTTATTTTGAAACTTTTTATGTTTTAAAAAGAGATTTCATTCATTTAAGCAATTTGGTGGAAGAGTGACACTTGTCTTTCAGCAAGGGCGTAGATTTGGCTTAAACATTGGGGGGTTGCATTTTCATGTTTCCATTGATCATGGGATAAATAAGGCAAGATGTACAGAGAAAAATTAGTTAAATTTTGGTTTATTCTCACCCAAAACCAATTGCATCACTTCAGAAGACATGGATTAAACCACTGTGGTCATATAGATTACTTTTATGCTGATTTATGTGCTTTTTGGAACTTAAAAAATGTGGTCCCCATTCCCTTGCATCATGCATTGTATGAGCCTACAGAGCTGAGCTTTTCTTCTAAAAATCTTTGTTTGTGTTCTGCAGACTAAACAATGTCATATGTATTGGCATGAGGGTGAGTAAATGATGCAAGGGAATGGGGACCAATGGGGATATCTATTCCTTTTGGGAATAGAACCAATGGGGATAACTATTCCTTTAATGTGTTCAACAGACAAGGATGATCCATGTAAATTATTCAGAATAATCCTGCGTCATCCAGTGATGTTTGTGGCGAAATTGAAGACATCAAAAGTTATTAAAAAAAATGGTGATTATGACCATATTAAATTATGCACATTTAATTCAAGGTTGAACTACTTCACATTCTTTCTTATAAAGCCTGTCTGATTTAGTTTATTCCATAATGTTAATTAATGCATTAACTTTCAAACTAGGGGTGGGAATCACAAGGCAACTGGCGATACAATATAATATTGATATTTAGGTCACAATATGATATTATTGTGATTATTTTTGGTGTATTGCAATTAAAAATTACGATATATTGCAATATTTCACTCAATGTTTCTCATTCGTCTTCATCGGACTTAAGAGAACTTTTTCCAAATCATGCATTGTTAAATTAATATAAAAGTGCCAGTTTACAAAACAAGGTACAATGCAAAGCCATAAGCATATAAGACCATAATGGCTATCTATCTCTGTGGTTAGGTCAATGTAGCTAGTCTTTCTAAAAATAAACTAAAGTATTTATGAATACAATAGTACCCAAAACCCTTTAAAACATTATTTATTACGAGAAAGTTTCAATACACAAAAGTATAATAGATTCCACCTAAAAGGTTAGCCTATTTTATATGACACTAACATTTTTGTCAAAATATCTCAGTTAATGTTACTATAAAATTGTAATACATTTTAGTAAGGGAGGGCGATTATGTGTAAAGCATGATAATTGCACCTTCTAAGCGACTGTTGTTGAATTCCTAGATCAATTTGGCAAAGAGATAATTTTTTCCCATCACCATAATATTAATGTGGAAAATTTCAAATAAAAATATCTATATTTGGCGTGCAAATATTGATACAATATCACATGAAAAAATATCACGATACTTTAACCTATCAATAATTTTTCCCACCTCTATATCAAACATGTACTAACATGTAATCAAGGTGAACATTATTAATGCATGAATTCATATGACTCATGTTGTAGTTAATGTTAGCTCTTCATTAGTTCCTGATTAGTCCATTCCTTAACTCATCATTAATTTATGCAGAAGTAATTATTAATTCAGGTATTAGTTCATGATTATTCATATACTGTTTTTATAAAGTGTTACCGATTAACCTGGATTCTCAAATATCGGTGCATCTTCTTGTTAGTGGCCTCATAGTATTACACTGATAAATGTGTAAATGAAATCTGCATATAAACAATATTTTCATAACAATTAGATCATAAGCCATAAAACCTCAGAGCAATAGCTCAGACAAAACAATGAGGGCATAATGCCATAATGAACATATGGTGACGATGTTTTTGCTGGTCCCATATGAATAACACAGATTAATGTGAGCAGACTCTGTGAGAGTGTGGTATTCTTGCTGGAATTTTTTCTTTCCTAGATGATGCACTTTTTATCCCTCTCTTGCAGCATGATCTGGGAGACTGCACATATGTTTGTTTGCTTTTTGTTAGTTTGTGTTGCCATGACAGTGCCATGACGCATCATTATTTTGTCTGCTTGGAGATGTCACGTTGTTGTGTTTCTTTCATACAAGTTCTTATGGAATGGAAAAATGTCTCACTCATATATTAGTAGTTTTATTACATTATGATCATATTGTAGTTTTTTCCTAATTTTCTTTCCTAAAGTTTTTGTGGCATTGGGAAAAAATGGCTTATTCAGATAAAGTAACTTTCCCATACAGAAATCTTATTATATGGTAATATATGTAAAACACACAGTATATGTAAGTTTACTTTTTGTTTTCACAGATATAAAAAATGATCAAATACATATACATTTATTATCGGTATTACAAAATACTACAAAAAATGAAATTATTCATATACAGTGTGTAACATATTTTCCCAGATCAGTGGAATTTTAATATGCACATACAGTACTGTGCAAAAGATTTGGGCACTTGTTTCACAAAAAAAAAAAAAAAAACATGTCTTAAGATGTTTATTTAAATCTTCAGTTTTGGTGTGTTAATAGGAAATATAAATTTTATATACAAAGACATCCTCACTATGCAACATTTTCACAAGTGCCTAAAACTTTTGCACAGTACTGTATATGCCCAAATATCTGAAATATAATTTTATATACTTGTTCATATATGGCCATGTATCAGATTTCTGTGTGGCATAACATTTTAAATCGTCATTTTGTGATTTTGTTTCTCACAAGTTTCTATGGAATGGAAAAAAATTATGCAAAATTCATTTTTATATGGTGTTTGAACATAAATGTGAGTCGGCAGTGTGTGTACACAACCACCCTACAATGTTAAAAGTCCACCCACTCCTCTTTCTTATATTTCTATTAATCAAAAACAGTGTCTCAAAATGACTGGTTTTCGTATTCGCTCTAAAGTGATGTCACTTTAGAGCAGGCCACACCCACGACTGGTGACGGACTCCACCCTATTATCATAGATCATCCCCTGAGTGATCGACACACAGTCCGCCATTTTTTTCCACGCTGGAGCAGCTACAGTGAGAAGAATAATGTCTCAACTTCGTAAGCGTCATATTCATGTACTCCCGGCATCAGAGCCACTGAAGACGCAGTGGACAAGTTTTGTTTTAGAAGAAAATGTGCCCCAAAACATACCAAAATTCGTGTTTGTTTGTGCAAATCATTTTACACCAGACTGCTTTGTGAATGAGGGTCAATATAAAGCAGGATTTTCAAAAAATTTGACTCTCAAGCATGGATCAGTACCAACTGTTCATGTTCCAGCTTTATATCCTCAAGATGTAAGTATAAACTTTATATTTTATGAATGTTTGCAAATCGCCTTTCCGAATGTGCTTGTTAGCTGATTCCACGGCTAATGCAGCTAAAGTTACCATTGTCTCTGACTGTATTCACGGAGTCCAGAGCTATGTCGTTATTGCTTGTTTGCACATGACGTCACATCACTGCGTTGCTGTGCCGTGAAATGCAGATGGAGGGCAGGAAGAGATTTTCTACATAAGAAGCACTATCACAAACTCAAAATGCCTATGTTTGGCGTCGTTTATGGTTGCTCATACATATATGTCTGAACAGTCATATTGTCAGTCATATTGGTTCTGATTTGTTGTTGCTATAGTATCCGAAGCACGAGCTGTAAAGGCACAGCCCTCTTCCGGAAAGGGGGCGGGGAGCAGCAGCTCATTTGCATTTGAAGAGACACACACGAAAACAGTGTGTTTTTGATTCCACCCAAAAAGAGGCATAGGAGGTATAATAAATTATCTGTGGGGTATTTTGAGCTGAAACTTCACAGACACATTCTGGGGACACCTGAGACTTATATTACATCTTGTAAAAAGGGGCATAATAGGTCTCCTTTAAGCTACTTGTCTTTTTGATTTGACTCAGTCAAGTTACACTAACAAAAAATATACATTTCTTTCAACTTAAGTTTTGTCAAGACAACAAAATAATCATTTGACAAAACTGTTTATTTTTAATAATTTGGATTTAACAGATTTTGTTCAAATAATATTAATATTGTGTCACACAAGGCTACCCAGGATGCATTGCAGCACCTAAAGTTGAGATGTTTAAGTTCTGATTAAATAACTTTATGAACACCAGCAAAGCTGGACATCTAGTAGTTTGAACACTGCACCTATGCCGTAGACCAAAGTGATCCCTTTGCCCAGTCTCATCGTTGATGTCATGTTTCGAGTTCCATGCTTGGTCACGGTTAGCAATCTCACTGATGCGTACCATGCCTGAGCCAACTGAACCGTGCCCAAGCCCACCTCTTTAAGTGGGCCAAGGCACGGTTCAGCATACCATTCCCGGGCACAGTACAGAGCGATTACAATAGTCAAATGAACTGGACTTTGGGGGTCAAACGTGCTCGGGCACAGTACAGATTGGCTAGTGTGAGTACACCCTAAATTGGTAAGCTCTGGAAGCCAGGTAGACCCGAACCAGTGACCTTGATGGTATCCACCGAAACCCATGGAGTGGACTGCGTCGGTGAATAAATGGAGGTCTGATGCGAGAGAGATGTGATCTTCGTAGAAGAAGGTGAGTCTGTCCCATTGTCTGAGGAACGAAAGCCAAAGTTTCATGTCTGTTTTGCAGGGGGAATTTAGGGATACAAGGTCGTTTAGGGCTGAGACGGATGATGCTAGAGAAAGAAGGTAGGAAATAAAAGGATGGCCTTGGGGCACGATCCGCATTGCAAAATTTAAATGTCCGAGCACTGTAAGGAGATCGCATTTAGAACATTGTGGGGTGACTAAGAGGTTGTCAAATATTTAAATTATTCTGTCATTTTTTTCTTTTGGTAGAGACGCTTGGAATTTGAACGTATCGAGATGAATGCCCAAGAATTCGAGGGAGGTGGAGGATGCCGATGTTTTTTCTGGAGAGATGGGAACTCCCAAGTTCAAAAAAACATATTGAATGATGTATAGATGTGCTGCCGGTGGAGAGTCACTTGGAGAGACTGTGAGGAAGTTGTCGAGGAGATGAATTAGGTATGGAATTTCGTAGTCATTGGATGAAATCCAGCACAATGCTTCGGAAAGCATGTCGAAGATTTTGGGGCTGCTTTTGCATCTTAAAGTTAACTGGACTGTGAATAGTGCTGCACGATTATAGCAAAAATCATAATTGTCGATTATTGACCTTGATATTGTAATCATGATTATTAATGTCGATTAAAATATTAAATTACCATGTTGTCACAAAGTAAGCAACCGTGCGGTTCTTCAGAGTAGCAGATTTCAATGGTGGATATGAGTTGCGCTCCAGTTTCTTTTAAGCATCTTTTAAGCATTAAATATTGTAATAATGTTTGTTAATATTAGGCCAAATAAAAACATTTTTAAATGGATATCTATGGTATAGAATAAATTAAATTATTGCTAAATTATTGCTTAAATTATTAGTCCACGTACAGTAAATAGGCTAATATGGCATATTCAATATTCAAACTTATTAACAGCCGATTTAAATCAACCAAGTTACTGCATTCAGTAAGCCCTTTGGTGGCGAGACAGGGGACCATTCATCCTGTTAGATCTTCAATGGTGATCTTGTTTATGTAAGATCATCGTTAGATCATTTTTGGCCTCAGTGGTTGCACTTTGGTAATTAAAAACAGTCATTTGCGATCGGAGTTTGTGCGATGAACATGAAAATGTTAAATCTACTGATGCCAGCTGCATGGCAAATGGGTCTTATTAAAGCAGACGCAATAACAATGACAGTGATTCCTGAAATATGCTATTCATGCTATATTCTTTATGTTGGCTACACCTCCAAAACAAACTTAGAACAGTTAAGCTGAATTACTTTATTGCTATTTTGTACAAATCAAATTCCCATTGGCCTACTTATTGACATGACAAAACAAAACTGTTATTAAATTTGTAATCAACTGTACACAGAAATCAAGCAATGCGACAAGCTCTCCATTACAATGACTGCTATCACTCACTGCAGGTTTACCTGCATTTCGACACGAGCTCAATGATGCTCCGCACAAAGTTCTGCACTCTCGCAAATGCTCTCATTAAAAACATGTCCAATTAGCATAATAAATAAAGTATTTACAACGTGTCTATGCCTTGATTAGAATGGGAGTGTTTTAGTTTTGTCATGTTGCTCATTAGCAGTATATTTAACATCTACATTCAAAGCGAGCGGTGCAATATGCAATGAGTCCAAAATAATTCCAAAGTGCATTTTGCTCTTGTTCCCTATCTGTCACTCACTCGACGTTGTGTCGATGTAGTGACACTAGGGGTCACTCTTGGGAGCCCGAAACACCACTTTTCTTTGATAAAAGGCCAATGAAAATTGGCAAGTGGTATTTGCATGCCACTCCCCCGGACATACGGGTATAAAAGTAGCTGGTATGCAACCACTCATTCAGATTTTCTCTTCGGAGCCGAACAGTCATGCTCATTGAGCTGAATTATCACGACTGTTCATTCACCTCTGCTAGATCTGACGGCGCATTTCAGCGGCTTGCTCCCCGCCTCGGTCCTTCTACCTACGGGTTTGAGGCTAGCGTGGCTAGCGGGTATCCCCCCGCAGACCTCCCATTCCCCAGAATGCTTGTCTGCCTCGATCGGGCTTCCGGATGAGTCCGCCGGCTCGTCTCACGGTGAGTTCGACCTCTTGTTCGGAGCCCGCAAAGCTGATGAGCTCTCGAGCGCAGCATCAGAGAGCGGGCTTGTCCAGTCGGATGCATATGGTGCAGGAAATGTTTTGACATCCCAGGAAGACTGTTATAGAGGTCGAAATCGGGAGCCCTTCCAATAAGGACACTGGTTCCACTGTATGACTTTCATAGTGCATTTGGTGGAGAATAATTTGTGGTGGGTATAGAAGTGGCTACTGCCAAAGGAGAGAGACAATTCAGTGATAATGTACATCTGTTCGTGAAGGCGGTGCAGATTATTTTATGAAAATCTTGCAATGCTAGGCAGAATTCCACGAAAGAGAGTACACAGTTTGAGCTGGGGGTTAAGTCTTTCAAATTGACGGAGAACAAACCGCAGGCCAGGGAGTGATGCAGCGCTTTATGTGGGATGGATGACAGTAGGGAGGGAAGATCCACATCTGAACCTGAGCGGAGGGTGTTAGAGACAAGCGGTGGCTGCATGGCAACGGCGCGGGAGGGAACTACTACCGGAGTAGCTGTAAATAGAGTGTAGGATGTAGGCTTCATTGGGTTTTGTCAAATATTGCTGCTGCAGGGGAAAGCAGTGGTGGTTACAGCTTGCAGAGGTAACTGTGTGCTGTGATAGGCCCCTGCATGAGGGAGACTGGAGAGTGGAGGAGAAATGTTAAAGTGCACCTATTATGGTTTTTAAACATGCCTAATTTTGTTTTAAAGGTCTCATACAATTGATTTAAATGCATCCAAGGTCAAAAAACACTTTAATTTGCTCATAATTTAAATTGCAGCATTACCTTTTTTCTCAGTGTCAAAAAACGACTCCTTCAATGATCCGTTCTAAAGGATTCATTCTAAACTCCTCCTTTCAGAGAGCCTACTCTGCTCTGATTGGTAAGATGTCCCAGTCTGTTGTGATTGGTCTATCGCTTGCAGCGCGTGTTGGAAAGGAAATGCCCACTACCATTTCCCCTTTTTCTCCCAATTTGGAATGCCCAATTCTCAATGTGCTTTTAAGTCCTCGTGGTCGCGTAGTGATTTGCCTCAGTCCGGGTGGCAGAGGACGAATCCCAGTTGCCTCCGTGTCTGAGATCGTCAACCCGTGCATCTTATCACATGGCTTGTTGAGCGCATTGCCACGGAGACATAGCGCGTGTGGAGGCTTCATGCCGGTTAGCAGAGTCTAACAGGCTAACAGCGTGCACTGGCTGAACATGTAAACAGACCAGAGGCGGGTTTTTTGTTACCAAATTACATAGGTTAGTACAGGAAGTAAGTCTGGAATTACTAACGACTCGTTTCAGGTGTTCAGAATCGGTTCTTTCCTTTTGGTGTCAATAACTCCATATTTCGTGCACTTTGATTTTTGAAACTTTGCAGACTTTTTTACATTCACAAACAGCTATATAACACACAACATGAAAGGTAATATTTGAAAAACCATAATAGGTGCTCTTTAAGAACTGGGCTGTAGGAGGTCAAACCTGGAGTGGTTGTTATTTGTGAAGGCGGTCTCACGCTGGTGTCCTCTCTGGGAACAGGTTGGAAAGGGACTGGAGGGATAGCAAAAAGATTTTGGCTGAGGAGGGCTTGGTTAGGGATGGACAGGGCTTGAAAATTTTGGTTTTGCTGTCTGAGGTTAGTGAGCATAGTGATAGGATCTGGAACTGAGGCAGTTGCCGAGTGAGCAGGGAGTCCAGGAGGGCAGAAGAAAGGGGCGGGGTTGGTTATGATGGAAACTGGAGCTTGAGGGAGCGCTGACGTGGCAGCGATGGCTGCATTGCTGTTTGGGAAATGAATGGGTCGGGAAATGGCGATGCTGTGTTGGAAATTAGTTTTGTGCGATGGGAGGGGAGATAAGAGACTTTCTTTGGCAAGGTTTTGGGGGTTCCTGGCGGAATTTCTTGGCTGCTTTGCGTGCTGGAATAAAGTTAATGGAGTTGGACTTTATTTAATTTCTGTGAGAAGGGGATGTTCACAACGGCGAGAGCATGACGCAGGTTGTTAACAGTCCATTTTGAGATCGGAGGTATGGAAGGGATTGAAGATGGTGATGAGGTAGCTGAAGACCTCGGAGTAACTTCGGAACGTGGAGGCCTTGATGGTGGTGGAGAGAAGCACTTTCTGGAGCGGCGCCTCAGGGAATCTGAAGGGGAGCAACGGGCTTGGCGGCCTCTGTCCCCGTCTTTGGGATCGGAAGATGAACTTGTGTTAGAAGGTCCTGGATTGGTTGTTGCCATCTGAGGGTGGGTTTCTGGAGGATGAGAGAGTTCTTCATCAGATGTGAAGAGCTCTAACTCTACTGGAGAAGACATGGTTCTCTGCTTAGGGTGGGGCCAGATGGTGGGAAAAACTGTCAATGTAGAGTGGTAAGTAGCTGTTTATATACACTAGTAGTTTGATTAACAGGATTGAATGTTCAGACTCCTCAAGAATGTTCGTTTTGAACTTCATTTAATAGAATCAAAACTTAACAAGTTAACTTAGCAGGAAATTTTAGTTGTGTCAACTCAAAAAAGCTAATTGATACAACTAAACCTTAAAATCATTTTTTACAGTGTAGTACTTTTATAATATTTTGAATGATCATTTTGCTTTTTTTTCCTAATTTTTCTCACAAGTTCTTTTAATTTTGTAATTTTCCTCACAAGTTCTTACTGAATAGAAAATGAAAAACATTGCAGTCAGACAATAATAATTTTATTACATTTTGAATTATCATGTAATTTGTCATGATGGTAAATGATTTGAAATACTATAAATGTTGATGTTATAAAAATTCACTTACTATAGAAAAGAAAGTGCCAACTGAAAAAACAAGGCTGAATCATGGATATTTGCTGTTCCGGAGTGAAAAGAACTAGTGTTTAAATTGCTCATTTACCTGGTTGGAACAGCAGACCGCAATGAATGCACAGACACAGTCACAGAAGAGCAGCAGGGCTCTAACCAAAGCCATAATGACATAATAGAGGAGAAGACCTCTGATGTTAAGCCATACAGTCTTTAAACATGCACACAAACATGCGTAAGTGCACAGTTCTCACAGTACATGCTCCAAACAAACAGCCCTTCCGTGACATCCACGTACACTGCTTTTTTTAATTAGATTCGTCAGACTACCCTCACCATGTAGGCCATTGGTGAGGTAAACCTTGAAGCCTGCTGCACTTTGTGGTGTCGTGTTCATTTCAATGATATCAATGTGAAGTATATTTGACAAGGCGTCTCCCTAGATCACCCATGCCATACCATACTCTGTGACCCCTGTGGCCTGTGGGGGAGTTCTGCATGTCTGGATCGCTTGTCTCTCATACCATGCTGTAATGCAGAGCTCTGTTTGAATCATCACACTCAATCGGGCAGTTGACCCAAGATCGTCTACAGAGCTCGAGCATGTCAACCCACATCCACATTACCAAGCCACAGTCTGCTACTCTCTTTTGCCTGTACTGGGTGGAGGAGGTCATTTCACCCTGAAACTACTAGGAGGGTGAAGGGTTTATGTTATGGCAGCAGCTGAGTGACAGGCCCAGTTGATTGAATTCAACTTGTCTCTGTTATTGAAGTTTCTTGGCAAAAAATAAACCTTTTTAATGACAGACACCACAGTAGACAGTGGATGTGTCTTTTATTAACCTGTGGGACAGCCTCCAGACATACAATTGTATCAGTCTACGTGGACGCTCTCTTGCCCAACAGACACAACATAAGGCATCTACTGTGTATTTGGTACGCTGTTCCATTGATTTCTTCAGCAGAAAGTCAAGTAAACACTGATAATGAAATGTATTTACAGGGCACTCTGTCACTTTGATACTCTGTGGAAGACATTTCTAGAGAAAGAGTTCGGAATTGAGCTTGAGCTCACAATAATTGTGATGGAAAGCGGAAATCTTAAAGGAATAGTTCACCTAAAAATGAAAATTGTGTCATGATTTTCTCACCCTAATATCTCTCCTAACCAACTGTCTTTTCTCTGTGTAACACAAATAGTGAATTTTTAAAGTCTTCATAAGGTTTATTAGTGACCAAAGGAAACGTTTTATTCCAGGGTTTTTGCAGAAAGCGGTTCTGAAACGTCATGTAATCGTGAACGCCGTTTTCCTTACGCCACTTGAAGGATTAAGAGAAAGCGGTTTAACACCTTATTTAGGTTTCACCTCTAGATCATGGCTTAATGTGGCCATGGTAACACATAAGCGGCATTCTGATGGGTGTTTGAAGAGTGCACATGTGCATGAACAGACAGGATAACAAACGTCATAGGATGGAGCCCAACAAGTCAACACAGCAGAAATAATTCAACATTTCTGTGAGTACAGTGGGAAAAGCACATACACTATAAATTATACCCATTTATACACACCAATGTAAAATACTGACTGTCCCTCACATTTGCATATATGAGCTCCTACATTGGGGGAATCCCAGAGTTTTACATAAGAGGGAAACCCCACTATTGCTGCACAATTCCACTGCAGGTGAAGTATTCCATTAATCAAAAGGGCAAATAAGAAATCCCTTATTCCCCTAAGTTTATTTCTCTTAATTATAAACCTTAGCAGTTGTCCCCTGCATATTACTGTCTACTCACCACTGTCATTGCAGAGTGATAACATTTCTTTACAATTTTAGCAAATGTTTGAATCCAATCATTTTGTGTTCATCCATTTCCCATTTTCTCCTAGGTTCAGTTACAAAGATAGATCGGAATTTTGGCTAAATCCTCATCCTGGCGTAATTCTGATTGGCTGATACCATCACATTCAGCAGGAAGGAGGAGACATCCAAACATGTTTCCAGTTTGTGTTGTTTGGATGAAATGTCCATTTCTGTTATCTCTTCATCATTTCCTATTTTGCTTTTCCAATATGGATAGATTTCACCTTAGGTAACAGTGGGAGCTTAAAACCCTCCATAAAGCCTAAAGACAAACATTGACCTGTAGAGCAAGCGATTCTGCTCCAAGTTTGGGTTTAGATTTCCATCTAAACTGATTTCCATCTGAATTCAGAGTAAACATGGTGGATGCCATCTGTTTCTATGTAAAGTGGAAAGAGTTTGATGAAATTCTTGGTCTTTAAATAACTTCTTTGTTAACAACTTTTATTTCAACTTATCCTATCCTCACAAGCGCAGATCCTTTTTTGAGGCTCCTCGTTTTATTTCAAAACTCGCTATGCATGTGGACTTTAATGTCTCATTGACAGTGGGCAGAAAGTAATCTTTAAAGGAATTGTTTGAATTGGAAATGTCTTCTATACTGCATAGATGCCAGTTTAGGTATTTGCACACTGATTCTTGGAGGACAGCTAGGTGAGAAGTCAGGGGTTAAACAAAAAGGGAACCAGAGCTGAAAGTTGAGAATTAGATCCCGAGGCCCTATAGAGCTCCTCAGTGTTGGCCCTCTGAGTTAGACATGATTGCAACATATCACTAGTTAAAACGTGATCCTCTCACCATCGTTAGGGGAGTCTGAGCTTTCTCCATTGACTTGCATACACTTTGATCATTTCACAAAAGACTGTATGAAATTTTTGTGAAAGTGCCTTTTTTAACTGTTTGCCATTTTTCAGACCCTCTTTTTCTTGTTTATTATTAGGTTATGATCTGAAGTCTCAGTAAAGATTAAATGTGGATTCAGAGACCAAGAATATAGTAGAACTGAGCAAGGATCTAGAGTAAAGATCATCCCCAATGCAATGCATCAGGTTTATATTGTATACTTTCTGGCAGAAAGAAATGTGCTCTAATCTAAATCGTGAACATTTTTAAGAAAGAAAGAGGTATAACCCAAAATCAG